>NC_058521.1:425283175-425621300 GCF_904849725.1 Hordeum vulgare subsp. vulgare
GAGGTTCATAATCCACTTCATTTGGGGAGGTGGTCTAGCATGTGGCGGCACTTCATAAACAACATCCTAACCATTTAGACTCTTATTAGTTTGGAAGACCCACGGTAGATAGAAAACTTGGGTCGCCTATTGAGCCGTAATATAAACATCGGGAGCATCTAAATGGGTGCTTTGATTGATTTGGACTAGCCCTATATGTTCATGAGTCCTTCTGGTCTCCTTCGGCTGGAACCAATAACATTTGAAGACTACGACGTTTGGTTGGTTTTCACCATAGAATTGAATATCATAAATTGCTTTAACTCTTCCATAATACTCGATACCTCCTTCGCTGATACCAGAGACACCACAATTTATAGATTTACGGTCGGGCATAGATAATCTTTGCCAAAGGTATAAAAGCGATATTCGTTGATGTTGTATTTCTCAAATGAACGAATCTTATAGTCAAAACCATTAGCGACTTGTCTCAATTTGGCATCCATAGACTCTAAATTAGCCTACAAGGTTAATACAAAATTATTATTGCATTATCCGCAAATTAGACGAAGAAATGAAATGGTCCGTTATTGATAATTACCGTTTGTTTGAACCAAGAGATGAAACCGGGATAGCCGCCTCCATGCTTTGCCAGGAGCTCATACTCTTCGACATAATCATTTTGGATCACCACTCCATCCGAGAATTTGGCGATGTATTGACTGCATCAAATATCTGGGAATAAGAGCAGTTCCAAGGAATTAGAAGTTGCGGAAAAATGTACTGAGAACTTACTCGATGTACGGCCGCACTTCTGTTAGGTTGTTGAAGATATACAACGAAATGGTCCGGCATTCTTCGACATCCAATTGGTTTTGAAGCACCGGCTGGTGTGAGCTTACCTTTGAATAGGCTAAGGTTAGATCCACCTTTTTTAGGGTCGCCATCATTGTACCGAGGCTTCGGTTTATGCAAATGACGATTTCTGTCTTTGTAGTGTGCTGTCACGAAGTTTGCCACCTCCTCAGTAATGAATGCGTCGGCCATCGACGCTTCAATTCTACGTTTATTTTTACATTTTGCTCGAAGCATCTTCTGCATTCTCTCAGTTGCAAAGCACCAATGATTTTGCACAGGCCCACCCAATCTTGTATCGGTCGACAGATGTAAAATCAAATGTTGCATTGGATTAAAGAAGCCAGGTGGAAAGATCTTCTCTAACTTGCAAAGCAACTCCAGCGCCAGCTCCTCCATGTCATCTACCACACCACACGGTAGTTCTTTCGCACATAGAGCACAGAATAAATAGCTCAGCTCGACCAGTACTAGCCATTCATCCTCAGGAATAAAGCAACACAACATCGCCGACATTACCCGCGCAAGCCATATGTGCCAATCATGACTCTTGATACCAAATATTTTCAATTTTTCAAGACTCGCTCCCCTCTTTAGATTTTCTGTATACCCGTTGGGGAATATCAAGTGCATTTTGACCCACAAGATAATTTCCCTCATAGGTGGCCTTCCAAGATTGAACCACGCCTTTGGCTTCGACCAATTCTGCTTTCCTTACGATTGTCGCATGTTTGTAACAGTCTATGCCATAGAGTCTCTTTATTGACTCTAGCCATTGGATTATCCTTTGACTTCCCCTGTATGCCAAATAATGTACCAAAAATGGCCTCTCCGATATTCTTTTCACTATGCATCATGTCGATGTTGTGTGGAAGAAGGAGGTCTTTGAGGTAAGGCAGATGACACAAGCATGTCTTGTGAGTCCAGGCGTGTTCTGAATTATACCCCTTGAAATACCCTGGATGCTCTGGATCAGGCTCGAGAGCGTTTACCTGATCCAGGATTTGTTGGCTTGTCAATGCATGTGGTGTCAAGTTTTTGACAACTTTAAAGGTAAAGTTCTTGTTGTCTTTTTTGAACTGACGGCGAGGATCCAAGAACAATCTATGCAAGTCAAAGCAAGAATACTTTCGACCCGCCTGCAACCAATGAAACTGAAGAGCTGCCTTGCATGTGGGGCACGAGAACCTTCCATGCACACACCAGCGAGAGAATAGTGTATACGCCGACAAGTCATGCATCGAGTACATGTACCACACATGCATTTCAAAGTTTTCTTTTCTAGCGGCATCGTATGTCTTGATCCCATTATCCCAAGCTTCCTGCAATTCATCCTGAAGTGGCTGCATGTACACATTCATATTCTTCCCCGGTAGTTGTGTCGTGGAACTATCAACGTCAGGAATATGTTCTTTCTTTGCATAATCTGTCCGGGGGGGATAGATTGAGTGGAATGACAAATACATACCAACTACTGTATTGGGTTGCTGTCATACCAAAGAGATTGAACCCATCCATGGCGACACAGACTCGAGGATGCCTTGGATCTTCTGCTTTATCCGGATGTAACACATCGAAGTGCTTCCACGCTTCCCCATCCGATGTGTTTACCACCATATTATTCCCATCTGCATCTAGTTCGGTTCTTTTGCCCAATTTGTGCCATGCTATATGTCTGGGTGTCTCTTCAACCATGAAAAGATGTTGAAGCCTTGGTATGATTGGCATATACCAAGGAATATTAACTGGGATTTGGGTCTGGATCACCCATGTTGTTGTCTACCACAACATACCCGGAAGACTTGAAAATCGGACAATAGTTCAAGTCTGCATACTCAAGCCTAAATAAGGCACATCCTTTCTCACACACTTGTATCTTCTCATAGGGCATCTTAAGTACACGAAGTATTTTGTCCGACTGGTACAGTTTTGCAGGCATGACATTACCTTGTTGGAAATATGCCCTAGAGGCAATAATAAATAGGTTATTATTATATTTCCTTGTTCATGATAATCGTTTATTATCCATGCTAGAATTGTGTTGATTGGAAACTCAAATACATGTGTGGATACATAGACAACAGACTGTCCCTAGTGATCCTCTAAAGGACTAGCTCGTTGATCAAACATGGTCAAGGTTTCCTGTCCATAGACATGAGATGTCGTTTGATAACGGGATTACATCATTAGGAGAATGATGTGATGGACAAGACCCAAACTATGAACGTAGCATATGATCGTGTCAGTTTATTGCTACTTTTTTGTGCATGTCAAAGTATCTGTTCCTATGACCATGAGATCATGCAACTCCCGGACATCAGAGGAATACCTTGTGTGTATCAAATGTCACAACGTAACTAGGTGACTCTAAAGGTGCTCTATAGGTATCTTCGAAGGTGTGTGTTGGGTTGGCATGGATCAAGACTGGGATTTGTCACTCCATGTGACGAAGAGGTATCTTGGGGCCCACTCGGTAATGAAACATCACAACAAGCCTTGCAAGCAATGTTACTAAATAGTTAGTCACGGGATTTTTTATTATGGAACGAGTAAAGACACTTTCCTGTAATGAGATTGAACTAGGTATAGTGATACCGACGAGCGAATCTCGGGCAAGTAACATATTGATGGACAAAAGGAATAGTATACGAGATTAACTGAATCATTGACATAGAAGTTCGACCGATAAAGATCTTCGTAGAATATGTAGGCGCTAATATGGGTATCCAGGTCCCGCTATTGGTTATTGACCGGAGAGTGTCTCGGTCATGTTTGCATAGTTCTCAAACCCACAAGGTCTGCACACTTAAGGTTCGGTGACGTTTCAGTATAGTTGAGTTATGTATGTTGGTGACCGAAGGTTGTCCGACGTCCCGGATGAGATCCCGGACGTCATGAGGAGTTTCGGAATGGTACGGAGACGAATATTGATATATAGGAAGAGGGTACTTGGACTCCGGAATGGTTTCAGGCATTTCCGGTAATGTACCGGGAATGACGAATGGGTTCTGGGGGTCCATCGGGAGAAGTCCACCCACCCCAGGGGCTACATGGGCCTAAGAGGTGGCGCACCAGCCCTTAGTAGGCTGAGTAGCCAGCCCCTAAAGGTCCTTGCACCAAAGGAGGTGGGAGGAGGCTGAGTTGGGAGGGAATCCTACTAAGAGTAGGACTCCACCTCCCTTAGTGGAGGAGGATTCCTCCTCCTTGGTGCGATACCCCTTGCCCCTTCCTCCTATATATACTAGATGGAGAGAGGGAAGCCAACACATTAATCAAAGGCACAACCCCTCTCCCTCCCTCTAGTTCGTTCCTCCTCTAGAATAGGTTCTCTAGTGCACGGCGAAGCCGTGCCGGATTAGCTTCACCACCATCGCCGCATGCCATTTGGCTGTCGGAGAATTCGGCTACCTCTCCGCTCCCTCTTGCCGGATTAACAAGGTAGAGATCATCATCGAGCTGTACGTGTGCCGAACGCGGAGGTGCCGTCTGTTCGACACTAGATCCGGATGGATCATGATGAGATCGCAGGACGGATCCTGATGAGATCGCGGGACGGATCGTGATGGGATTGCATGACAGATTGTGATTTGGACCGCGAAGCTGTTCGACTACATCAACCGCGTTATATACGCTTCCGCTTAGCGATATACAAGGGTATGTAGATGCACTCTCTCCTCTCGTAGATGATCATCACCATAGATAGATCTTATGTGCGCGTAGGAAATTTTTTGTTTCCCATGCGACGTTCCCCAACAATGGCATCATGAGCTAGGTCTATACGTAGATGACATCTCGAGTAGAACACATAGGAGTTTGTGGGCGTTGATATTCAGATTGCTTCCCTCCTTAGTGTTTTCTTGATTTGGCGGTATTGTTGGATGAAGCGGCCCGAACCAACATTACTCGTACGCTTACGAGAGACCGGTTCCATCGACTAATATATAACTTGTTGCATAAAGATGGCTGGCGGGTGTCTGTTTCTCCTACTTTAGTTGAATCGAATTTGACAGAGGCGGTCCTTGGAGAAGGTTAAATAGCAACTTGTGTATCACCGTTGTGGTTTTGCGTAAGTAAGATGAAATCATGCTAGATACCCATAGCAACCACGTAAAACATGCAACAACAAATTAGAGGACGTCTAACTTGTTTTTGCAGGGTATGTTGTGATATGATATGGACAAATACACGATATGATATATTTGATGTATGAGATTATCATGTTGTAATAGTTAAATATCGACTTGCACGGCGATGCTACGGCAACCGGCAGGATCCATAGGGTTGTCTTTAATTATTTTGCGCCTGGTGATGCTTTGCTTTATCGCTAGTCCAGTAGCTTTAGAGTAACAACATAGTTGGCACGACAACCTCGATGGCAGCACAATGATGTAGATCATGGTGTGGCACCGGTGACGATGGATATCATGCCGGTGCTTTGGTGACGGAGATTAAGAGCACAAGATGATGGCCATATCATGTCACTTATGATTTGCATGTGATGTTAATCCTTTTATGCACCTTGTTTTGCTTAGTACGACTGTAGCATTATAAGGTGATCCCCCACTAAAATTTCAAGATAAATTTGTGTTCTCCCCGAGTGTGCACCATTGCGACAGTTCGTTGTTTTGAGACACCGGTGATGATCGGGTGTGATAGACTCTACATTCACATACAACAGGTGCAAGACAGTTTTGCACACGCGGAACACTCAGGTTAAACTTGACCAGCCTAGCATGTACAAACATGGCCTCGGAACACAAGAGACCGAAAGGTTGAACATGAGTCATATATTAGATATGATCAACATAGAGATGTTCACCATTGAAGCCAACTCAACTCACGTGATGTTCGGACTTGACTTGGTGATTTTGGATCATGTGTCACTCGAATGACTAGAGGGATGTCAATTTGGGTGGGAGTTCTTAAGTAATATGATTAATTGAACTTATTATCATGAACAAACTCCAAATGTCCATGCAAATTATGTTGTAGCTTGTGGTGTAGCTCCACTTTTTGATATGTTCCTAGAGAAAACTTAGTTGAAATATGATAGTAGCAATTATACGGACCGGGTCCGTAAACTGAGGATTGTCCTCATTGCTGCATAGAAGGTTTATGTCCTTAATGCACCTCTCTATGTGCTACCCCCCGAGCATCGTCTGTGGATGTTGCGAGCATCTGACATACACGTTTTTGATGACTGCGTGATATTTCAGTGCGTCATGCTTTACATCTTAGAATTGAGGCGCCCATGACGTTTTGAACGTCACAAAGCATATGAGATGTTCCAAGAGCTGAAATTAGGATTTCAGGCTCGTGCACGTGTTGAGAGGTATGAGACCTCCGACAAGATTCTTGTCGTGCGAAGTAAGGGAGAAAAGCTCAATCGTTGAGCATGTGCTCAGATTGTTCGGGTACTACAATCGCTTGAATCCAGTGGGAGTTGATCTTCCAGATAAGATAGTGATTGGCATAGTTCGCCAAAGTCACTGCCACCATGCTACTGGAGCTTCGTGATGAACTATAGCATATGAGGGATGCACAAGATGATCCCTGAGTTATTCACGATGTTTGACACCGCGAAAGTAGAAATCAAGTAGGAGCATAAGTCTTGATGGTTAGTAAAACCACTAGTTTCGAGAAGGGCAAGGGTATGAAGGGATACTTCATGAATGGAAAACCAGTTGCCGCTCAAGTGAAGAAACCCAAGGTTGAACCCAAACTCGAGACTAAGTGCTTCTATTATGAGGGTACAATCACTGAAGCGTAACTACCCTAGATACTTGGTAGATAAGAAGGTTGGCAAAGTCGTCAAAAGTATATTGGATATACGTGACATTGATGTGTACCTTACTAGTACTCCTAGTAGCATCGGGGTATTTTCAGTTGCTAAGTGTTAGTAACTCGAAATTATAGCTACGGAATAAACAAATACTAGCAAGGATGAGGTGACGATGTGTATTGGAAGTAATTCCAAGTTTGATGTAATCAAACATCACACGCTCCCTCTACCATCGGGATTAGTGTTGAACCTAAATAAATATTGTTTGGTGTTTGCGTCGAGCATGGACATGATTAGATCATGTTTATTGCAATATGATTATTCATTTAAAGAGAATAATGGTTACTCTTTTTACTTGAATAATACCTTCGGTCATGCACCTAATATGAATAGTTTATTGAATCTTGATTGTAATGATACACATGTTCATAATGTTGATGCTAGAAGATACAAAGTAGTAATGATAGTACCACTTACTTGTGGCACTGCCGCTTGAGTCATATTGGTATAAAATGCATGAACAAGCTCCATGCTGATGGATCTTTGGACTCACTCGATTTAGAATTGTTTGACACATTCGAACCATGCCTATTGGTGTAAACACATGACGAAACTCCATGCAGATGGATCATTTAGACTCACTTGATTTTGAATCACTTGAGACATGCAAATCATGCCACATGGTCAAGATTACTAAAGGCCTCGTTTTCAGTGAGATAGAACGAGCAAGTGACTTGTTGGAAAAATACATTTTGATGTATGCAGTCCAATGAGTGCTGAGGCGCGTAGTGGATATCGTTATTTTCTTACTTCATTGATGATTTGAGTAGATACAAGTGTATTTGGTTGATGAATCACAAAGTCTGAAATATTGAAAAGTTCAAGCAAATTCAGAGTGAAGTTGAAGATCATCATGATAAGAGGATAATATGTCTATGATGTGATCATGGAGGTAAATATATATCTGAGTTGCGAGTTTGGTAAACATTTAAGACAATGCAAAAATTGTTTCACAACTCATGTCACCTGGAACACCATAGTGTGATGGTGTGTTCGAACTCCATAGCCGCGCCCTATTGGATATGGTGCATTCTATGATGTCTCTTATCGAATTAGCACTATCGTTTTGGGGTTAGGCATTAGAGACAACCACATTCACTTTAAATAGGGCACCATGTAATTCCGTTGAGATGACATTGTATGAACTATGGTTTGGAGTAACCTAAGTTGTCGTTTCTTAAAGTTTAGGGGTATGATGCTTATGTCAATAGGCTTCAGCCTGATAAGCTCGAACCCGGAGCGGATAAATGCATCTTCATAGGACACCCAAAACAGTTGGGTATACCTCCTATCTTAGATTTGAAAGAAAATTGTTTCTTTCTAGAAACATGTCCTTTCTCGAGAAAGAGTTTCTCTCGAAAGAATTGAGTCAAAGGGATGGTGGAACTTGATAAGGTTATTGAACCATCACTTTAACTAGAGAGTAGAAGGGCGCAGGAAGTTGTTCCTGTGGCGCGTGCACCAGTTGAAGTGGAAAGCTGATGTTGGTGATCATGAAGCTTTGGATCAAGTTACTACCAAACCTTGTAGGTTGACAAGTAAACGTACTGCTCGAGAGTGGTACGGTAATCCTGTCTTGGAGCTCATGTTGTTGGACAACAATGAACCTACGAGCTATGGAGAAGCAATGGTGGGCCTAGATTCCGACAAATGGCTCGAGGCCATGAAATCCGAGATAGGATCCATGTATGAAAACAAAGTGTAGACTTTGGAAGAAGTACTTGATGGTCATAAGGCTATTAAGTAGAAGTGTATGTTTAAAAGGAAGACTTACGATCATGGTAAATGTCACCATTAAGAAAGCTTGACTTGTCCCAAAGATGTTAACGACAAGTTCAAGGAGTTGACTATGATGAGACTTTCTCACCCGTAGCGATGCTAAAGTCTGTTGGAATAGATTAGCATTTGTTGCATTATTTATTATGAAATCTTGTAGATAGGATGTCAAAACATTGTTCCCTCAACGGTTTCCTTGAGGAAAGGTTGTATGTGATACAACCAAAAGGTTTTGTCGTTCCTAAGGATGCTAACAAGTATGCAAGCTCCATCGAACCTTCTATGGACTAGAGCAAGCATCTCGGAGTTGGAACATACGCTTTGATAAGATGATAATTTTTTTGGGTTTATAGAAAGTTTATGAGAAACTTGTATTTCCAAGAAAGTGATTGGGAGCACTATAGGATTTTTGATAAGTATATGTGGTTGACATATTGTTGATCAGAAATAATGTAGAATTTATGGAAATCATAAAGTGTTGTTTGAAAGGTGTTTCTCAACGGAAAACCTGGATTGAGCTACTTGAACAATGAGCATCAAGATCCATAGAGATAGATCAAGACGCTTGATATAACTTTCAATGAATACATACCTTGACAAGATTTTGAAGGAGTTCGAAATGGATCAGTCAAAGAAGGAGTTCTTGACTGTGTTGTAAAGGTTTCAAGTTTGAGTAAGACTCGAAGCTTGACCACGACAGAAGAATGAGAAAGGACGAAGGTCGTCCCCTATGCCTTAGCCATAGGCTCTATAGTATGCCATGCTGTGTACCGCACCTAATGTGTGCCTTGCCATGAGTCTATCAAGGGGTACAAGAGTGATCCTGGAATGGGCCATGGGACAACAGTCAAAAGTTATCCTTAGTAACTAGTGGAGTAAATATTTTTTCTCGATTATGGAGGTGATAAAAGAGTTTGTCGTAAAGGGTTACGTCGATGCAAGCTTTGACACTAATTTGGATAACTCTGAGTCGTCGTAAAGGGTTACGTCGATGCAAGGTTTGACACTAATCGAGATAACTCTGAGTAATAAAACGAATTCATATAGTAGAGTAGTCATTTGGAATTGTTTCAAGTATAGCATGGTAGAAGCATCTATAGCATGACATAGAGATTTGTAAAGTACACACATATGTGAATGTTTCAGACCCGTTGACTAAAAACCTCTCTCACAAGCAAGGCATGATCAAACCCGAGAACTATATGGGTGTTAGATTCATTACAATCACATAGTGACGTGAACTAGATTATTGACTCTAGTGCAAGTGGGAGACTGTTGCAAATATGCCATAGAGGCAATAATAAATTGGTTACTATTATATTTCCTTGTTCATGCTAATCGTTTATTATCCATGCTAGAATTGTATTGGTTGGAAAATCAAATACATGTGTGGATACATAGACAACACACTGTCCCTAGTGAGCCTCTAAAGGACCAGCTCATTGATCAAACATGGTCAAGGTTTCCTGGATACCCACGATCGAATCTCGGGCAAGTAACATACCGATGGACAGCAGGAATAGCATACGAGATTAACTGAATCCTTGACACAGAGGTTCGACCGATAAAGATCTTCATAGAATATGTAGGATCCAATATGGGCATCCAGGTCCTGCTATTGGTTATTGATCGGAGAGTGTCCCGGTCATGTCTGCATAGTTCTCAAACCCGGAGGGTCTGCACACTTAAGGTTCAGTGACATTTTGATATAGTTGAGTTATGTATGTTGGTGACTGAAGGTTGTTCGGAGTCCTGGATGAGATCCCAAACATCACGAGGAGTTCCAAAATGGTCCAGAGACGAAGATTGATATATAGGAAGAGGATATTTCGACTCCGGAATGGTTTTGGGCATTTCCGGTAATGTACCGGGAATGACGAATGGGTTCCGGGGGTCCATCGGGAGAAGTCCAGCCACCCCAAGGGCCACATGGGCCTAAGAGGTGGCGCACCAGCCTTTAGTGGGCTAGACAGCCAGCCCCTAAAGGCCCTTGCGCCAAAGGAGGTGGGAGGAGGCCAAGTTGGGAGGGAATACTACTAGGAGTAGGACTCCACCTCCCTTAGTGGAGGACGATTCCTCCTCCTTGGTGCACCACCCCTTGCTCCTTCCTCCTATATATACTATAGGGAGAAAGGGAAGCCAACACCTTAATCCAAGGCGCAACCCCTATCCCTCCCTCTAGTTCGTTCCTCCTCTAGAATATGTTCTGGAGTGCACGAGGAAGCCTTGCCGGATCAGCTCCACCACCATCGCCGCCACACCATTAGGCTATCAGAGAATTCAGCTACCTCTCCACTCCCTCTTGCTGGATCTAGAAGGCGGAGATTGTCATCGAGTTGTACGTGTGCTGAATGAGGAAGTGCCGTCCATTCGGCACTAGATTGGGATGGATCGTGATGAGATCGCGGGACGGATCATGACGGGATCGCGGGATGGATCGTGATGGGATCACGGGACAGATTGCAATTTGGATCACGAAGATGTTCGACTACATCAACCACGTTATATACGCTTCCGCTTAGCAATCTACAAGGGTATGTAGGTGCACTCTCTCCTCTCGTAGATTAGCATCTCCATAGATAGATCTTATGTGCGCATAGGAAATTTTTTGTTTCCAATGCGACGTTTCCCAACAGACCTTTGGGTAGAAAGCTTCCAAAGAGTGTCATCATCGTGTCATAGCATTCTCTTCCCAAGTTGAATTAAGCCTTCAGAGCTATGATGACCCACAAGTATAGGGGATCAATCATAGTCCTTTCCATAAGTAAGAGTGTCGTACCCAACGAGGAGCAGAAGGCTCTGATAAACGGTTTTCAGCAAGGTAATAACTGCAAGCACTGAAAGTAGCGGTAACAAGTCATGGTGTAGTGAGGTGAAGCGTAGCAAGCGAAAAGTAACAAGTAACAAGTAGTAGCAACGGTGCAGCAAGTGGCCCAATCCCTTTTGTAGTAAGGGACAAGCCTGAACAAAGTCTTATAGGAGGAAAAACGCTCCCGAGGACACACGGGAATTTTTGTCATGCTAGTTTCATCATGTTCATATGATTCGCGTTCGTTACTTTGATATGTGGGTGGACCGGCGCTTGGGTACTTCCCTTACTTGGACAAGCATCCCACTTATGATTAACCCCTCTCGCAAGCATCCGTAACTACGAAAGAAGAATTAAGACAACGTCTAACCATAGCATTAAACTAGTGGATCCAAATCAGCCCCTCACGAAGCAACACATCGACTGGGGTTTAAGCTTCTGTCACTCCAGCAACCCATCATCTACTTGCTACTCCCCAATGCCTTCCTCTAGGCCCAAGTATGGTGAAGTGTTATGTAGTCGACGTTGACATAACACCACTAGAGGAAATGACAACATACATCATATGAAAATACCGAACGAATACCAAACTCACATGACTATTATTAGCATGACTTATCCCATGTCCTCAGGAACAAAAGTAACTATTCACAAAGCATAATCATAATCATGATCAGAGGTGTAATGAATAACATCAAGGATCTGAACATAAACTCTTCCACCAAGTAATCCAACTAGCATCAACTACAGAGAGTAATCAACACTACTAGTAACCTTACAAGTACCAATCGGAGTCGTGAGATGGAGATTGGTTACAAGAGATGAACTAGGGATTGGAGAGGAGATGGTGCTGATGAAGATGTTGATGAAGATGCCTCCCATCTGACGAGAGGAGTGTTGGTGATGATGATGGCGACGATTTCCCCCTTCGGGAGGGAAGTTTCCCCGGCAGGATCGTTCTGCCGAAGCTCTAGATTGGATCTGCTCAAGTTCAGCCTCGTGGCGGCGTCGAAACCACGAAAAAGCTCCCGATTGATTTTTTGTGGAACGAAACCCTTCATATAGCAAAAGAGGGGGGCCAGTGGGCCGTCAGGGAGCCCACAAGCTTGCCAACCGCCACCAGGGGGTGGCAGTGGCAGGGCTTGTGTCGCCCTGGTAGCTCCCACGTGGTACTTCTTTCGCCCAGTGTTTTTTATATAATCCCAAAAAATCCATGTAACTTTTCACGGCATTTGGAGATGTGCAGAATAGTGGACTAAGATTTGCTCCTTTTCCAGTCCAGAATTCAAGCTGCCTGAATTCTCCCTCTTCAAATAAACCTTGCAAAATAAGAGAGAAAAGACATAAATATGGTACCACAAAGTAATATAACAGCCCATAAAGCAATAAATATCAACATGAAAGCATGATGCAAAATGGACGTATCAACTCCCCCAAGCTTAGACCTCGCTTGTCCTTAAGCAAAAACCAAGTTCCATAAACATTTCCACATGTTTAGGGACGAAGGTGTCGATAAAACATAATATGGACATGAGGGCATCATGATCACACATAGAACAACAATACATCATAAATATTCTTATGGGAGAGTAACAATTCCTTCACAAAGGAAAGCATGAAGCAAAAACCTTACCGAGAAGTAACCAACAACAGTCCAAATTCATTGAGGCAATTGCAATTTATCACAACATCAGAAAGAGTCAAATAAGAGCTTGTAAGGCAAACCCACATATTCAATCATCTCTTTTGTTTTCCACAATTGTTACAACTCACGTGGTACTCATGGTGTCAAAGTTTCAGCTCGACATAAAGGAAGATAGGGGCTTATAGTTTTGCCTCCTAACTATTTACCTCAAGGGTAAAGTCAACGACAATGAAGCATAAGTACTCAACTCCAAGTTGATATATGAATATAAATCTTCCCCAAGCATGTGACGGTAGCCAAGACAAAGGCAAACATAGGGAATTGGTGAAGATCACCATGACTCTTACAAGGGTAAAAAGTAAAGGTACAAGATAGGCCCTTCGCAGAGGGAAGCAGAGGTTGTCATGCGCTTTTGAGGTTTGAACGTGTGTCCTCTTAGTGCGGAGGAACGTCGCTTTATATGGCCTCCTGTGATAAAGAACTTTATTATGCAGTCTGTCGCTTTTATGCCTTCCTCATCACAGGTTCGTACAAAGCTTATTTTCCACACACTAATAGATCATACATATTAGAGAGCAATTTTTATTGCTTGCACCGATGAAAACTTACTTGAAGGATCTTATTCAATCCATAGGTAGGTATGGTGGACTCTCATGGCAAAACTGGGTTGAAGGTTTATGGATGCACAAGTAGTATCTCTACTTGGTGCGGGAGTTTTGGCTAATATGAGGTGGAAGCAATTGTCACATGCTAAGGGATCTCTAATCATATAACATTATTTGGAACCAAGCAAACACAATTCATTATGTTGTCTTCCTTGTCCAACATCTACTCCTAAGCATGTAATAGTTTGGTGAGTGCTCACAATTGTAAAAAGTGTCTAAGATGATATATTTATATGTGAACCTCTCTTTCCTTATTACTTCTTATTAATTGCAACAATGACTGAGGTCTATGTTGATTTATTCTCAACAAGTTTCAATCATCATACATGTCATATGTGAAGCTATCACTTTCCATAAGATCGTCTCATGATCTTTCATGCTATCGTTCTTTTCATACTTTTGATCATGGCACAAAGGAAAGCCCTTGACTAAGATACTCTTTATTATATAGCTCACGAGCTCAAATACATCGGGGGAGACACAAAGCAAAAGACTCAAACTAAATACTAAAGACTTATTCTTCTAAGAGAATAAATAAAAACTGAAAAGGAAAGAACTAAAACAAAGGTAAAAGCAAAAGATATAAAGGTGATACGATACCAGGGCAACTCCCCCAAGCTTGGCAGAAGCCAAGGGGATTGCCCATAACAATGCTTAGTTGTCTTCCTTTAGTGGTGATGGGGGTGTAGTTGTTGAAGTAGTCTGATCCTCCGTCTTCCAAGGCATAGGTGCTCCATCATGGCAGGATGAACGAGTCGCCGGAATCCTCAAATCTGCAGCCAACCTTATTGATTTAAATCTGTACTCATACTCATAGTTTTGGATCTGCAGGTCATAGATCCGGCCCTGAAGTTGATCAACCCTGTCATAGAGCCTGGAGAGGTGTTCCCAATGTCAATGGCATCCATCTTGTGATTGCTAGTGAACTCCGTGATCATCATGTGGTTGGCGTTGAGTCCACGCTCCACCATCCCTTGACACTTGAAGACTTGTTGCTCCATTGCTTCGAGCCTCGTCTCCACGCTTCAGATCTTCTTAGGCCCCTCAACATCACGGATGTGCAACATCCCCTCGCTCATCTTGATAGATTGAGGGTGTTTCAACACTTCCGTGAGGTAGGGATTGATGACCTTCTCGAAGATCTTGTCCTTAGGAGCGTTTGGGGAAGTCATGATGATCTAGATCTGCCACAGAAACATGCTCGAAATGAAAACAGAGGAAGACTGTGCGATACAGAGATCAAAACCTTCGGGCGAATATATATTGATTTTTTCTGGACCAGAAGGAGTGCTCCGCAAGGAAACGGAGTCCGGGAGGCACACGAGGTGCCCACAAGCCCTCCATCCGCCACCAAGGGGTAGGTGGCGGCTTCAAAGCTTATGGTCGCCTCGTGCGCTCTTCGGACTGCTTTTTATTTTTGGAATTTTCCAAAAATTCCAAAACGGAGGAAATTTCCTATTGGAAAAGCATCGGAGTCCAATTTATTACCGAAATAGATACCTCTTCGTTTCAGGGTCTGAAACAGGCTGATAAACATCCCTTATGTACTTCTCTAGGGTTATGACATTGATGATATTGGTCTCAACATTTATGGGAGTACCGGAGATATAATGCTTGATTCTTTGCCCATTTACCGCTCTACGAAAATTTCCTTCTGTGTTATTGATTTTGATGGCACCGGAACGATATACTTCCTCGATAACGTAAGGACCTTCACATTTAGAGAGAAGCTTGCCTGCGAAGAATCTCAAACGAGAATTGTATAGCAGGACATAATCACCTACATTGAACTCTCGTTTTTGTATTCGTTTGTCATGCCATCTCTTAATCTTTTCCCTGAACAACTTGGCATTATCATATGCCTGGGCTCTCCATTCATCTAACGAGCTGATATCAAACAACCGCTTCTTACCGGCAAGTTTGAAATCAAAGTTGAGCTCTTTGATTGCCCAATAAGCATTGTGTTCCATCTCAAGAGGTAAATGACAGGCCTTACCATAAAACATTTTATACGGTGACATGCCCATGGGATTCTTATAGGCAGTCCTATAAGCCCACAGTGCATCATCAAGTTTGCTAGACCAATTCTTTCGAGATCTATTGACAGTCTTTTGTAGGATCAATTTGATCTCCCTATTACTCAACTCCACTTGACCACTAGACTGAGGATGATAAGGAGATGCAACTCTATGGTTGACATCATACTTAGCGAGCATCTTGCGGAAAACACCATGAATGAAGTGTGAACCGCCATCAGTCATCAAATATCTAGGGACTCCAAATCTTGGGAAAAAGACTTCTTTAAGCATCTTAATAGAGGTGTGGTGATCAACATTTTTAGTGGGGATAGCCTCTACCCACTTAGTGATGTAATCCACAGCAACTAAGATGTGAGTGTACCCATTGGAACTCGGGAAGGGTCCCATATAATCAAAGCCCCAGACATCAAATGGTTCAATGACAAGTGAATAGTTCATAGGCATTTCCTGACGCTTACTGATATTCCCTATCCTTTGGCATTCGTCACGGGACAAGACAAACTTACGGGCATCCTTGAAGAGAGTGGGCCAATAGAAAGCTGATTGCAATACCTTATGGGCAGTTCTATCTCCAGCGTGGTGTCCTTCATAGGCTTCGGAATGACACTTCTGCAATATCTGTCCCTGTTCATGTTCAGGCACACAACATCAAATAACACCATCTACTCCTTCCTTATAAAGGTGAGGATCATCGCAAAAGTAGTGTCTCAAATCAAAGAAGAATTTCTTCTTTTGCTAATAGGTGAAACTGGGTGGTATGTATTTGGCTACAATATAGTTTGCATAACCAGCATACCATGGTGCACTATGTGAAGTGCGGATGACATTCAATTGCTCATCAGGAAAGCTATCATCAGTAGGTCGTGGGTCATCAAAGACATTCTCTAGCCTAGACAAGTTATCTGCTACAGGGTTATCATCACCCTTTCGATCAACGACGTGCAAATCAAATTCCTGTAGCAGGAGAACCCATATGATCAGCCTAGGCTTAGCATCCTTTTTCTCCATAAGGTAATTAATAGCAACATGATCAGAGTGAATAGTGACTTTGGAATCAACTATATAAGATCTAAACTTTTCACATGCAAACACGACTGCTAAAAACTCCTTTTCCGTAGTGGCATAGTTTCTTTGGGCACTGTCTAGAGTTTTACTAGCGTAGTGAATGTCATTCAACTTCTTGTCAACTCTTTGTCCTAGAACAGCACCAACGGCATAATCACTAGCGTCGCACATGATTTCAAAGGGCAAGTTCGAGTCAGGTGGTTGAACAATAGGTGCGGTTATCAAAGCATTCTTAAGTATTTCGAAAGCTTCCTCACAATCCTCATCAAAAACAAAAGGAACATCCTTCTGCAAGAGGTTGGTAAGAGGCCTAGAAATCTTAGAGAAGTCTTTAATGAACCTTCTATAGAAACCAGCATGACCTAGGAAACTTCGTATACCTCTGATATCTGTGGGGCAAGGCATTTTCTCAATTGCATCAACCTTAGCCTTATCAACTTCAATGCCTCTTTCAGAAATTTTGTGTCCTAAAACGATACCTTCATTTACCATAAAGTGGCACTTCTCCCAATTCAAGACGAGGTTGGTATCTTCGCATCTCTATAAGACTCGATCAAGGTTGCTGAGGCAATCATCAAAGGAAGACCCGTAAACGGAGAAGTCATCCATGAAAACCTCGACAATCTTTTCACAAAAGTCAGAGAATATAGCCATCATACATCTTTGAAAGGTGGCAGGTGCATTGCATAAGCCAAAAGGCATGCGTCAAGGTTTCCTGGATACCCACGATCGAATCTCGGGCAAGTAACATACCGATGGACAGCAGGAATAGCATACGAGATTAACTGAATCCTTGACACAGAGGTTCGACCGATAAAGATCTTCATAGAATATGTAGGATCCAATATGGGCATCCAGGTCCTGCTATTGGTTATTGATCGGAGAGTGTCCCGGTCATGTCTGCATAGTTCTCAAACCCGGAGGGTCTGCACACTTAAGGTTCAGTGACATTTTGATATAGTTGAGTTATGTATGTTGGTGACTGAAGGTTGTTCGGAGTCCTGGATGAGATCCCAAACATCACGAGGAGTTCCAAAATGGTCCAGAGACGAAGATTGATATATAGGAAGAGGATATTTCGACTCCGGAATGGTTTTGGGCATTTCCGGTAATGTACCGGGAATGACGAATGGGTTCCGGGGGTCCATCGGGAGAAGTCCAGCCACCCCAAGGGCCACATGGGCCTAAGAGGTGGCGCACCAGCCTTTAGTGGGCTAGACAGCCAGCCCCTAAAGGCCCTTGCGCCAAAGGAGGTGGGAGGAGGCCAAGTTGGGAGGGAATACTACTAGGAGTAGGACTCCACCTCCCTTAGTGGAGGACGATTCCTCCTCCTTGGTGCACCACCCCTTGCTCCTTCCTCCTATATATACTATAGGGAGAAAGGGAAGCCAACACCTTAATCCAAGGCGCAACCCCTATCCCTCCCTCTAGTTCGTTCCTCCTCTAGAATATGTTCTGGAGTGCACGAGGAAGCCTTGCCGGATCAGCTCCACCACCATCGCCGCCACACCATTAGGCTATCAGAGAATTCAGCTACCTCTCCACTCCCTCTTGCTGGATCTAGAAGGCGGAGATTGTCATCGAGTTGTACGTGTGCTGAATGAGGAAGTGCCGTCCATTCGGCACTAGATTGGGATGGATCGTGATGAGATCGCGGGACGGATCATGACGGGATCGCGGGATGGATCGTGATGGGATCACGGGACAGATTGCAATTTGGATCACGAAGATGTTCGACTACATCAACCACGTTATATACGCTTCCGCTTAGCAATCTACAAGGGTATGTAGGTGCACTCTCTCCTCTCGTAGATTAGCATCTCCATAGATAGATCTTATGTGCACATAGGAAATTTTTTGTTTCCAATGCGACGTTTCCCAACAGACCTTTGGGTAGAAAGCTTCCAAAGAGTGTCATCATCGTGTCATAGCATTCTCTTCCCAAGTTGAATTAAGCCTTCAGAGCTATGATGACCCACAAGTATAGGGGATCAATCATAGTCCTTTCCATAAGTAAGAGTGTCGTACCCAACGAGGAGCAGAAGGCTCTGATAAACGGTTTTCAGCAAGGTAATAACTGCAAGCACTGAAAGTAGCGGTAACAAGTCATGGTGTAGTGAGGTGAAGCGTAGCAAGCGAAAAGTAACAAGTAACAAGTAGTAGCAACGGTGCAGCAAGTGGCCCAATCCCTTTTGTAGTAAGGGACAAGCCTGAACAAAGTCTTATAGGAGGAAAAACGCTCCCGAGGACACACGGGAATTTTTGTCATGCTAGTTTCATCATGTTCATATGATTCGCGTTCGTTACTTTGATATGTGGGTGGACCGGCGCTTGGGTACTTCCCTTACTTGGACAAGCATCCCACTTATGATTAACCCCTCTCGCAAGCATCCGTAACTACGAAAGAAGAATTAAGACAACGTCTAACCATAGCATTAAACTAGTGGATCCAAATCAGCCCCTCACGAAGCAACACATCGACTGGGGTTTAAGCTTCTGTCACTCCAGCAACCCATCATCTACTTGCTACTCCCCAATGCCTTCCTCTAGGCCCAAGTATGGTGAAGTGTTATGTAGTCGACGTTGACATAACACCACTAGAGGAAATGACAACATACATCATATGAAAATACCGAACGAATACCAAACTCACATGACTATTATTAGCATGACTTATCCCATGTCCTCAGGAACAAAAGTAACTATTCACAAAGCATAATCATAATCATGATCAGAGGTGTAATGAATAACATCAAGGATCTGAACATAAACTCTTCCACCAAGTAATCCAACTAGCATCAACTACAGAGAGTAATCAACACTACTAGTAACCTTACAAGTACCAATCGGAGTCGTGAGATGGAGATTGGTTACAAGAGATGAACTAGGGATTGGAGAGGAGATGGTGCTGATGAAGATGTTGATGAAGATGCCTCCCATCTGACGAGAGGAGTGTTGGTGATGATGATGGCGACGATTTCCCCCTTCGGGAGGGAAGTTTCCCCGGCAGGATCGTTCTGCCGAAGCTCTAGATTGGATCTGCTCAAGTTCAGCCTCGTGGCGGCGTCGAAACCACGAAAAAGCTCCCGATTGATTTTTTGTGGAACGAAACCCTTCATATAGCAAAAGAGGGGGGCCAGTGGGCCGTCAGGGAGCCCACAAGCTTGCCAACCGCCACCAGGGGGTGGCAGTGGCAGGGCTTGTGTCGCCCTGGTAGCTCCCACGTGGTACTTCTTTCGCCCAGTGTTTTTTATATAATCCCAAAAAATCCATGTAACTTTTCACGGCATTTGGAGATGTGCAGAATAGTGGACTAAGATTTGCTCCTTTTCCAGTCCAGAATTCAAGCTGCCTGAATTCTCCCTCTTCAAATAAACCTTGCAAAATAAGAGAGAAAAGACATAAATATGGTACCACAAAGTAATATAACAGCCCATAAAGCAATAAATATCAACATGAAAGCATGATGCAAAATGGACGTATCAACTCCCCCAAGCTTAGACCTCGCTTGTCCTTAAGCAAAAACCAAGTTCCATAAACATTTCCACATGTTTAGGGACGAAGGTGTCGATAAAACATAATATGGACATGAGGGCATCATGATCACACATAGAACAACAATACATCATAAATATTCTTATGGGAGAGTAACAATTCCTTCACAAAGGAAAGCATGAAGCAAAAACCTTACCGAGAAGTAACCAACAACAGTCCAAATTCATTGAGGCAATTGCAATTTATCACAACATCAGAAAGAGTCAAATAAGAGCTTGTAAGGCAAACCCACATATTCAATCATCTCTTTTGTTTTCCACAATTGTTACAACTCACGTGGTACTCATGGTGTCAAAGTTTCAGCTCGACATAAAGGAAGATAGGGGCTTATAGTTTTGCCTCCTAACTATTTACCTCAAGGGTAAAGTCAACGACAATGAAGCATAAGTACTCAACTCCAAGTTGATATATGAATATAAATCTTCCCCAAGCATGTGACGGTAGCCAAGACAAAGGCAAACATAGGGAATTGGTGAAGATCACCATGACTCTTACAAGGGTAAAAAGTAAAGGTACAAGATAGGCCCTTCGCAGAGGGAAGCAGAGGTTGTCATGCGCTTTTGAGGTTTGAACGTGTGTCCTCTTAGTGCGGAGGAACGTCGCTTTATATGGCCTCCTGTGATAAAGAACTTTATTATGCAGTCTGTCGCTTTTATGCCTTCCTCATCACAGGTTCGTACAAAGCTTATTTTCCACACACTAATAGATCATACATATTAGAGAGCAATTTTTATTGCTTGCACCGATGAAAACTTACTTGAAGGATCTTATTCAATCCATAGGTAGGTATGGTGGACTCTCATGGCAAAACTGGGTTGAAGGTTTATGGATGCACAAGTAGTATCTCTACTTGGTGCGGGAGTTTTGGCTAATATGAGGTGGAAGCAATTGTCACATGCTAAGGGATCTCTAATCATATAACATTATTTGGAACCAAGCAAACACAATTCATTATGTTGTCTTCCTTGTCCAACATCTACTCCTAAGCATGTAATAGTTTGGTGAGTGCTCACAATTGTAAAAAGTGTCTAAGATGATATATTTATATGTGAACCTCTCTTTCCTTATTACTTCTTATTAATTGCAACAATGACTGAGGTCTATGTTGATTTATTCTCAACAAGTTTCAATCATCATACATGTCATATGTGAAGCTATCACTTTCCATAAGATCGTCTCATGATCTTTCATGCTATCGTTCTTTTCATACTTTTGATCATGGCACAAAGGAAAGCCCTTGACTAAGATACTCTTTATTATATAGCTCACGAGCTCAAATACATCGGGGGAGACACAAAGCAAAAGACTCAAACTAAATACTAAAGACTTATTCTTCTAAGAGAATAAATAAAAACTGAAAAGGAAAGAACTAAAACAAAGGTAAAAGCAAAAGATATAAAGGTGATACGATACCAGGGCAACTCCCCCAAGCTTGGCAGAAGCCAAGGGGATTGCCCATAACAATGCTTAGTTGTCTTCCTTTAGTGGTGATGGGGGTGTAGTTGTTGAAGTAGTCTGATCCTCCGTCTTCCAAGGCATAGGTGCTCCATCATGGCAGGATGAACGAGTCGCCGGAATCCTCAAATCTGCAGCCAACCTTATTGATTTAAATCTGTACTCATACTCATAGTTTTGGATCTGCAGGTCATAGATCCGGCCCTGAAGTTGATCAACCCTGTCATAGAGCCTGGAGAGGTGTTCCCAATGTCAATGGCATCCATCTTGTGATTGCTAGTGAACTCCGTGATCATCATGTGGTTGGCGTTGAGTCCACGCTCCACCATCCCTTGACACTTGAAGACTTGTTGCTCCATTGCTTCGAGCCTCGTCTCCACGCTTCAGATCTTCTTAGGCCCCTCAACATCACGGATGTGCAACATCCCCTCGCTCATCTTGATAGATTGAGGGTGTTTCAACACTTCCGTGAGGTAGGGATTGATGACCTTCTCGAAGATCTTGTCCTTAGGAGCGTTTGGGGAAGTCATGATGATCTAGATCTGCCACAGAAACATGCTCGAAATGAAAACAGAGGAAGACTGTGCGATACAGAGATCAAAACCTTCGGGCGAATATATATTGATTTTTTCTGGACCAGAAGGAGTGCTCCGCAAGGAAACGGAGTCCGGGAGGCACACGAGGTGCCCACAAGCCCTCCATCCGCCACCAAGGGGTAGGTGGCGGCTTCAAAGCTTATGGTCGCCTCGTGCGCTCTTCGGACTGCTTTTTATTTTTGGAATTTTCCAAAAATTCCAAAACGGAGGAAATTTCCTATTGGAAAAGCATCGGAGTCCAATTTATTACCGAAATAGATACCTCTTCGTTTCAGGGTCTGAAACAGGCTGATAAACATCCCTTATGTACTTCTCTAGGGTTATGACATTGATGATATTGGTCTCAACATTTATGGGAGTACCGGAGATATAATGCTTGATTCTTTGCCCATTTACCGCTCTACGAAAATTTCCTTCTGTGTTATTGATTTTGATGGCACCGGAACGATATACTTCCTCGATAACGTAAGGACCTTCACATTTAGAGAGAAGCTTGCCTGCGAAGAATCTCAAACGAGAATTGTATAGCAGGACATAATCACCTACATTGAACTCTCGTTTTTGTATTCGTTTGTCATGCCATCTCTTAATCTTTTCCCTGAACAACTTGGCATTATCATATGCCTGGGCTCTCCATTCATCTAACGAGCTGATATCAAACAACCGCTTCTTACCGGCAAGTTTGAAATCAAAGTTGAGCTCTTTGATTGCCCAATAAGCATTGTGTTCCATCTCAAGAGGTAAATGACAGGCCTTACCATAAAACATTTTATACGGTGACATGCCCATGGGATTCTTATAGGCAGTCCTATAAGCCCACAGTGCATCATCAAGTTTGCTAGACCAATTCTTTCGAGATCTATTGACGGTCTTTTGTAGGATCAATTTGATCTCCCTATTACTCAACTCCACTTGACCACTAGACTGAGGATGATAAGGAGATGCAACTCTATGGTTGACATCATACTTAGCGAGCATCTTGCGGAAAACACCATGAATGAAGTGTGAACCGCCATCAGTCATCAAATATCTAGGGACTCCAAATCTTGGGAAAAAGACTTCTTTAAGCATCTTAATAGAGGTGTGGTGATCAACATTTTTAGTGGGGATAGCCTCTACCCACTTAGTGATGTAATCCACAGCAACTAAGATGTGAGTGTACCCATTGGAACTCGGGAAGGGTCCCATATAATCAAAGCCCCAGACATCAAATGGTTCAATGACAAGTGAATAGTTCATAGGCATTTCCTGACGCTTACTGATATTCCCTATCCTTTGGCATTCGTCACGGGACAAGACAAACTTACGGGCATCCTTGAAGAGAGTGGGCCAATAGAAAGCTGATTGCAATACCTTATGGGCAGTTCTATCTCCAGCGTGGTGTCCTTCATAGGCTTCGGAATGACACTTCTGCAATATCTGTCCCTGTTCATGTTCAGGCACACAACATCAAATAACACCATCTACTCCTTCCTTATAAAGGTGAGGATCATCGCAAAAGTAGTGTCTCAAATCAAAGAAGAATTTCTTCTTTTGCTAATAGGTGAAACTGGGTGGTATGTATTTGGCTACAATATAGTTTGCATAACCAGCATACCATGGTGCACTATGTGAAGTGCGGATGACATTCAATTGCTCATCAGGAAAGCTATCATCAGTAGGTCGTGGGTCATCAAAGACATTCTCTAGCCTAGACAAGTTATCTGCTACAGGGTTATCATCACCCTTTCGATCAACGACGTGCAAATCAAATTCCTGTAGCAGGAGAACCCATATGATCAGCCTAGGCTTAGCATCCTTTTTCTCCATAAGGTAATTAATAGCAACATGATCAGAGTGAATAGTGACTTTGGAATCAACTATATAAGATCTAAACTTTTCACATGCAAACACGACTGCTAAAAACTCCTTTTCCGTAGTGGCATAGTTTCTTTGGGCACTGTCTAGAGTTTTACTAGCGTAGTGAATGTCATTCAACTTCTTGTCAACTCTTTGTCCTAGAACAGCACCAACGGCATAATCACTAGCGTCGCACATGATTTCAAAGGGCAAGTTCGAGTCAGGTGGTTGAACAATAGGTGCGGTTATCAAAGCATTCTTAAGTATTTCGAAAGCTTCCTCACAATCCTCATCAAAAACAAAAGGAACATCCTTCTGCAAGAGGTTGGTAAGAGGCCTAGAAATCTTAGAGAAGTCTTTAATGAACCTTCTATAGAAACCAGCATGACCTAGGAAACTTCGTATACCTCTGATATCTGTGGGGCAAGGCATTTTCTCAATTGCATCAACCTTAGCCTTATCAACTTCAATGCCTCTTTCAGAAATTTTGTGTCCTAAAACGATACCTTCATTTACCATAAAGTGGCACTTCTCCCAATTCAAGACGAGGTTGGTATCTTCGCATCTCTATAAGACTCGATCAAGGTTGCTGAGGCAATCATCAAAGGAAGACCCGTAAACGGAGAAGTCATCCATGAAAACCTCGACAATCTTTTCACAAAAGTCAGAGAATATAGCCATCATACATCTTTGAAAGGTGGCAGGTGCATTGCATAAGCCAAAAGGCATGCGTCTATAATCAAAGGTACCGAAGGGGCTGGTGAAAGTGGTTTTCTCCTGATCAGATTGTGCAACAGGTATTTGCGAGAAACCTGAATAACCATCTAGAAAGCAGAAGTGTGTGTGTTTTGATAGCCTTTCTAGCATTTGGTCGATAAACGACAAAGGATAATGATCTTTCCTGGTTGCCTTGTTCAGTTTCCGGAAGTCTATCACCATCCTATAGCCAGTAATAATCCTTTGTGGGATTAGTTCATCCTTATCATTAGGAACGACGGTGATACCTCCCTTCTTAGGTACGCAATGTACTGGACTTACCCAATCACTATGAGCAATAGGATAAATGATTCCTCCTTCCAGAAGCTTTAATATTTCTTTTCTAAGGACCTCTTTCATCTTAGGATTTAATCTCCTTTGATGATCAGCAACTGGTTTAAAGTCAAGATCGGTTTTAATCTTGTGCTGACATAGAGTGGGACTAATACCCTTAAGATCATCAAGAGTATATCCAATAGCAGCATGATGCTTCCTCAAAGTTTTTAGTAACTTCTTCTCTTCATGCTCTGAGAGGAGAGCACTAATAATAACATGATATATCTCCTTCTCATCAAGATAGGCATACTTAAGAGTATCAGGCAACTGTTTAGGCTCGAACACATGATCACCCTTTGGTGGGGGAGGATCCCCAAGAAGTTCAACACGCAGATTATTCTTGACAGTAGGATATTGTTCTAAGACAATTTTATCTATCTCATCTCTTTCCTCCATATGCATATCATTTTCATGCTCAAGCAGATATTGCTCTAAAGGATCCGTAGGAGGTACGACAATAGAGGCAAGAGCAATGATTTCATCCCAACCAGATGACTCTCTTTCATGGGGTTGTCTTCCAAACTTGGAGAAGTTAAATTCATGAGACACACCCTCAAAACTAACAGTGATAATCTGCTTAATGCAATCAATGTGAGCATTGAGAGTGTTGAGAAAGGGTCTACCAAATATGATGGGGCAAAAGCTATCTTGTGCAGTACCAAGGATGAGGAAATCAGTAGGATACTTCGTCTTACCACACAGGACTTCTACGTCTCTCACAATTCCCAGAGGGCAGATAGTGTCTCTATTAGCTAGCGTAATAGTGACATCAATGGGTTCTAACTCAGCAGGTGCAATGTCATCTTTGATTTCATCATATAAGGAACGGGGTATTGCACTAACACTAGCTCCCATATCACATAAACCATGGTAACAGCGATCTCCTATGTTGACAGAAACAACGGGCAGGCCAACTACATGTCCGTATTTGTCTTTCGCGTGAGGTTTAGCGATTCTAGCGGAGTCCTCACAGAATTTGATAACATGCCCGTCTACGTCTTTGGTTAAGAGATCTTTGATAATAGCAACACTAGGTTCAACTCTAATCTCCTTAGGGGGTGCAAGTGGTCTAATGTAACCCCTATGTATTACAGTTGGAGCTTTAGAATAATCCTTTATCCTAGCAGGGTATGGTGGTTTCTCAGTGTAAGCACAAGGAACAACAGGATCACTAAAAGCAATGACTTTCTCCTCAACTAGACTGTTTTTGACTATGTTGCTTTCTATAGGAGGATGATACTTAAACCACTTCTCTTTGGGAAGATCAACATGAGCAACAAAAGATTCACATAGAGAAGCTACTATCTCAGAGTCAAGTCCATACTTAGCGCTAAAATCTCTCAAGGTGTTTGTCTCAACAAAAGATTTAACGCAATCAAACTGGAAATTCATACCTGACTCCTTACCTTCCTCCAGCTCCCAATCTTCAGAGTTGCGTTTGATTCTTTCCAATAAATTCCACTTGTGATCAATATCCTTCTTTATAAAAGAACCGGTACAAGAAGTGTCAAGCATGGTACGATCTTCATGAGAAAGCCGAGCATAAAAGTTTTGAGTGATAATATCTCTCGAGAGCTCATGATTGGGGCATGAATATAGCATTGATTTAAGCCTCCCCCAAGCTTGAGCTATGCTATCCCTGTCACGAGGCCAAAAGTTATAAATAAAGTTCCGATCACGATGTAGTAAATGCATAGGATAAAACTTTTGATGAAATTCCAATTTCAACCGATTGTAGTCCCATGATCCAGTATCATCACATAGCCTATACCATGTCAACGCCTTATCCTTCAAAGATAAAGGAAATACTTTCTTCTTTACCTCATCCTCGGGCAAACCTGCAAGCTTAAATAAACCACAAACTTCATCTACATAGATCAGATGCAAGTCTGGATGTGAAGATCCATCTCTTGTAAAAGGATTAGCCAGCAGTTTCTCAAGCATACCCGAAGGAATTTCATAAAAGATATTTTCAGTAGGTACCTCAGGTTGAGGAACAACTCCTCGTGCTTCTGTTCGTGGCGAAGATACCCCGAACAAACTCCTCAAAGGAACAGTTTCCATAGTGACAAGAGACAATAAATTTCAGCACAATATATAAATGTTTCCTTACCAATTTCCACTTACCAAAGGCGCTTCACTCCCCGGCAACGGTGCTAGAAAATAGTCTTGATGACCCACAAGTATAGGGGATCAATCGTAGTCCTTTCGATAAGTAAGAGTGTCGAACCCAACGAGGAGCAGAAGGCTCTGATAAAAGGTTTTCAGCAAGGTAATAACTGCAAGCACTGAAAGTAGCGGTAACAAGTGATGGTGTAGTGAGGTGAAGCGTAGCAAGCGAAAAGTAACAAGTAACAAGTAGTAGCAACAGTGCAGCAAGTGGCCCAATCCCTTTTGTAGCAAGGGACAAGCCTGAACAAAGTCTTATAGGAGGAAAAACGCTCCCGAGGACACACGGGAATTTCTGTCATGCTAGTTTCATCATGTTCATATGATTCGCGTTCGTTACTTTGATATGTGGGTGGACCGGCGCTTGGGTACTGCCCTTACTTGGACAAGCATCCCACTTATGATTAACCCCTCTCGCAAGCATCCGCAACTATGAAAGAAGAATTAAGACAACGTCTAACCATAGCATTAAACTAGTGGATCCAAATCAGCCCCTCACGAAGCAACACATAGACTGGGGTTTAAGCTTCTGTCACTCCAGCAACCCATCATCTACTTGCTACTCCCCAATGCCTTCCTCTAGGCCCAAGTATGGTGAAGTGTTATGTAGTCGACGTTCACATAACACCACTACAGGAAATGACAACATACATCATATGAAAATACCGAACGAATACCAAACTCACATGACTATGATTAGCATGACTTATCCCATGTCCTCAGGAACAAAAGTAACTATTCACAAAGCATAATCATAATCATGATCAGAGGTGTAATGAATAGCATCAAGGATCTGAACATAAACTCTTCCACCAAGTAATCCAACTAGCATCAACTACAAAGAGTAATCAACACTACTAGTAACCTTACAAGTACCAATCGGAGTCGTGAGATGGAGATTGGTTACAAGAGATGGACTAGGGATTGGAGAGGAGATGGTGCTGATGAAGATGTTGATGAAGATGCCTCCCCTCCGACGAGAGGAGTGTTGGTGATGACGATGGCGACGATTTCCCCCTCCGGGACGGAAGTTTCCCCGACAGGATCGTCCTGCCGGAGCTCTAGATTGGATCTGCTCAAGTTCTGCCTCGTGTCGGTGGCGAAACTACGAAAAAGCTCCCGATTGATTTTTTCTGGAACGAAACCCTTCATATAGCAAAAGAGGGGGGCCAGTGGGCCGTTAGGGAGCCCACAACCTTGCCAACCGCCACCAGGGGGTGGCAGTGGCAGGGCTTGTGGTGCCCTCGTAGCTCCCCTCTGGTACTTCTTTCGCCCGGTATTTTTTGTATAATCCCAAAAAAATCCACGCAATTTTTGAGGGCATTTGGAGATGTGCAGAATAGTGGACTAAGATTTGCTCCTTTTCCGGTCCAGAATTCCAGCTGCCTGAATTCTCCCTCTTCAAATAAACCTTGCAAAATAAGAGAGAAAAGGCATAAATATGGTACCACAAAGTAATATAACAGCCCATAAAGCAATAAATATCAACATGAAAGCATGATGCAAAATGGACGTATCAAGCCATTACTTGTGCAATGACATCCAACTGACAAAGCTCAGTGTGCTTGTGGAGAGGAAGTTTTTAACACTCCAACATTTCACAGAAGGCTTTGCAGATTCCTCCATCTCATCGTCCGAATCCCGAGCATCATCTAAGTGTTGCACCATGTCTTTGATCCCAGTACCATGCTCATTGGTGCAACGGCGAACCACCTCAGCTGTGGTGCATTGGACGGACTCACCATGAAATGTCCACACCGTATAATCAGACGTAAAACCCCTCCTTTACATGTGTTTAACCATTAGAACCTGTGTCCTCTTTTTATAGTTGTCGCACCCAGGACAGGGGCACCAGTTTGTTGTGTGGCCATTTGCAAATGCGGCTTTCATAAACTGCTTGGTTTTTGTAAACCATTCTTTGGTCACCCCTTTCTGACTAGTGTGAAGGTGTATATCCACGCATGATCATTCACCCCTAGCATGTATATATATAATTCAACATATATATTCATGAGTTAATCAAGTTTGTCAGTTTTATTACGTCCATGTGACCTACAACTAATAGATAAAGATAGGTCCTAATCACACCAGAGTATTTCTAGATTGGGTTAATTTTCCCATGCTCCGCTCCGGATCCGACGCAAAATTTCGGCATCACCTCCCCAATGTTCTCCTAATACACGTCTCGGCAATAAAAAGAGAGGATGTGTACACTGAGAACAACAGAGAGGCATTGACAGAATTATTCATCGGGTCCGGAGCAGAGCATATGGGAAAATGAACCCAATCTACACATACTCGGGCTGTCCATGGATAATGTTGGATAATTCATAATAATCACATTTATAAATATATGCAAATGCATGCATATTTATAACTGTAACCCTTTTGAACGGGAGACGCATACTAGTCACGCATACTTATGATTTAATGTACCTATATCTAGCAAGTTTCATCGGCACGAAGACTGGCCCAGAGCAAATGAAGGGGGGAGGAGGAGATGTCATTTGTGTTCACCCACAAACGCAGGGGCGGAGCTCGTCGAACGCACGGGGAGGTCTTCGAAAACTAGACCTCGCACCGCCGAAACAACTACACATTTAAATCTACGTGACCAACACAAATATTTTGTTTTTTTGTAAAAAATCTGAAAATATATAACCTAACTTATAATTTACAAAACTATGACCCCATGCTGGGGTGTTGGCTTGTCGTGTAAGGGTGTCAGAAAATATTTTGTTTTTTCCTCTTCTTCTTCTCCTCCTCTCCTCTTTTTATTCTCCTCCTTCTTCTTATTACTTTTTCTTCTTCTCCTCCTCCTCCTCCTCCTCCTCTTCTTCTTCTTCTCTCCTCTCCTCTCCTCTTCTTTTTCTTATTCTTCTCCTCCTCTTCTCTTCTTTTTATTCCTATTCTTATTATTTTCCTTTTTTCCTCTTCTTCTTCTCCTCCTCCCCTCTTTTCCTTCTTCTTCTTTTTCTTCTCTTCTCTTCTTCTTCTTCTTGTTCTCCTTTTTCTTTTCCTTCTTCTTTTCCTTCTTCTTCTTCTTCTTCTTCTTCCTCTTCTTTTTCCTTTGCATTTTTTCTTCTTCTAACCTAACTAACTAACGTAATAAATTAACCTAACTAACTAACCTAATAAACTAATAAACTAACCTAACTAATTTAACAGAAAAATTTAAAAAGGGGGCAACCGATGGGGTACTCACCGGCGGGGATGGGACACGTGGGCGGCGGGTGGCGGGGACGACAAGGCGGTAGGGCGTCGGTGACGGCTTGGTACCGAGGCGCCGGGGCTGTGAGACGAAGGGCGCAACGTGGGCGGTTGGTGGGGAGAGGAGGGGAGAGAACGCGGGAGGGGGCCGACGCAGGGAGAGGGTCGGTGCAGGGAGGGTGGCGGTACGAGGAGGGTGGTGGGGCAACGCAGTGGTGGTGGGTGAAGCGCGGTGGTGGTGGCGGCGCAGAGAGGGGGGAGGGAGAGAGAGGGTGGGGAGAGATGGGGGAGAGAGGATATGGGGTGGGGGTGGCGTCGTCCGTTTATGCATCCATCCCCTTTGCCGTCCACTAGCGGACGACAAAGAGGGCGTGGCAGACGACAAAGAGGGGTGGGGGCGCCTGGGATCTTTGTCGTCTGCGTGCAAAATCTTTGCCATCAACGAGCGGACGACAAAGAACTAGATGATGGCAAAGAATGTCTTTGCTGTCTGCCTGCGGGATCTTTGCCATTAGCCAGTAGACGACAAAGAACCGGCTGATGGCAAACCATGTCTTTGCCATCATCCAGCTCTTTGTCGTCTGTTTGTCGATAGCTGACGACAAAGAGGCTCTTTGCCACCAGCTAGCAGATGGAAAATTCCCTATTTTGAGTAGTGTACAGTATAAGGGTGTGATGGGAGAGGTGTGGATTGTCGTTCGATTGTGGCTGAGGTTCTCACCTATCAGGATACAATGCAAAATAGGGTGAATGCACACGGTTCCAGAAGGCACACGACCTTCACAAAGTAATTGTCTGCCCAAACAAATCACAAAGTTTCAAGGGAAACCCATATTTCCTTGGACGCTTCTTCATTATTATTTTTCTATGATCAACATACCCCCTAGAAAGCATTGTGTTCATATTTGACTTTTTTCGAGCTTGTTTACTGTATTTAGGCCTTTATGTGCACTTTCTAGGCATTTGCTAATTTTAATTGAAGTTCGAATATTTTGTACATGAAAAGTGTTCAAAAAGGGTTCGAAAAATCATAATTGTGTCATTGAATAACTTTTCATGTATTTTATAGGAAATTAATTGAATTTTATAGTATATGTGTGGGAAGAGGTAACCAAAAATGTGTCACTTATTGGTTTGTAACTCTAGAAAAATGGAAAACATGCCTGAAAAACAGGATACCTCATATGGCGCCTTCACACGGGCTCAGTATGATGTGGTAAATATTTGCATAGGTTTGGATAATATCGTCATACACACTCTTCATCTATCGAACCATCACCTATGAAGTTTCATGGTTCAGGAGCGAAATCACCATGTTTTGAAAGGGTAACCCATATTTCCTGGTCCTTTCAACTTGATTTATTTTCTATGATCATCATACCCACTACAATGCATCATGTCCAAATTTTACATTTTTCCGACTCGTTTACTATATTTAGGCTTTTATGTGCATTTTCTAGGTGTTTTGTGCTTATAATTCAATTTCACACAATCTATGCATGAATTCGTTTTGTAAAAAACGGTTCTAAGAGTCATAATTGTGTCATCGAATAACATTTCATCTATTCTATAGGAAATTAATAGAAATTAAAATGATATGTGTGGGCAGAGTCAACCATATATGTGCCGTTTAAGGGTTTTTGAACTCTAGAAAAATGGAAAAGATGCATGAAAAACATGATACCTTGTGTGGTGCCTTTGGCATGACCTCAGTATGGTGTGTCAAACATTTGAGAAGGTTTGGCCAATGTCGTCAGGCACACTCTTCATATATCGGACCATCTCCTATGAAGTTTCATGGTTTTGGGAGGGAGATCGACATGTTTTGAAGGGGAACCTATATTTCCTTTGTCCTTTCTCCTTGATTTATTTCTTACGATCAACATACCCACTACAATGCACCATGTTCAAATTTGACATTTTCCCTAGCTCGTTTACTATATTTAGTATTTTATATGCACTCTCTAGGCGTTTACTGCTCATAATTCAAGTTGGGGACATTATGTAAATGAAAATGTGAAAAATGGTTCGAAAAGTCATAATCGTGTCATTGAATAACTTTTCATGCATTCCACGGGAAAATTTAATGGATATGTGTGGGAAGCGGCATACACATATATATGGTCCTTTATTGATTTTTTAACTCTAGAAAAATGCAAACATGCGTGAAAAACATGATACCTATTTGTTTTTTAACTCTACAAAAATATTGGTAGACCAAGCAAAGTATCATGTACTATCTGATACTATTAGTTTTCCAAAAATACAATTTTAACCACAAACATTTTCTTACAACAAACAGTTTGCAAAACGTTTGATGACACGGGAGAGGGAGAAGGCTTGCAATATGCGTGCGAGCTCACTTTTAATGCCGAGTTGTGCATGCTATAGCTTTGCCACCCCGCAGTTATTTCTAGTGGCAGATGCATGACTACTTAAGTTCCTTCGCAATGCTACCGTGCCTGGTTTATCTACGATACCGTGCGACTGGCACCACTCAACGACCACGACTCAGGTTCTCGATGACTATGCAAGTTCTCAATGACTGTGCATGCTGTGGAAACATGCATGTTTGCAAACACAAACAGGGCGCCCTGTGTCAAATTAAGTAGCGAGAGCACGGACTGCGGCATCATATATAAAAATATTGAGTGTTATAAAAAACAACCGTAGTATACGGCTTTCCGGACAAGTCCCCAGAGCTATCTCCACACACTGATCATGCCATCATGTCACACACTAACTGGTAAGGAAGCAATGTCATGCAACCATGACGAGTTCATCGTAGCTCGCGACTGCACACTAACTGGTAAGGAGGCCATGGCATCCCACCGCGACGAGTTTTTCGCCGCCCGTGATCGCACACCAACGTGAGCGGACTATGAAGCTGCGCATGTCGAATGGGCGAAGGATGAAACGGAGGCCAAAGCCGCACATGTCAAGCAGAAAAAGGAAAAAGCACGTAATAAAAGAGAGTCCATCTCTGCCAAGAAAAAGCGGCTGCACGCACTGTTGAGGAGAGATGGGCGGAGATCCAAGCATGGTCGGTTGCCGCCGGCATGGCCGAGAAGGAGAACGACAGCCTGTGGCCACCATGCCTTGATGCCTCCACCTTCCAACAGGATCACGACGGTAGCTACCAAAGCCATTGACGAGAGCTGGCCGGAGATCCAAGTATGGTGTGGGCTGCCACCGATAAGGCCGATAGCGAGGGCGTTTCGCCAGCATCGAAGAAGTAGTTTACATGTGTGTCACTTGAACGTTTGTTTAACTAATTATGAGTATCCAAGTACTAGTACTTACCCCTACTAGTAGTTATTAGAGCAAATTATGATCTGCGTATTTAAGTACGTTCATCGAGTGTACAATTTTTTTGACGCGGGATCAACAATTTTCTCTTTTCTTGCACAAGGGTATTTGATACGCTTCGTGTGTGTTGCGTGTTTCCCCCGTGTAATGTTCGAGTTTTGCAGCCAAATTTTCAGTAGGCGGGAGGTTTCAGAAGTTATTCCTCCCTCCCCATACCCACCTGTCACATTTCCCCTATACCACCCCCTCTCCCTATTGCCCAAATCGCCGCTGCCGTAACCAAATCTACATTCTGCCCGAGCCTCGCTCATTGATCTAGTGAGGTAACCACCGATTTCCATCACTGCCCCGTCCCGATTGCTCAGATGGAGCCTCCGGACTATCCTCATGCCTCCAGACACCCACCCATTATCGCCAAACATCCCCGCATAAGCCCAACCACATATCACGCCAAGGTCAAGGAGCTCATGACGGTCTATGGACCGGTGGTCGTTGTGCGTGTCGACCCGGAGGAACACCTTGTCGCCGTCGCCGCCAACTTTGTGCGGGCTCTAGTCGAGGTGAAGTGCCCAAGCAACTACCCCTCGGGATTTACAAAGTATGAATTGTCCAGTTCAATTTTACCAATACCATTTGCAATGTTTAACCGTGTCAATTTCAGTTTCACCGGTACAAGTTTTAATCTCCATGTTAGGTTGTCTGTACTCTGTAGTCGACTCTGTAGTTGACATGTCTGATATTTATTTTAGTTATGCACACTGTTTTTTTCAAGTATAAACTGCCCAGCTCAATTTCACGAATACGAGTTACAAACTTACAACGTCTATGCTAGGTTGTTGTTAATCTTGCCGTAGTGAACAATTATATCACAATGAAGATATCACTGGAGATGTTGTCCTGCAATTACCATTATATATTTTTGGTGGATGTTAACCCTGTTGTAATTGACATGACTTTCCATGTACTTAGGCAATATCACAATGCACGATGATGTTGTTTACCATCAAGGTTAGTCACATCCCAATATCTTATAGTTTGTGCAATTGTAGTTTAGCTTCTAACATTTACTTGTTGCTTGTAGGTACATATGTTAGCTGTACTGATCCATGCTTCGACCCACAAGAACACCTGCCATCGAATTTGGGCGGGCTCTGGATGAGATGAAGTGCTCGAGCAACTAGCCCTCGGGATTTACCAAGTATGAACTATCCAGTTCAATTTCACCAATACCCGGCCCTTTGCTACCATGCTACTCCTCGCAATGAAAATATCACCAGAGATACCATCGTTTAATTAATATTTTATATTTTTAGTGGATGTTAACCCTGTTGTATTTCACACGCCTTTCTATGTGCTTATGTAGGGCTATAATGCGCGACATTGTTGTTTATCATCGAGGTTAGTCACATCCCATTGTAGTATTTTAAATCATTTGTGCAATTGCAGCTTAGATTCTAACATTTATTTGTTGCTTGTAGGTACATATGTCAGCGGTACTCATCCATGCTTTGACCCCCTTTGCATCTGAGGTAATGAGGTAAACATGAACAAGCATCAAGTGAGGAAACTAAGAAAAATGTTAGGAAGAAGAAATATATGATTGGAATTAAGCTTTTTATTTACACTTTATCCAGAACATTAGTGAACTTTAGGATGGTAAGTATTTGGTTGCCTTCTTTTCGTGCCAAGAACAAGTTACTCTATTAGACATGAATACCTCAAAGTTGTCTCTTTTCAGTGGTTTCGGAAAGAACATACTCAAGATTACCTTGCAAACTACCCGACCCAAGTGGAGGCAAGGAAGGTTATAGTATATAATTCATGCTACCATGATAATGGTATATAAGTCTTCCTCAAGGCGGTGAAGGATGGACGAACAATCATCATAAGGGGTTGGTCAAAAGTTGTGCACACTTTCGTCATGGAGGAGGGCACATTATGGGTATTCTGCTTCTTCAACACCATCAACACCTGAAAGGATTTACAATTCTCTCTTCACCTTTACCACCTCTAGTACTATATATTGTGGTTCATCATATTTAGTCTTTTGCCGAACTATGTAACCATCAAACATGTACTGAACTTTTGATTTATGCATTGGCTGTCGAACCATTGTAATTAGGGTATGTTTTGATGGATGTGAAATCCACATTTCATAATTAAAAATTTGAAATTTCCAATTCTAATAATAAATTAACAAAAATAAGCTATTAGGTAATAAATTACAGTACACATAGTTAGAACAAATAAACTATGTGCGATTTTGCGATACATTAGACATGATTGTTGAAGAATACCGTGTGTGATTATGTGCATTACAACACACGGTCTCATATTTTACGCGTGTGCGATGTGTGTAATGTCACATACGCGTTTGCCAGTCGTAACCATGTGTGATTGGCGTCAATAGGACGAACAGTTATGATCCTGAGTGCATGTGAAATGTAGGACTATAAGAAGACAGTTGGCATACGAAGCGAGTGTGCGATCACAATAACTATCGCACACGATTATTAAATTGGCACGTTGACAATAGTAGAGCCAACGCACACAGTTAAAATTTTCACACAGTGTGTCCTAATGTACCTATCGCAAACATGTCATGGAATTAAATGTTTCTGATATCCATATTTCGCACATGAACATAACTTTGCCATCATTTCATATGTGTGATTGATCACAAACGTATCATCAAAGTGTGGCTTCTCGGATAGGCTAGAACTTCACATATGCTTACTATAGGTGAATCGTCAGCACGCACTAGCCCGATCACATATGATGTTTTTGTGTCGTGTTGTATGGCTCCCTATCGCCGACACATGCAAGATGACAGTTTGGAACTATGTCATGGAAAGGGGTTAAAACCGTTTGTATAACACCTAACGATACGAGTGATCCTTCAACGTGCAACAAAGAATCACTCCAAATTTCATATCTAGCGGAAAACATAAGATGAAATTGTTCCACATAGTAGAGCCACCTCAATGCTATTATTTCCGATCAATCTAGTGAGCCATTCATATAAGTGTGACAAACAACCCTGGAGTTCATACTAGAATAGCACCTATCATATGCATAAATCCACCCTAATGTCACATAGATATGCCAATGTCACCAAATTATCCATGGATTGATTATTCAACATCCATCAAACAATTGCAGATTCATCATATTCAATCCGACACAAAGAACTTCAAAGAGCACCCAAGATTTCTATCGAAGAAAGTAGGACAAGAATGTGTATCAACCCATATGCATAGATTACCTCATTGTCACCACGACAATCCACAAGTTGAGTACCAAAATATATCAAGTGAGTCAATAGAACACCCCATTGTCACCACGGGTATCCACAAGAAAGACATACATCAAGTGATCTCAAATCAAATATGCAATCTAACATAAAGAAATCTCATAGGGAAAGATTTGATTCAACACAAGAAGATATCAGGGGAAGAACATCATATGATTTAACTATATTAACAAAGGCCGCGATACATCAAGATCATGACATCTCAAGAACACGAGATAGAGATAGAGATAGAGAGAGAGATCCAAAACATAGTTACTAGTACATACCCTCATCCCCGAGGGTGAACTACTCCCTCTTTGACATGGAGACCACCGGAATGATGGAGATGACCTCTAGTGATGATTGCCCCCTCTGACAGAGTGTCGAAATAGGGCTCCGGATGAGTTTTCTTCAGTAGAGAGGCTGGTGGCGACGAAGTAGATGTTCTAGGTTAAGTTCTGGGGTTTTCCCAATATATAAGATTTTTCAGCGTTGGAATCACGTCAAACAGAGGCACGAGGTGGTCCCAAGCCATCAAGGCGCGACCACCCCACCTGGGCGCGCCTTGTTGGCTTGGAGGCACCTGGTGGACCCCCTTTGGTGGTTCTTCACTCCGGTATTTCTTATTTGTTGCATAAAAATCATCATAAAGTTTCCGGGAATTCAGAGAACTTTTATTTTCTACACAAAAACAACACAACGACAATTTTACTGAAAACAACGTCAGTCCGGGTTAGTTCTTATTAAATCATATAAAGTGCATCAAAACCACATAAAAATATTGTAAACATAGGTAAATATGTCATAAATAATTTGAGGGATCGATAGAAGATGTGTCTAGTGGGGTTGTGAATAGACTACTTGTCAAGATAAAATTTCTAGCCTAACCTAATTTCTAGGAGGGAGAAATCTAGCAGTTCTAACAAGTCTAGAGCACCCTAAACATGCTAGTCAACATATATGGCAGCGTAAAAGTAACGAGTTTGCACATGTAAAGGAGTAGAGTTTAGGAGATCAAACACAAGGGGTTGACACAGTGATTGTTGGCATGGTTCCGATAGGTGGCGCTATTGTACGTCCATGTTAGTAGAGACTTCAACCCACGAAGGGTAACGACTGCCAGAGTCCACGGAGGGCTCCACCCATGGAGAGTCCACAAAGAAGCAGCCTTGTCTATCCCACCACGACTTCCGTGAATGAAGGACTAGCCTTACTCATGATAGATCTTCACGAAGTAGGCGATCTCCTAGCCCTTACAAACATCTTGGTTCAACTCCACAACACGAAGTAGGAGGCTCCCAAGCGACACCTAACCAATCTAGGAGGCACCACCCTCCAAAAGGTAATAGATGTGGTAGATCAATGAACTCCTTGCTCTTGTGCTTCTAAAGATAGTCTCCTCAACACAAATCTCTCTTTCACTGGATATGAATGGGTAGGAGAGGTTGATTTGGTGGAAAGCAGTTTGGGGAGGCTAGAGATCAAGTTTCAAATGATTGGATTGGAATATCTTGGTCTTAAGAGATGAGTAGGTGGTTCTCTCTCAGAAAATGGATGTGGAAATAAAGTGTGTGTTCTGAGTGCTTCTCCCACGAATGAGAGGTGGGTGAAGGGGTATATATAGGCAGTAGCCAAAATCCAACCGTTACACACAAAAGTGCAAACTCGGTGACACCGAAGTGGACAACTCGGTGGTACCCATTATCTCAAAGGTGTGAACTTTTGAATCTTGGTGAGACCGATGTATAGAACTCGGTGGTACCGAAAAGGTGACTAACGGTTTGATGGCCAAACTCGGTGGCACCGATACTCAAACTCGGAAAATTCGATTTTGTGTATCTTGGCAACAGAATGTTGGTGAAACTAAACTCGGTAGCACCGATGCAGCTTCGGTTGCACCAATTTGGTGGGAATGGCTAGGGTTCTGTCTTAGGATCAAACTCGGTGGGTCCAATGTAGCAATGTTGGTGACACTGAATTTTTGTATGTGGAACTTGACAGAGTGGATATGTGGGAAAAATGACTGAGTGTTTTGGTGGCTAACTTTGAGCATTTGATCAATCAGTTAATTTTACTACCTCACCCCCTTTTAATAGCACTGACTTTCCTATGGACTCAAAAGTGATTTCTCACAAATGTAAAATGAAGAGTCTTCTAGCTTGAAGCTTGAGCCAATATTATTCCTATCTTGCATCCAGAGGCATCTCCACATAAACCTTAAGCCATAGCTCTTCATGGACTAAACCTGAAATATCTAGGTAAAAGTGTTAAGTCGTATGTTGTCATGAATTATCAAAATCACCAAGGGAACATATGTGCTTTCAATCTTCTCTTTTCGGTAATTGATGACAACATACAATCAAAGCTTCAAATAAAGATACTCATAAGGATATGACAGCTTTGACATACATATTACTAGTACAAGCTCCCCCTAAATGTGTGCAATCCCTTTAAAGTATAGTTGCTTTGGAATGCATGGGCACACACAAGGTAGAAGGACAAGACAAGTCATATGGATCTTGGCTATATGCATCAAACATATGTGAATGAAGGAATTCCATGTTCAAGACTCCCTCCTGCAAATAATATGTGCAAGAAACAAGAGGTCATCATGAACAAGGATATGATGCATATACTTACCTTGAGAATCTTGAGCGTATTGACATAGGAGTACACTTGGGAAAACAAATGTTAAATAACACAAGAGTACCATGTTGTAAAGATGCAAAGAACTTCAAAGATAAGAAGAAATTGAAGAAATATGTCTTCAATATGCAAGAACTTTTCTCCCCTAAAGATAAATATGTAAAGTTTCCTCTCGCCCTGAATCATAGCATGTAGATATTGGGAGTAGGGAGGGAAAATAAGTTCAACCCAATAAAGCCATGTTTATCTCTCTCCCCCTTAATATGTCAGGTTTGATACAAGTATCTCCCCTTAATGTTGTTTCTCCCTCTTTTGTATAAGCTTCTGGATAGTATATGACAGTATTTCTCCCCTATAAATAGGTTCACTGAATGTAAGCTTTGATTATATTTCCCCCCTTTGGCATAATTACCAAAAACAAAGGCAGAGGGTAAGGGCTCACTGAGAGATAGGGATCATGGATACTTCTCTCTTTTGTAAGGGTTTCTTGAATTTAGCTTGTCTCCCCCTTTGATATTTTGTAGGGCTCATCGAGTGTTCTCCCCCTTAGGTGTGGATAAGAGGTCCTTGAATGATCTCCCCCTATGGTAGGGATCCTTGATAATTCTCCCTCTTATGTTGTATGGGATCACTGAGATTTTTCTCCCCCTAGAGAAGTTGTCTCCCCCTAAGACAATAGTCCGGAAGAAACTTATCAGAGCAACAAAGTTAGAAAAATCGGAGTCATCGAGGCATTATGATTCGGTAGAACCGAGATTAATATTTGGGCATCTGGGATGAATCGATTGGACCGAGTTCCCCAATCCGGTGAAGCCGAGTTGCAATGATAGTCAAGTCTTGTTTCAAAAGTCTAGTGTAAAAAGAATGATAATTCCAACTGAGACAGATAAACAAAAGTAAGAAGAATAAGAAAATATTTTTGTGTTTTTTTTGAAAATACACACATATAGATGAGAGAGGGATGGTTCTAAGAATGTGAAAGATCAAATGTGAACCATACGATATTCTCCATCTAGATGTGGGGTGGTGACTAGGTCACCTATATTAGAGTATTTGACTTGAGGAGTCAAGCAAGGATACTTGATCATAGGTCATACTCATCGTTAAGCTCGAAATGGGGTTACCATTTTTCGATTAAGCATTTCAATGTCTTCATATCACTTGAGTTGCTTTACTCCATTAATTGGTGTAGAGCTTTATCAAGGATATGAGTACATACCTTCGAATGATGTTGTTGACGTAGCATGTAGGTGAACTTGTTGTGGATGCTCAAGGTTGATGACGATCATCTTGTGTTGGGAGCAATCCATGTCGTTTTGGTTCACTTTTCACCTACAATGGTTAGTCAAGCAAGCAAGAACATAATATATCCAAATGACATGAGTGAAATTCATAATCATAGTTTTGTCAAGGATATGATTTTGTTGTCTTCTTCCTTCATCTCCAAAGAAATAGGTTGTTGATACTTGGCTATGTCAAGATTGCTTTTGTTTGGAGTTGGTTGCAATCTTGTGTAGTGTATTTCATCCAAGTACCTACAAAAGGTTAGATACAATACAAGGGAGCATACTTTCCAAGACATAAGATGGTCATATCAATGGCATCAAGGAATAGTCAGTCAAGCTCATGCCCTTGCATGCATCCGAGTGAGTCTAGCTCAAGTTTGAAGCATCAATGATGTTCAACTCACTCCTCAAATGATAGACACTTTCTCATCAAGTGGTTTGGTGAATATGTCAGCCAGTTGTTTGTTAGTACGAACATTCCTGAGATCAATATCTCCTTTGGCAACATGATCACGGATGAAATGATGTCGCACTTGGATGTGCTTAGTTCTAGAATGTTGCACATGATTATATGCAATCTTAATAGCACTTCCATTGTCACACAACAATGGGAATTTTCTAATATGACTGCCATAATCCTTAAGCGTTTGGGACATCCATAGTAATTGAGCACAACATGATCCAGCGGCAATGTATTTAGCTTCGGCAGTTGATAAGGATACCGAGTTTTGTTTCTTGGATGTCCAAGAGACAAGAGATCTCCCAAGAAATTGACATGTACCCGAGGTGGATTTTCTATCAACCTTGTATCCAACATAATCCGAGTCGGAATAGCCAACAAGATCAAAATAATATCTCTTGGGATACCATATGCCAAAGTTTGGTGTATGTATAAGGTATCTCACTATCCTTTTCACTGCCAATAGATGACATTATGTAGGTGCTGCTTGATAGTGTGCACACATGCAAACACTTAGCATGATATCAGGACGAGAGGCACATAGATATAACAATGATCCTATCATTGATCGATAAACCTTTTGATAAACGGGGGCATCATCCTTAGTGAGGTCAAGATGTACAGTAGTAGGCATGGGGGTTCTCATACCTTTGCATTCTTGCATGTTGAACTTCTTGATCAAGTCCTTGGTGTACTTGGTTTGAGAGATGAACGTACCTTCTCTCGATTGTTTGATTTGTAATCCAAGGAAGAACTTGAGTTCACTAATCATGGACATCTCGTACTTCTTTGACATCAGCTTTCCAAACTTTTCACTAAAATGTGGGTTAGTAGAACCAAAGATAATATCATCCACATATATTTGACAAACAAATAGTTTGCCATTTACTCTTTTAGTGAATAAGGTTGCATCAATTTTGCTGATCTCAAAACCCTTTTCAATGAGAAACTTCGTTAAGCATTTGTACCAAGCTCTAGGTGCTTGTTTAAGGCCATATAAAGCTTTGCGAAGTTTGTAAACATGATCAGGTTTCTTAGGGTTCACAAAACCAGGAGGTTTTTTAACATAAACGTCCTCTTCAATTTCTCTATTGAGAAAGGCACTTTTAATATCCATTTGGTAGAGAGTTATATCATGTTGATTGGCATAAGCTAGAAGAATACGAATGTCTTCAAGTCTAGCAACATGAGCATAAGACTCACCATAGTCCACACCTTCGACTTGTGTGTATCGTTGGGCTACGAGACATGCTTTGTTGCGTACAACTTGTCCGTCTTCATCTTGCTTGTTCCGAAACACCCATCTAGTACCAATGATATTTTGCCCGCCTTCTGGTTTTTCAACAAGTGTCCAAACTTGGTTCCTCTCGAAGTTGTGTAGCTATTCATGCATGGCATTCACCCAATCTGGATCCTGGAGAGATTCTTCTACCTTCAAGGGTTCAATGCTAAATATGAAAGAATAATGCTCACACAAGTTAGCTAATCGAGATTTAGAGTGAGTGATTCTCTCGTTGTTTATATCACTGTGGATTTGTTTCAGCGTTTGATCACTGTCCACTCTTGCTCTAACTCTTGACAGCTTCTTCTTGTTTGGTGGAGGAGCTTCTTCTTATTCATCATCATCTTGAGCATTGTCATTGGAGTCATCTTCTCCTTGAGGTGGTGGTGAGGAAGGTTGAGCTGGATCATCACGATGTACTTCTTCCTCTTCTTCATCATGTCGTGTTCCGCTTGTGGATGCTTCCATGTCATTTTGTGGTTCACCTTCACGCGAAGTAGGAGCTTCCACTTGAGTTGATGAAGTGCTTTCCTTCACCTCCATGGGACTAATCTTGCCAATGGACAAATCTTTGATAGCTTCCAAAGGCTCCTTATCTCCTATATCAATTGGCAATTGTTCGACTTGTGAACCGTTAGTCTCATAAAACTTCACATCTACCGTCTCTTCAACTTTTTGAGTGAAATTGTTGTAGACACGATAGGCGTGAGAGTTCGATCCGTAACCAAGAAGGAAACCTTCAAAAGATTTAGGTGCAAATTTAGATCGACGATGCTTACCAAGAATATAGCACTTAGAGCCTTATACTCAAGAGTATCCAACTTGGGATTTGTTACCGGTGAGTAGCTCATATGTCATTTTACCGAGAAGCTTGTGCAGGTAGAGTCGGTTTATGGCATGGCAAGCCGTTTCCACGGCTTCTGCCCAAAAGTGTCTTGGAGTCTTGTATTCGTCAAGCATCGTTCTCACCATCTCTACGAGTGTCCGGTTCTTCCTCTCAACAAATCCATTTTGTTGAGGTGTGTACGTCACCGAGAACTCATGCGAGATAACTTCTTCGTCAAGAAAAGTATCCACATTAGTGTTCTTGACCTCCATTCCGTTGTCGCTCCGAACCTTCTTGATCTTCACTTCAAACTGGGTTTGAGCTTTTCGAGCGAAGTTCTTGAAGATCATTTGTACCTGCGACTTATCATTAAGAAAGAACACCCACGTAAATCTGGAAAAATCATCAACATTGAATAGACCATAGAATTTCCACCGAGGCTCTTGTAAGCATTGGGACCAAAGAGATCCATGTGAAACAGCTCGAGGGGTCTTCTTGTGGTCATGATGTTCTTCACGGGATGACTTCCTCCAACCTGTTTTCCTGCTTGACACGCACTACAAAGTCTATCTTTGTCAAATATAACATCTTTAACACCAAGAATATGATCACCTTTGATAAGTTTGTCAAGATTACGCATGCCAACATGTCCAAGCCTTCTACGCCATAACCAACCTTTAGAAGATTTTGCAACAAGGCATGCACGGGGTTTGGAAATCTTAGAGAAATCAACAGTGTATAGATCACCTCTACAGGAAACCAGTAAAGACGATGTTATGATTGTTGCTACGAAACACTCGACATTCAACTTCTGTAAATAGCACATCGAAACAGAAATCTGCGAGTCTAGATACAGAAAGTAGATTGTAGCCAAGAGATTCTACTAGCATTACATTTTGAATAGAACTGTCATGAGATACGACCACCTTACAGAGACCAAGTACCTTACCTTTGGAGTTGTCTCCAAAAGTCACATACTTCCGAGGTCCACGGTTTGGTGTAATCTCATGAAACATGTCTTTATCTCTGGTCATGTGATCTGTGCATCCACTATCGAGAACCCACTCCTTACCACCAGCCATGTAGTCTTTAAGGTTAGTCATAAGACTAAGGTTCCTCATGGTATTCTCATATTCGATGTCAAATTCTTCATCTTCATTGTAGTAGCCATGCTCCACATTGTCATGATCGGATGAAGTTCCCTCATCCTAAGAAACAGGAATTTCATCAGAAATTTGACTATGACATTGTTCATGTTTATGCATTTGAATGGCTTCAACAATGATATTGTTAATAGTACTGACATCTCCTTTAGCACGCATGAGTTTGCAAAGCTCAAATAGGCATTTATCGAAGTTAGGATCGGTTGGCTTTATTTTGTGAAAAGCAATGCATTTATTGAAAATGATATCAAGATTTTTCAATGAATAATTTGGATATTTTCCTCTAAGTCTTTCCACAAAGTATGAGCGCACTCAAAGTTTTGCAACTGATTAAGCACATTTCCCTGTAAACCTCTAATGATAAGATTAACAGTGTTAAGGTTACCAAGCATGTTAACTTCATCATCATGAGAAGGATGTATGGGGTTAATGGCAGGCGCATAGGGATATTCAATATACTTGCACAAATGGAACTCATCGAATATAAGAAGCATTTCATCTTTCCATTGCCTAAAGTACTCCCCATCAAGAATAGGCACTCTACAACCAAAAATCTGGGAACTAGTCACATTCATCTTCCTCCAATGGCTGTTAAACCAAGGTTTTGGAGACCTTGCTCTGATACCAATTGAGGGATCGATAGAATATGTGTCTAGCGGGGGGGGGGGGTGAATAGACTACTTGTCAAGATAAAATTTCGAGACTAACCTAATTTCTAAGATGGCAGAAATCTAGCAGTTCTAACAAGTCTAGAGCACCCTACACATGCTAGTCAATATATATGGCAGCGGAAAAGTAACGACTTTGCACATGTAAATGAGTAGAGTTTAGGAGATCAAACACAAGGGGTTGACACACTGATTTTTGGCATGGTTCCGATAGGTGGCGCTATCGTACGTCCATGTTAGTGGAGACTTCAACCAATGGAGGGTAACGGGTGCGAGAGTCCACGGAGGGCTCGACCGACGGAGGGTCCACAAAGAAGCGGCCTTGTATGTCCCACCACGACTTCCGTCTACAGAGGACTAGCCTTACTCACGGTAGATCTTCATGAAGTAGGCAATCTCCTTCCCCATACAAACATCTTGGTTCAACTCCACAACACAAAGTAGGAGGCTCCCAACTACACCTAACCAATCTAGGAGGCACCGCCGTCCAAAAGGTAATAGATGGGGTAGATCAATGAACTCCTTTTGTGCTTCTAAGGATAGTCTCCTTAACACAAATCTCTCTCACACAAGATATGAATGGGTAGGATAGGTTGATTTGGTGGAAAGCAGTTTGGGGAGGCTAGAGATCAAGTTTCAAATGATTGGATTGGAATATCTTGGTCTCAACACATGAGTAGGTGGTTTTCTCTCAGAAAATGGATCTGGAAATGAAGTGTGTGTTCTGAGTGCTTCTTCCACGAATGAGAGGTGGTTGAAGGGGTATATATAGGCAGCAGCCAAAATCCAACCGTTACACACAAAAGTGCAAACTCGGTGACACCGAAGTGGACAACTCGGTGGTACCGATTAGCTCAAAGGTGTGAACTTTTGAATCTTGGTGAGACCGATGTATAGAACTTGGTGGCACCGAAACGGTGACTAACGGTCAATTGGCCAAACTAAGTGGCACCGATACTCAAACTCGGAAATTCCTATTTTGTGTATCTTGGCAAAAGAATGTTGATCACACTGAACTCGGTAGCACCGATGCAGTTTCGGTTGCACCGATTTGGTGGGAGTGGCTAGGGTTCTGTCTTAGGATCAAACTCGGTGGGTCTAATGCGGCAATGTTGGTGACACCGAATTTGTGTATGTGGAAGTTGATAGAGTGGATATGTGGGAAAAATGACTAAGTGTTTTGGTGGCTAACTTTGAGCATTTGAGCAATCAGTTCATTTTACTACCTCACCCCCTTTTAATAGTATTGGCTTTCCTATGGACTCAAAAGTGATTTCTCATAAATACAAAATGAAGAGTCTTCTAGCTTGAAGCTTGAGCCAATATTATTCCTATCTTGCATCCAGGGGCATCTCCATATAAACCTTAAGCCATAGCTCTTCATCGACTAAACCTGAAATATCTAGGTAAAAGTGTTAGTCCAAGAGGCAATGTATGTTGTCACGAATTATAAAAATCACCAAGGGAGCATATGTGCTTTCATACTTCAGAAATTATTGATATGTTAGAGACGTATCAACATCCCGAAGCTTAATTCCTACTCATCCTCAACTGGGTAAATGCTAAAAGAAGTAACTTATGAAGTGTGAATGCTAGCATAGTTTATAAGTTTGACCAATGATAATTCCAATCACTTTTTCTAGGATCATAAACAAAAACTTCTCATGATCAAGTAGCAAGCTATTCACATGTTCAAGTATAGACCACAACCTTTGTTGAAAACCAAAAAACTATGTTTTCAGTCATCAAACAATTACAATTCATCTTATTTTCAGGAAGGGTCTATGTAAAAGCTTTGATTTAGCAAATTTCAGATACTCAACTATATTTTAGTCTGCCATGATTGCTGACACTCAACTCATAATTTTAGAACAAATAGTTTCAGTCAAACACATAGGAAGATAAGGGCTTAACGTTTTGCCTCCAAACTTATTTATCTCAAGGATAATTTCAACAATAATGAATCATGATCACCTATATTCAGCTGGATGTATGTGCCTGGATCTTTCCCCATCACATGATGCTTCCCAACTAAAGAAATAATAGATTGGAATGGGGATGAACATTATTAGCTCTTCCATAAAAGTAAATGTAGAAAAGTAAGTACACAACAGTAAAAGATAGGACCTTCACAGAGGGAAGCAGAGGTTTTCATGTGTTTTTTATTTTGGATATGCAAACTCTTAATAGAAAGAAATGTCACTTTATATTGCCCCTTGTGATAGCAACCTTTATTATGCAACCTATCGCTTATATTTATTCACCATCACAAGATAGCACAAATCTTATTTTCCCTTCCAATAAAACATCATACATATTTAGGAGAAATTTTAATTGATTTTTGCACCGATGACAACTTACTTGAGGATCCTATTCAATCCATAGGTAGATATGGCGGACTCTCATGGCGAGAAACTGGTTTTAAAGGTTTTTTTGATGCACAAGTAGTATCTTTACTTAGTACAGTTTTCTGGCTAGCAAAAGATCCTAAGAAAGCACCACATGTTAGAGGGTCCATGATAATATAATTTCTATGTGAATATAAATAGCCATAACCATTACATTGTCTTCCTTGTCCAACTTCAACTACTTGATCAAGTTTGAAAATAATTAATGGAGGCTCACAATCATAGACGATGTCTAAGATAATATATTTATATGTGAAATTTCTCTTCCTTCAATATTCTTTCATGAATTGTTCAAGTGGCCAGTGCTATGTTTGCTAACTTCCAACAAATTTTACCGCCTATACTCCTATTATGTGAAGTTATTACTCCCTATGGTACAAGAATATGAAGCATATATAATTTCAATTTGTTGACACTCAATTCATTCAACATTTTCTCTTAGGATATAAGTGAAGCACAAGAGTAAGAATCAAACTACTCTCAAAATATATAAGTGAAGATCAATGTGTAGTCAAACAATTAAGTAGCTATATGAGGACCCTATCTCAATAAAGATTTTCAGATCTAAGAATTATTTCAAACAACAAAGAAAACAAAAGAAACTCCAAGAATAACACATATCATGTGAACAAATAGAAACTTAGGATCAACATAGGTTAATTGATAGTTGTTGATGAAGAGAGGTTGGATGCGTAGCATCCCCAAGACTATATGCTTGAGACTGCTTGTAATATTTACTTGGGGTGCCGTGGGCATACCCAATCTTGAACTTTTGTATCTCGTTCAATCCTATCATATCTCGGTTTGACCTAAGTCTCAATAACTTCATCCACACAAAACTTGAAAAGAACTCGTGAGATAGGGTAGTACATATAAGAGTAAATCAACACTTCATGTACTTCCAAGACAAGTTTCATAATAATTTTCAAACATTAGATATGGTATACTATCATTTTCACAATTTATATCCACCAATATAAGACATGAAAACTCTAGGATACGTAGATAAGAAAACTATGACAACAATCTGTGCAAATAGAACATTCTATAGAAAATAATTTCAAAAGTGTACTTTTGTAAATCCAAACAATCTAAAACATTAGGAAATGCTAAATAATTTGTATGCCATTACTTTGTAAAATTTTCCAAAGTTTCCACATTCTAGTAAAATCTCATAATTTAAATACTATAGAAAAAGTTTTTGTTTTTGTAAAACACACATCACACATGCAATTCAAGCATTCTGAAGGAAATTCTTGATACTTTTTATTGAAAAACAAGATTATAAGTAACATCAAGAAAAGTTTAAAAGAATAAAATGATGCTCCAAAAAAAACACATACTATGTGACAAATAGGAATATAGCTCCGAATAACATATACTGATATTATTGAAGACGAAAGAGGGGATGCGTGATAACCCACAAGTATAGGGGATCAGGACTGTCTTCACGATTAGTATTTCACCCTAACATATTGATTCGACACAAGGGTAGCCAAAGGATATTTAGAGGCCTTGATAGTTGAGTTGTCAATTCAACTTCACGTGGGATATCTCTGTGCAGCAAAAAATTAGCAGCATGAAGGTTGAGGAACAGTAGTAATAGCAGCAATCGAGTAACAGGTGTGACAGTAACAACAACAACATTAACTTAGCAAGACTCAGTATTTGTAAAGTGTAGGCACATGGATCAGCAATGGAAAGATATGGATGACATTAATCATGTAACAGTTACACACTAGAGCGACATGGAACTAGCTCCAATTCATCAATATAATGTAGGCATGTATTCCGTATATAGTCATACATGCTTACGATAAGGACTGACATGACATATTTTGTCCTACCCTCCCATGGTAGTGGGGTCCTATTGGAAACTTAGGGATATTACATCCTCATTTTAATAGAGAACCGGAACAAAGTACTAACACATAGTGAATGCATGTAACCTTTGGGTATGGGGATCAAGACACATAATAGGTGCATACAACTTGCAAGATAGGATCAAAATAATTTTCATATTCAGAGAGAACATAATAAGTTTAGATCTTAAATCATGGCACTTGGGCCCTAGTGACAAGCATTAATCATAGCAAAGTCATAGCAACATCAATCTGAGAACATAGTGGATACTAGGGATCAAGCCCTATCAAACTTAACTCAATTGCATGATCAATCTCATCCAAACCTCATCACCATCCAGAGAGCCTACTAAGGAATTACTCACACCCGGTGGTGAGCATCATGGAATTGTTGATGGAGAAGCATTGATGATGACGATGACGATGATCTCCCTCTCCGGAGCCCCAAATGGACTCCAGATCGGTCCTCCCATGGAAAAACTGGAGGTGGCAACGGCTCCATCTTGTAAAACACGATGAAATCTTCTCTCTTATTTTTCTCCAAAGATGTGAATTTATAGGACTCAAATATGGGTCGGAGGAGACACGTGGGCCTCCAAAGACATGAGTGCATGGCTAGATGGTGGCCGCGCCGTGTTGCCTTGGGGCCCACACGGAGCCCCCTCTGGTGGTTCTTTGCTCCAAAATTGCTTATTTATTCTAGAAATAATTCACATAAAGTTTCATCCAATTCCAAGAACTTCTATTTCTGCACAAAAATAATACCAAGGTAGTTCGCCTCAAAACAATGTGAGTCCGAGTTAGTTCCATTCAAATCATGCAAATTAGAGTCCCAAACCAGAGCAAAAGTGTTTGGAAAAGTAGATACGTGTCACATCCCTAGAATTCCTTTTGTTGTTTTGCAAGATTGTGCTCATGTTTTAATTCTTGCATTAAAAAAGAAAATAGGAATGAAATAAAACCCTAGCACCTCATTATTCAACTCAATCCAAATGAAGTAAAAGTTTAATGAACTCAAAATGGCCTTCATAAAAGCCCACCCTTTTTAAAAAATGTTGGAAACAATATTTCAGGGGTGGAATTTATTTTAAAAATACTTCTAGCATTTTATTTATTTCACAAAAGCAAGCCATTGATATTACCCAAATATGTGGTTTTAAATATCTCAGGATATTATAAAATGTTGAAATATTTTTGTGGACATGGAAATAATTCAAATAACACCCACAATTATTTTCACTATTTATAGGAATAGTTTGGAGCCAAAAATAAAGTAAACAAATGTCAGAAATGTTAAACAGAAAACAAAAATGAAAAATAGAAAAATCCAATCAAACGCTCACCTCACCCAACCCACTACCCCTTTTGTCGTCTTCCTCATCGACAGTAGGCAACAGGAGGTGGCCGCCGCTTACTCCGACGAGGGCACGCACCTCGGTGCCTGCCTGGCCACCCTGTCGTGCTGGCGTGGGAGATAAGCTCCCCCGCAACCCATTCCAACCTTCTCGCCCTCCCCATTCGGATTCTTCCCTCTCCTCTCTCTGCCGCCATTGGAGCCGAGCTCGAGCTTGAGCTCGCCGTCGTCCCCGGCCACAACACGCTTCCTCGAGCGTCCCATCGCCTTCGCCTCGTCGAGCTCGTTGTCTATGCCGAAGGAATCGAGTCCCCGAGCCCTGGATCACCCCATCGCCGTTGTTACTCATCTCCGGCCACCGATGCTTCGCCGTCGATCTAGCTGTCCCCGACCCCCTTCCTCATCTCTGTTGCCTCCGACAGCACCGCGGTGCCCTGCGGATTGTTTCCCCCCATCTAATCGAGCCCCTCGCGTTCCCTAGCTACCTAGCCATGATCCCGCACTCTGGGAGCCGCCACGGCTCGTCGCTGGTGCCCTCCAGCCACCCTCAGCCCCTCCCTATGCACCTTGTAGATGAGGCCGAGCGAGGGCTACCTGCTGGTGCCCTCATCTCACGATATGGCCCCCTGTAGCGCGAGCCAGAGCATCTCCGACGAGCCCTCTGCCGCGGCTAAGGTCGCCGGTGACCACCCTCTGGTGGGGGCCGACGTGGACAACTCATTAGAGCTTAATCGACCCTGAGGAGCCACTAACAGTGGGCCCCAAGGTGGGTCAAACCCCACTTAGCTGCTAGTCAGCGCGGGGTTAGTCCTTGAGACACTGACCAGTGGGCCCCACTAGTCAGGTTTGACCTGGTCAGCCTCTGTTGACCGAGTGACGTCACCCTCGCGCAATAAATCAATTCTGTGATTAAAAATAATTCCAGAAATGTTGAAAACTTTGAAAAATCGTAGAAAATAAAATATAACTCCAAATTTGATAAATAATATATGTAAAATGATCAGAAAAATTCAATGAATACAATGGTGCTACTTTAATGCATGAAAAACAAAGTTATGAAACAACATTAGGTCAAATCAATTAAATGAATTTGATAAATATCCTATTTCAAATAATATTTGAATTTTGAATTCAAATCAGAATCAAATAAGGTTCTGTTAGTCACATTAAACCATACTACATTTCATTTCTTGCCTGATCATGCATCATATTGTTGCATTTGAATGATATTGATTGTCGCTATTATTTCGGAAGGCTCTACCCCTCCGGATACGTCCGAATATCTGACAAATGGATTTAATCCTTCCACTGAGCAACAAGGCAAGCACCATTTTTGATCATCCCGATAAAATCCCATGTTCCTGCTCCTGCTCTCACTTATTGCATTAGGACAAAATATTTCAAATGCTTTACTTCGGTAGCTCAACCTATTCCTCTGCATGACATGTCATTGTCACAGTAAATAGCCAAACCTTGCAACCTAGCATACCTGGTATTTGCTTGAGCCATGATGTGTCTTATCCTGCTATGCTTGCTATGCCTAGAGTTGTGTCAGGTTTTTTTCATCTGGGTGATGAACATGAATGGATGAATGTGTTCTAGTGACAAAGAATAAGTGTAGAACCTGATTTGGTAAAGGTACATGAAAGGCTATGTAGGAGTACATGGCGGGTTGTTTCATTGGAACCGTCCTTAGGAACCGAGTTCCGCGTATGTAATCCAAGACTAGCTACTACCACACATTGGGTTCCATAACTCGACCCCTCTCGGCTTATTAATCGCCTAGTACTCGGTCCAGGAGTTGCAAGTAGTTTCTGGTGTTTATAGTCATGCTGGAGGCCGTGCATAGTGCTGACCTTAGAGGTGGATTATGATGTGATAGGCAGTGGCACGGTGTACCAAGTGGCACCCGGATGGTGGGCTTGGGAACCCTGCGCACATCGTTTGGGGCCGTGGTGGAAACTTCGGCCAGACTTCCGTGCGGGTTCACTCTCAAATGGGCGATAAACCAGGACTATGTATTAGTGTGGTTAACGGTTGTGGCCAACTCCCTCGCTCGGATTCCGCTTGAAGGTTGTCGAGGTGCATGACATGCACATGGCGTTAAGTGGCATGAGCGTGTGTGAAGAAGTACACCCCTGCAGGGTTATGATCTATTCGAATAGCCGCGTCCGCGGATATGGACTACTTGGAGACATATGTTGTTCATAGATAACTTTAATGGCTACTCATAAAAGTATCAAGATAAGCGTGAGTATCATGTATGGCATTCCCGTAGGAAGACGGGAAGGAATCCATGATAGTGTATTGTTGTGGTGGTAGTGGACTCGTGTATGACTTATCAAAGTTGTTTAAAACTATTTAAAATTGTAGTATAGTCTAGCCAAGAGTCAAAGCTAGCTTGCTGCATGAAACCCCACAACCCCCTTATTGATACATGTGCATGAGTAGATAGATCTGTTCTAAAGTCTTGCTGAGTACCTTTGTACTCATGTTTGTTTAATAAATGTTGCAGAAGACACCCACGAGCCAACAGGTGGGTTCTATCTAGACCTCGATGATGACGAGTAGCTCGTGTCCCAACTACGACATGGCCCCTTCCAGAAGGGATCTGTAGATAGTCAGGCTTTATGCCTTTTTCTTTCAACTGTCTATACTCAGACAGCTTTAATGCTTTCGCTTGGCTTGTATGACTTTGTTTGTATGACTTGAGTGTCGGTTCATGTGACCCCTACCTGTATGAACTTATTATGCAAGACTCTTCCGAGTCTTCTAAATAAATGTTGTGATGTTGTATGGTTATGTTGTGATGCCATTGTTGTATCTATGCATATTAAGTATGTCCTGCGTATGTGTGACGTACTGTGATATGTATGGGGTTCGACACCTAGTCGTATGCCCTTAGTAGCTCTTTATACAGAGAAATGCCCCTTTGTGTTTCCATCGAGCCTTGGTTGTTCGCTACTACTCCGGACACTTTGGTTGACCGGCATGTATCCTTCTTAGTTGTTGTGTCTGTCCCTACGGGGAAATGTCACACAGTGTAATGGAGTCCTTGTAGCTTGCTATGACTCGTCTACACTCGCTCATGAACGACACCTGCTTTGTTGGGTTATGTATGCATGTCTCTGTGCAGTTGAGCCACTTGAGTTTATGACTAGTTATGTTGACCTGGGTTTTTTGACATTGGAATGCTAGCGACACAATTGCATACGTGAGTCAAAAGGCGCAAACGGTCCCGGCTAAGGTAAGGTGGCAGCCGTGGGGTTAACCGTGCGTGAGACCGCAAAGGGATGCGATGTGTTACAGGTTGGATTCCTATGGCTTAGGATCGGGGTCCCGACAATACGTTGGAGACGTATCACCCCCCCCCCCCCATGATTAACTCATTGCTTGTCCTCAAGTAGTTCAGTCGATAAAGTGGAAGTGATAAATAAAACTTTTACAAACTCTCTTGTTCTTGTTGCTGTATATATGCTTAGCTAGTGTTTAGGTTTTCAGCATACATCATAAGTAATCACATCCATGATAACAATTAAGCATCATATTCAGTCATGGTAATACATAACCAACTAGCAAACAATAATAATATATGTCACATGCCAATAAATTTTCAAAACAATCATGATATAATATGGTGACTTTATATCTCACTAGGCCTTTCTGAGATTGCAAGATATAATTGCAGAGCACGTGTGAGGTTCAAGTAGCGACTAAACATTATAATTCAGAGTAGAAAAGATCTAGTTCATGCTCACATCCAACATTAACTAGACTCAATGCATAAGAATAACAATAGTACTCTCTGGTGTGGTGCTTTTAGTAAGAGGGTGATGATTCGACATAAAAGTAAATAGATAGGCGCTTCACACAGGGATACATTTATTTGTAGAGGTGCCAGAGCTCAAGTTTTAAAACGGGATTGCAAATATAGTTTTTGAGTGGATTTCTTTACTGTCAACATTACGACAATTGTAAAGTTTACTCCTATCCACCATTCATACAGAACCATGGCTAGCCGAATTCACGGGTGCCCTCCAACATATCAACATTCCCAAAGAGTTTTGTTTTAATTTAATTTTGATTATGCAGGACTGGGCATACTTTTTACCAACCTCTGTCATGCAATGACGGTAAATAACCGCCCATCTTGAGAATAACTTACTTAGCATGGAAGATACCGATTGCCCCGTCGCTCCATGAGCGGTACAAGTGCACAAAACAGATGTTTGTTTGAATATTTAGAGGTGGCACATGCAAATCTATTTGGAACCGCAAGTTAATTCCGTATATAGGTAGGTATGGTGGACTCATGTGGAGTAACTAGGTTTAAGGATTTTGGATGCACAAGCAACATTTCTACTCAGTACAGGTGAAGGCTAGCAATAGATTGGGAAGTGGCCAAATAAAGAGCAACAACGGTCATGAACATGCATTACGAATAGTTAACATTGGATATGAACATGAGTAGGATATGAGCACTCTGGATTTAAACATCGTGAAGGCTGCATTGGTTTTGAACCAACTACATGTTCGCACATGGGCCAAGTCAAGCCGCTTGAATCACTCAGAGGGAAATACCATACTACCATACCACATCATAACTATTATAATGCATGTTGACACACAAGATAAATCATTATCAACTTCTAGCTATTTAAGCATGACATGAAAAACTATAATCTCGAATTGTCATCATAAACATGTTCACTCATGATGTACTGAATCAAGAACAAATGAGCTAACATATTTACAAAAATAGAAAACAAGAAGAGTTCATACATGTTTTGTTTGCCACAACCACTTCATCAAATACCGTCATTATTTCCTTTCACTTGCATGACCGAATGATGGGATAATAATAGTGCAAGGATGTCGTTGACTAAGCTAGAATCTGCAAGGTATTTGTGCATAGGAGAAGACATGGTAATATTGGCTCTTCGTTAGATCAACAACAAATCATACAAGAGCCACTCACCATTTTCGTCGTGGTCTTCTTGTTTCAATGACTCAAAGAGAAGAAAATAAATTTTGAGAAACATACTGAAAATATTTTTGGAGTTTTTGTTTTTTCTCATGTGGAAAGAAAACAAGCAAAGGAAAAACAAAACCGAGAAAAACTATTTACATGGGAAAGCTCCCAACAAGTAAAGGAAATCTTTTTGGGTTTCCTTTTAATACTACACTAGTTGAACGTGAAAGGACAGCCAAAAAGAGCCAACAAATATTTTTTGGACTTTCTAAAGTTTCTCAGACATAGAAGAAGTAAATGGAAAAACAAAACTAACATGGATTTACGATAAAAGAGCATGAACACTGACAATTATATGAAGTGTGTGAACATGAATGCAATGTCAATGAAAAATACGTACTCCCCCAAGCTTAACTTGGTAATCACCACTGATAATAGCCGTCAGGTCCAGGAAACTATTGTTGCTGAGGCACCTGAGCATCCCATGCCTTGGCTTCAACCTCCACAACAGCCAACTAATTCCTATAAGCAATTATGTCTGCTCACTTGACGGTAATACCCGTGTGTGGCTTGATGATCAAACAAAGAAGTTGCAAGCAAGGTAATAATATCAGAAGTTTTTGTGTCGAGTACTAAAATGTAACGAAGGCGCTTTGGTGGCTAAGGTTCCTAAGTGAATTGGTACTCTATCATAGACTGATGGTCAAGATAAACTTTAGGCACTAAGTAATCAATAGGGCAAAAATCGACATTAAAATGCTTTGCTAAGCAGGTGGCATAAATGCCACCATGAACCTATTGGGGAATGTTGCATGGGAAACAAAAAATTTCCTATGCACACATAAGATCTATTCATGGTGATGACCATCTACGAGAGGAGAGATAGGATCAACATACCCTTGTAGATCGTTGAGCGGGAAACATTAAGAAACGTGGTTGATGTAGTCGAACGTTTTTGCGATCCAAATCGCAAGCCGTCCCACAATCCAATCACAATTTAGTGCTGAACGAACGACACCTCCGCATTCAACACATGTGCAGCTCGATGACGATCTCCACATTCTTCATCCTGCAAGAGGGGCGAAGAAGTAGATGAATTCTCCAACAACATGATGACATGGCGGCGATGTTGGAGAAGCTGATCCAGTAGGGCTATGTCGTGTGCTACCGAATCAACCTACGGGCATGACAAACTAGTGGAGGGAGAGGGGCTGTGGCGTGGCGTGCGGTGTGGATAGCCTCTCTCCTCTCCACTATATATAGGTGGGAGGGAGGGGTGGCGCCCTAGGAAAAATTCCCTAGGGCTGGCCGGCGGTGAATACGGGGGAGGAGTCCTCCTCCAATTCGGTTTGGTGGAGGAGGAGTCCTCCTGCTAGTGGGTTTCCTCCCCACCTCTTTATTAGTCTGAATAGGCCCATGAGGCTGGCCGCCCAGCCCACGAGGGGCTGGTGCACCACCTCTAGGCCTATATGGTTATCCTTCGGGTGGGTAGCCCCTCCAGGTAAAATCCCAGAACCCATTTATCACCCCCGATACTTTACCTGTAATGCTCGAAATCTTTCTAAAACCTAAATATACCTCTCCTATATATCATTCTTCGTCTCCGGACCATTTCGGAACTCCCCGTGACGTCCGGGATCCCATCCGGGACTCTAAACAACACTCGTTCACCAACATACATAATTCAACTATACCGAAATGTCACTGAACCTTAAGTGTGCACACCCTGCGGGTTCGAGAACTATGTAGACATGAGCGAGACACTCTCCGGTCAATAACCAATAGCAGGACCCAGAAGTCCATATTGGTTCCTACATATTCTACGAAGATCTTTATCGGTTGAACCTCTATGTCAAGGATTAAGTTAATCCCGTATATTATTCCCTTTGTCCTTCGGTATGTTACTTGCCCAAGATTCGATCGTCGGTATCTCTATACCTAGTTAAATCTCGTTACCGACAAGTCTCTTTACTCGTTCCGTAATACAAAAACATGTGACTAACTCTTTAGTCACGTTTCTTGCAAGGCTTGTTGTGATGTTGTATTACCGAGTGGGCAGTGAGATACCTCTCCGTCACACGGAGTGACAAATCCCAGTCTTGATCCATGCCAACTCAACACACACCTTCGGAGATACGTGTAGAGCACTTTATAGTCACCCAGTTACGTTGCGATGTTTGGTACACACAAGGAATTCCTCCGATGTCTGTGGGTTACATGACCTATGGTCATAGGAACATATACTTGACATGCAGAAAACAGTAGCAATAAACTGACATGATCACATGCTACGCTAATAGTTTGGGTCTTGTCCATCACATCATTCTTCTAATGATGTGATCCCGTTATCAAGTGACAACTCTTGTCTATGGCCAGGAAACCTTGACCATCTTTGATCAACGAGCTAGTCCAATAGAGGCTTACTATGGACAGTGTTTTGTCTATGTATCCACACATGTATTTGAGTTTCCATTCAATAAAATTCTAGCATGGATAATAAACGATTATCTTGAACAAGGAAATATAATAATAAATATTTTATTATTTCCTCTAGGGCATATTTCCAATAGTCTCCCACTTGCACTAGAGTCAATAATCTAGCTCACATCACTATGTGATTTACAGTGTAATGAATCTAACACCCATACAGTTCTCGTGTTGATCATGTTTTGCTCGTGGAAGAGGTTTAGTCATCAGGTTTGCAACATTCAGATCCGTGTGCACTTTGCAAATACTTATGTCCTCCTCTTTGATGTAATCGTGAATGGAATTGAAGCGTCACTTTATGTGTCTGGTCCTGTTGTGAAACCTTGGTTCCTTGGCTAGAGCAATGGCACCAGTTTGTCACAAAACAGAGTCATTGGATTTAGTGAACTAGGCAAAACTCCAAGATCTATCATGAACTCCTTCATCCAGACACCCTTTTTGGCCGCCTCCGAGGCAGCTATGTACCCCGCTTCACATGTAGAATCAGCTACCACGCTTTGTTTGGAACTACACCAGCTTACCGCACCCCCATTGAGAATATATACGTATACCTTCTGTGACTTAGAGTCATCCGAATTAGTGTCAAAGCTTGTATCGACGCAAACCTTTACGACGAGCTCTTTATCACCTCCATAAACGACAAATATTTCCTTAGTACTTTTCATGTAGTTGAGAATATTCTTGACCGCTGTCCAGTGTTTCATTCTTGGATCACTTTGAAACCTTCCCGCCATACTTATGGCAAGGCTGACGTTAGGTCTTTCGCACAACATTGCATACACTATAGAGTCTATGGCTGAAGCATAGGGGACGACACTGATCTTTTCTCTATCTTCTACAGTCACTCGGCATGGATTCTTACTAAACTTCACACCTTGCAGCACAGGCAAGAACCCTTTCTTGGACTGTTCCATTTTGAACTTCTTCAAAACTTTGTCAAGGTATGTGCTCTGTGAAAGTCCTATTAAGCGTCTTGATCTATCTCTATAGATCTTGATGCCTAATATGTAAGCAACTTCTCCTCGGTCCTTCATTGAAAAACTCTTATTCAAATAATCCTTTACGCTTCCCAAATGTTATATATTGTTTCCAATCAGCAATATGCCATCCACATATAATATTAGATATGCTATAGAGCTCCCACTCACTTTCTTGAAAATACAAGCTTCTCCATAAACTTGTATAAACCCAAACGCCTTGATCACCTCATCAAAGCGCTGATTCCAAGTCCGAGATGCTTGCACGAGTCCATAAATGGATCACTGGAGTTTGGATACTTTGTTAGCATTATTTGGATCGACAAAACCTTCCGGTTGCATCATATACAACTCTTCCGTAAGGAAACCGTTAAGGAACGTTGTTTTGACATCCATCTTCCAAATTTCATATCAAAAAATGCAGCTATTGCTGACATGATTCTGACGGACTTAAGCATCGCTATGGGTGAGAAAGTCTCATCGTACTCAACTCCTTGAACTTCTGAAAACCCCTTTGCCACAAGTCAAGCTTTATAGACGGTGATATTACCGTCCGTGTATGTTTTCTTCATAAAGATCAATTTATTCTGAATGGCCTATCGCCCTTCATGTAATACTTCCAAAGTCCACACTTTGTGTTCATACATGTATCCTATCTCGGATTTCATGGCCTCTAACCATTTGTTGGAATCAGAGCCCACCAACGCTTCTCCATAGCTCGTAGGTTCATCGTTATCTAACAACATGACTGATAAGACATGGTTACTGTACCACTCAGGAGCAGTACGTGCACTTGTCAACCTACGAGGTTCGATAACAACTTGATTTGAAGCTATATGATCATAATCATCAGCTTCCTCTTCAACTGATGCACGCACCACAAAAACAACTTTCTATGCTGCGCTAATCTCTGGTTGAAGTAAAGGTTCTACAACCTCATCAAGTTCTATCTTCCTCCCACTCAATACTTTCGAGAGAAACTCTTTCTCAAGAAAAATTCCATTTTTAGCAACAAACACTTTACCTTCGGATCTGAGATAGAAGGTATACCCAACTATCTCTTTTGAGTATCCTATGAAGATGCATTTCTCCACTTTGGGTTCCAGCTTTTCGGACTGAAGCTTTTTGACAGAAGCATCGCATCCCCAAACTTTAAGAAACGACAACTTTGGTTTCTTACCAAACCATAGTTCATATGGCGTCGTCTCAACGGATTTTTATCGTGCCCTATTTAAAGTGAATGCAACTGTCTCTAATGCATAACCCTATGCAAATCGGTAAGAGACATCATACAACGCACCATATCCAATAAAGTACGACTACGACGTTCGGGCACACCATTACACTGTGGTGTTCTAGGCGGTGTCAATTGTGAAACAATTCCATATTGTTTTAAGTGAGTGCCAAACTCATAACTCAGATATTCTCCTCCTCAATCAGATTGTAGGAATTTAATCTTCTTGTTACGGTGATTCTCAACTTCACTCTGAAATTGCTTGAACTTTTCAAAAAAATTAGAGTTGTGTTTCATGAAGTAAATATATCCATATCTACATAAGTCATTTGTGAAGGTGAGAAAATAACAATATCCATCACGCGCCTCTATGCTCATTGGGCCGCACACATCATTATGTATGATCCCCAATAAGCCACTTGCGCGCTCCATTGTTTCAGAGAACAGAGTCTTAGTCATCTTGCCCATGAGGCATGGTTCACATGTGTCAAGTGATTCAAAATCAAGTGACTCCAAAAGTTTGTCAGCATGGAGTTTCTTCATGCGTTTTATACCAATATGACCTAAGCGTCTCTGCCACAAGAAAGTAGTACTATCATTATCAGCTCTACATCTTTTGGTATCAATGTTATGAACACGTGTGTCATCACTATCGAGATTCAATAAGAATAAACCCCTCACATTGGGTGCATGACCATAACAGATATTAGTCATATAAATAGAACAACGATTATTCTCTGATTTAAATGAGTAACCGTCTTGCAATAAACAAGATCCAGATATAATGTTCATGCTTAACGCATGCACTAAATAAGAATTATTTAGGTTCATAACTAATCCTGATGGTAATTGAAGTGAGAGCGTGTCGATGGCGATCGCATCAACCTTGGAACCATTTCCCACGCGCATCGTCACTTCGTCCTTCACTAACCTCCATCTATTCCATAATTCCTGCTTTGAGTTGCAAATGTGAGCAATCAAACCGGTATCAAATACCCAGTCACTACAACGAGAGTTGGTGAGGTACACATCAATAATATGTATATCAAATATACCTTGTTTGGTGTTGGTCGCCTCCTTGTCGGCTAGATACTTGGGGTAGTTCCGCTTCGAGTGACTAGTCCCCTCGCAATGAAAGCACTCAGTTTTTGGCTTGGGTCCAGCCTTGGGTTTCTTCATGGGAGGAGCAACTGCTTTGCCACTCTTCTTGGAATTACCCTTATTGCCCTTGCCATTTTTCTTCAAACTAGTGGTTTTATTGACTATCAACACTTGATGTTCTTTCTCGATTTCTGACTCAGTGACTTTCAGCATCGCAAATAGCTCGGTGACTGATTTATTCATCCCTTGCATGTTGTAGTTAAACACAAAGCTTTTATAGCTAGGTGGCAGTGATTGAAGAACTGTGTTAGTGATTGCCTCTCGCGGGAGAACAATTCCCAACTCAGCCACACAGTTGGAATACCTAGACATTTTGAGTATGTGCTCACTGACAGACCTGTTCTCCTCCATCTTGCAAGCATAGAATTTATCGGAGGTCTCTGCTACGGCGCCAGAAATCGGCACGTTGACAGGAGACTATTCTTGACTTGATACTCCCCGGCAACGGCGCCAGAAATCCTTCGGCGGCCTCTTGAGCTTGCGTTGGTTTTTCCCTTGAAGAGGAAAGGGTGATGCAGCATGGGAGCAGTAACTATTTCCCTCAGTTGAGAACCAAGGTATCAATCCAATAGGAGAATCAAGCCAAGTGTCCAGAGTACGTGCGCAAACACAAACGAGCTTGCACCCAACGCTATAAAGGGGTTGTCAATCCCTTCAAGATCGATTGCAAAGTGAGATCTGAAGGCGGAAAGTGCAACAAAGTAAAAGCGTAAGGCTGAAAATATGAAGTGAAGTAGACCCAGGGGCCATAGTGTTCACTAGAGGCTTCTCTTAAAATAGAAAATATTACGGTGGGTGAAAAAATTACTGTCGAGCAATCCATTGAACCGTGCAAAGTCATGACGATATGTAAGGCAATGATCATACATATAGGCATCACGTCCGAGACAAGTAGACCGATACTTTTTGCATCTACTACTATTACTCCACACATCGACCGCTATCCAGCATGCATCTAGTGTATTGAGTTCATGACGAACAGAGTAACGCCTTAATCAAGATGACATGATGTAGAGGGATACACTCAAACCAATGATGAAAACCCCATCTTTTTACCCTTGATGGCAATGACACGATGTGTGCCTCGCTACCCCTTCTGTCACTGGGTGAGGTCACCGCACAGTATGAACCCAAAACCAAGAACTTCTCCCATTGCAAGAATCATAGATCAAGTTGGCCAAACAAAACCCACAACTCGAAGAGAATTACAAGGATATGAAATCATGCATATAAGAGATCAGAAGAAACTCAAATAAGATTCATAGATAATCTGATCATAAATCCACAATTCATCGGATCTCGACAAACACACCGCAAAGAGGATTACATCGGATAGATCTCCGTGAAGATCATGGAGAACTTTGTATTAAAGATCCAAGAGAGAGAAAAGCCTTCTAGCTACTAGCTATGGACCCGAAGGTGTGTGGTGAAATACTCACGCATCATTTGAGAGGTAATGGTGTTGATGAAGAAGCCCTCCGTATCCGAATCCCCCCTCCGGCAGGGCACCAGAACATGCCCCAGATGGGATCTTGCGGAGACAGAAGCTTGCAGCGTCGAAAAAGTATTTTCGTGGATCTCTCTCGTGGTTTCAGATTTTTAGGAAATTTATAGGCGGAAGAAGTAGGGCTGGGGAGCCACAGGGAGCTCACAAGCCTGCTAGGCCCGCCCCCTAGGCCGGGCCTGGTGGGTTTGTGACCTCCTCCGAGGTCCCCTGTCTTGGTTCTCAAGTCTCCTGCGTGTCTTCTGTTTTGGAAAAAATCATTCCACAGGTTTTATTCCTTTGGAATCCGTTAAAAATTCTCCTCTGAAAAAGGTCAAAAACACGGAAAAAACAGGAACTGGCACTCGACACCGAGTTAATTAGTTAGTCCCAAAAAAGATATAAAAGGCATACAAAACATCCAAAGTTTGACAAGATAATAACATGGAACCATCAAAAATTATAGGTACGTTGGAGACGTATCAGTCTCATACCTCTCAATCCAGACATTCTTTTCAAATATAAACTTCAACTCCTGGAACATCTCGTATGCTCCATGACTTTCAAAATGTCTTTGAAGTCCCGGTTCTAAGCCATACAAAATTGCATATTGAACTACTGAGTAGTCATCTAGCCGCGATTAACAGATGTTCGCAACATCTTGAGTCGCTAGTTGGGGGGGGGGGGCGCATCACCAAGCAGTGCATCAAGGACATAAGCTCTTGGGAAGCTGTGTGAACAATTCTCAGATTTCGGGCCTAGTCTACAAAGTTACTTCCATCATCTTTCGGCTTGGCTTTCTCTAGGATCGCATTAAAATTCAAGGGTGCTACTATGCGAGCCATTGATCTACAACATAAATTTGCAAAGATTACTTACAATAATGTTCAAGATAATGAGTTTATTAATCATATTACTAATAAAATCACACACAAATTGACATCCCTCTAGTCATTCGAGTGACACATGATCCAAATTCACCAACTCAAGTCCGATCGTCACATGAGATGAGTTGTCTTTAATGGTGAACATCTCTATGTTGATCATATCTATTATAAGAATCATGTTCGACCTTTCGGTCTCTTGTGTTTCGGGGACATGTCTGCACATTCTAGGCTCGTCAAGTTTAACCCGAGTGTTCTGCGTTTGCAAAATTGTCTTGCACCTGTTGTATGTGAACGTAGGGTCTATCACACCCGATCATCACGTGGTGTGATGTCCCACAAGCGTAGGGGATCGCAGCAGTTTTCGAGGGTAGAGTATTCAACCCAAATTTATTGATTCGCTCACAAGGGGAAGCTAAAGGATATTCTCAAGTATTAGCAGCCGAGTTGTCAATTCCACCACACCTGAAAGATTAGTGTCTGCAAGCAAAGTATAAGTAGCAAGGTAGTACGATAGCAATGGCACCAGAAAAAGCTTTGGCAATCCCAGCAACGGCGCCAGAAAAGGGCACGTTGATGGGAGAATATTCTTCACTTGGCTTCCCCGGCAACGGCACCAGAAAAGGCCCTGTTGACGGGATGTTAGCACCAACAAAGTCTTGCAACAAGTAACAGTGGAGTAGCAAGGAACAGTAGTAGCAGTAGCAGCAAAGTAACAAGTAACAGCACCAAAGTGACAGGAGTAGTGACAGCAGCAAAGTGGCCCAATCCCTCTTGTAGCAAGGGACAAGCCTACGCAAAATAACGTAGCGAGGACCAGTAGTAAAAGACTCGTAGGCAGTGGATCGGTGATGGATGAGTATGACGGATGTGATTCGTCATGTAGCAGCTATAACACGGAGAGATATGTAACTAGCTCCCGTTCATCAATCTAATGTAGGCATGTATTCCGTATGTAGTCATACGTGCTTAGGGAAAAGAACTTGCATGACATCTATTGTCCATCCCTCCCGTGGCAGCGGGATCCTAATGGAAACTACGGGTTATTAAGGTTCTTCTTTTAATAAAGAACCGGACGAACGCATTAACACGCGGTGAATACATGAACTCCTCATACTATGGTCATCTTCGGGAGTGGTTCCGGCTATTGTCACTCCGGGGTTGCCGGGTCATGACACATAGTAGGTGACTACAACTTGCAAGATAGGATCTAAAACACACATATATTGGCGACAACATAATAGGTTCAGATCTGAAATCATGGCACTCAGGCCCTAGTGACAAGCATTAAGCATAGCCAAGTAGTACCAACATCAATCTAGAACATAGTGGATACGAGGGATCAATCCCCGTCAAGAACTAACTCGATTACATGATAGATCTCATCCAACTCATCACCGTCCAGCAAGCCTACGATGAGATTACTCACGAAAGATGAAGAGCATCATGGAATTGTCGATGGAGAAAGGTTGATGATGACGATGGCGACGATTTCCCCTCTCCGGAGCCCGAAACGGACTCCAGATCTGCCCTCCAGATGAAGAACAGGATGTGGCAGCGCCTCCGTATCGCAAAACGCGATGAAACCTTCGCTCTGATTTTTTTCCAGGCGAAACGGAAGATACAAGCCTGCATGGCGCAGCCTAGGGGGGTGGCCGCGCCGTGTGGGCTTGTTGCCCACTGGCACACCCCCTCACGTGGATCTTTGCGCAGGTATTTTTCTTTTATTCCAGAAAAAATCTCCGTAAATTTTCAGGACGTTCCGAGAACTTTCATTTCTGCACAAAAACAATACCATGGCAATTCTGCTGAAAACAGCGTCAGTCCGGGTTAGTTCCATTCAAATCATGCAAATTAGAGTCCAAAACAAGGGCAAAAGAGTTCGGAAAAGTAGATACGACGGAGACGTATCATGGTGTCTCGAAACAACGAAATTTCGCAACGGTTCACACTCGGGGAGAACACAATTTTATCTTGAATTTTTAGTGAGGATCACCTTATAATGCTACCGTCGTCCTAAGCAAAATAAGGTGCATAAAAAGTATTAACATGACGTGCAAATCACAAGTGACATGATATGGCCATGATCTTGTGCTTTTGATCTCCATCTTCGAAGCACCGACATGATCTTCATCATCACCGGCACAACACCATGATCTCCATAATTGTATTGCTATCGAGGTTTTCGCACCAACTATGCTTGTACTACTAAAGCTACGGAACTAGCAATAAAGTAAAGAATCACCAAGCGCCAAAATAAACTAAAGACAACCCTATGGCTCCTTCCGATTGCCATAGCATGGACATGCAAGTCGATATTTAACTATTACAACATGATCATCTCATACATCAAAAATATATTATCATGTACTGGGCCATATCATATCACATCATACCCTACAAAAGCAAGTTAGACGTCCTCTAATTCTTGTTGCATGTTTTACGTGGTTGCTATGGGTATCTAGCAAGAACGATTCCTACCTACGCAAAACCACAATGGTGATATACAAGTTTCTATTTAACCTTCTCCAAGGACCGCCTCTATCAATTCCGATTCAACTAGAGTAGGAGAAACAACCACCTGACAGCCATATTTATGCAACAAGTTGCATGTCAGTCAATGGAACCGGTCTCTTGTACCCGGACGAGTAAGGTTGGTCCAGGCCGCTTCATCCAACAATACGCCGTATAAAGAAACGACTAAGGAGGGAGGAAATCTGAATATCAACACCCAAAAAATCCTTTGTGTTCTACTCGAGATGTCATCTACGCATAGACCTAGCTCATGACGCCACTGCTGGGGAACGTTGCATGGGAAAAAATATTCCTACACACACATAAGTCTATCCATGGTGATGAGCATCTACGAGAGGAGAGATCCGATCCACATACCCTTGTAGGTTACTAAGTGGGAAGCGTTAAGAAACGTGTTGATGTAGTCGAACATCTTCGCGATCCAAATCGCAAGCCGTCCTGTGATCCAATCACAATCTAGTGCCGAACGGAAGACACCTCCGCGTTCAACACACGTGCAACTCGATGACGATCTCCACCTTCTTGATCCAACAAGAGGAGCGACGAAGTAGATGAATTATCCGACAGCACGATGGCGTGGCAGCAGTGCTGGAGAAGCAGATCCGGCACGGCTACACCGTGCGCTACCGAATCAACCTAGAGGCGTGACGAACTAGTGGAGGGAGAGGGGTTCAGTCGTGGTTTGTGGTATGGATAGGCTCTCTCGTCTCCACTATATATAGGTGAGAGGGAGGGGTGGCGCCCTAGGGAAACTTCCCTAGGGTTTGCCGACGGTGCAAAAGGGGGAGGAGTCCTCCTCCAATTAGGTTTGGTGGAGAAGTCCTCCTCCTAGTGGGTTTCCTCCCCACCTCTCTATTCGTCTGAATAGGCCCATCAGGCTGGCCGCCTAGGCCACGAGGGGTTGATGCACCAGCTCCAGGCCTATATGGTTCTCCTCCGGGTAGGTGGCCCCTCCGGGTGGTTCTCCTCCGGGTGGGTGGCCCCTACCGGTAATGCGTGAAATCTTTCCGAAACACGAAACTAACTCTCCTATATATCAATCTTCGTCTTCGGACCCTTCCGAAACTCCTCGTAATGTCCAGGATTTCATTTGGCACTCCGAACAACATTCAGTCACCAACATACATAATTCAACTACACCAAAACGTCATCGAACCTTAAGTGAGTAGACCCTGCGAGTTCGAGAACAATGTATACATGACCGAGACACTCTCCGGTAAATAACCAATGGCGGGACCTGGATGTCCATATTGGCTCCTACATATTCTACGAAGAAATTTATCGGTTGAACCTCTATGTCAAGGATTCTGTTAATCTCGTATATTATTCCCTTCGTCCATCGGTATGTTACTTGCTTGAGATTCGATCGTCGGTATCTCTATACCTAGTTAAATCTCGTTACCGACAAGTCTATTTACTTGTTCCGTAATACAAAATCCCGTGACTAACTCTTTAGTTACATTGCTTGCAAGGCTCGTTGGGATGTTGCATTACCGAGTGGGCCCCGAGATACCTCTCCATCACATGGAGTGACGAATCCCAGTCTTGATCCATGCCAACCCGACAGACACCTTCAAAGATACCTATAAAGCACCATTATAGCCACCCATTTACGTTGTGAAGTTTAATACGCACAAGGTATTCCTCCGGTGTCCGGGAGTTGCATGATCTCATGGTCATATGAATAGATACTTTGACATGCAGAAAATAGTAGCAATAAACTTACATGATCATATGCTACGTCCAAAGTTTGGGTCTTGTCCATCACATCATTCTCCTAATGACGTGATCCCGTTATCAAGTGACAACTCTTGTCTATGGCCAGGAAACCTTGGCCATCTTTGATCAATGAGCTAGTCCAATAGACGCTTAATAGGGACAATGTTTTGTTTATGTATACACACATGTATTTGACTCCCCATTCAATACAATTCTAAAATGGATGATAAATGATTATCTTGAACAAGGAAATATAATAACAACTATTTTATTATTGCCTCTAGGGCATATTTCCAAGAGAACCTTGCCCCTAATTCAGTAATGATGCAGGCAGCGCGCAACAATAGCTCCTAAGTTGTAAGTGTTATCAGCATAAAGTGCGTAGTGCAAAATAGCAAGAGTGGGGGAACTTAGACCACCACCCTCCATAGCAATTATACATTTTCCTACAAACAAATAGAAATAATGCATAGAAGGAAAATGCAAACTGGTGGCCCTAGCGTTCGATACGTCCCTAGTTTCTCCCAAAGTTAAGTTGAGGAGGAAATCCTCGAATTCGTCCGGCCTAGGTCCACGCATTCCCCCATCAAAGGAAAGCAAGGAAATTTCACAAAATTCAGCGAGAGGTAATTCATAATGAGTTGCATATAAATCAAAGCGCACTGTGGGAGCATCGGCTTACTCGAGAAGTAAAAAGTTTGCACGAAAGAATTAGTGAGGAGATAGTATTGATCACACTCATTGATACTTCTCCAACGTATCTATAATTTTGTATTGTTCCATGTTGATATATTATCATTCTAGAGTACTTTTGGGTATTTATTTACCAATTTATATTATTTTTTAGCACTAACCTATTGACCCAGTGCCCACTGCAAGTTGTTTTCTGCATGTTTTCACTTTTCAAGTTTCCAATACCAAACGAAGTCCAATTAACCTGAAAGTTTTTGGAGATTTTTTTTGGACCAAAAGAAGACCAACAAGCATCAGAAGAATGGTGGAGGCCACCCGAGGGCCCCACAAGCCAACAGGGCGCGACCTGGGGGCACACACCGTGATAGCTTGGGGGCCCCTCAAGGCCCTCCCGACTCCGTTCTCTGGCTTATAAATTCTCAAATATCCTAAAACCCTAAAGGCAGTCCCAAAACACTTTTTATGCCGCCGCAAGTCTCTATTCCGATGGGAGGCCTTATGGAGCTCCGTTCCGGCAGCCTGTTGGTGGGGGGATCGATCTAGGAGGGTCTGTACATCAAATTTGCTGCCCTCATGATGATGTGTGCATAGTTCACGACACACCTAAGGGTCCATAGCTAGTACCTAGATGAAAATATCTCTCTTGATCTTTAATACAATGATCACCACATCTTCGCTTTGATCCACATGCTGTAATTCATATCACTACAGGAATCAGCTTCTTTGCCGTCTACCATAGCACACGGCAAAGGACCATTCCACGGACGGAAAAAATTTCACCATTGCTAGCGACGGTAATGACCTTCTTTGCCGTCTTCCGACTTGCAGCGGACGACAAAGATCTTTGCCATCGCTCTGCCATGACAAGCAGACGGCAAAGTAGTTAGACGGCAACCGACACAAATCTACTCCATTAGGTGGCTAACAGAATATTTGTCGTCTGCCATGGGAGGGGTCTTACCATTCTTCTCGCACATAGACTGCACATTTGGTTTTGAAGAGTCATTCATATTAGTTAGTAATGGAACAAACGTTACATGCATGATTTGGCTAATGTGAACAGAAACTTACCGAAAGGAGATCGTACATGGCCCGGTTGGCCGCCTCATTCCGTGCCCTCTCCTCCTCCAACAACGGAGTCGTCCCTCTGCGCTGCCACCCGGTCCCTCTCATGGAGAAGCTCCTGAATAGCAGCCTGGGTTGTCTCTCTCTGTGTGAAGAGCAGTCTGCAACACCACTGCTCGTTAGCATTGTAATCATCAATGGCCACACACACAATGTAATGGATGAAAGTTTTCTGAGTCCGTATAACTAACCTCGACGAGTAGATCGACTGGCTGTGGACGAAGCCTTATCTCAGGTAAGGAGCTCGTCTGGCATGCCTTGATCTCCGGGAGAGTGAGAGGACAAGGTATCAGCCCATATCCAATGGCTATCGAGCCATGGGGCCTCTGTACACCAGATATCATCACCATCTCTAGATCCAAAGGTTCCTGGCTCGAGTTAAAGTACCCCCCCCCTTTACTCCCCTTCCCCTCCTCCTTGTATCTCACGAGCTTGTTATGGCAGGAGATGTTGGTGAACTTCTCTGGATGATCGAGGTCACACTCACAGAATGCCTTGGCCTTCTTGTAGGAGGAAGTATGGGCCATACCATAGAGGTCGTACAACTCTGGCACCTCTGTATTATTGTGATGCGCCTAAAAGAGAGGAACAAAATATTAGTAAAGGGATCAAGCTAGCATGAAGAATGAATTGCATGAATCATGAAGCAAACCACATAACCAATTCCATCAAAACTAAAATAAGTTGGCATTGCCTTGATGGTGTGTCACACCAACCATTTTGGCACACCCGTCCTTCGCATTCTCGTCGATGGCTCGCCATTGGCATGTGCACCACTCATCCACCAATGCCTCCAAACAATCCACCTTATCCGCACACCATCTCGGGGGCACCTATAAGTTAGTAAAGATAAATTTGAGTGCTACACCTACGAATCAAATTAAGAAAACTACGTAAAATGCCTTAAGAATAGGTAATTACTTTCATGTACTGCTCCTTCTTTAGATACTTTCCTCAGCATGACGGCTTGTCCTTATTAATAGCACACATGGCGTAGTAGTCTCGAGCAGCTCGCGGTCGAGCCTCATGGCGTAAGTTCTGTAATAACCGCTTGCACTCGGCCTCGATAACCTTGGCTACCGCCTCCTCATATCCCGCCTTACACCTATAGAAGGTCTGCAATCAAACGAGACAACACTGATTAGTACAATAACTAACTGTATTGTTATTTTTAGATTGTGTAAATGAGAAATTACCCAAAAGTTATTTCTCACCATCTCGGCCCTCGTGTGGCACAAGACACCATTGATCATCTCCTCCGGCGGGGCCTGGTCAGCCTTGTAGTGCTCCCAGGTAAATCCTAGTGTAGGAACCTCACCCTCACCGGGAAAAGTGACAAACCCCGAGAAATTTTGCCCGCAAAGCACACCGAGGATGGTGTTCAGCTTGTAGACTCCAAGGGGGTGATTCCAGCCCGTGTAGTATGACAAGGTCAACACAGTAGATATCTGAAGAAACTTGAAGGGAAAAGGTACAAAAAGAGTAAATGCACTTACTTCGCCCCTCCAGGCTTAATCAACGGCCTCTGCTCGCGGGTCACCGGCACGACCGAGAGAAGTGTACTACCACGCTGGTACACGACGACCCCATCAACCACCTCGCCCTCACTATCAGTACACTCATGCTCGCCACCATCAGAATGGCCACCCGTAACCTTGGTCCGATCCGGCGAGGTACCCCATCCGTACGTCTCCTCGTTGGACGAAGCCTTTGGGGCGAGAGTTTCCTGGGATGTAGCCCCTCGTACATGAGTCTCATTTGTTGAAGCCTCTGGAACCAGAGTCTCATGGGCCAAAGGCCCATCGACCCGAGGCTCATGGACCGGAATCCCCATAGCCTCCACCTCAAACGTGTCCACCCTAGTAGTCTTGTGCTTGGGTGAATGAGCTCGGGGTGGTGGAGAGGACGACGTAGCAGTCCGCCTAACTCTCCCACGGCCATGTCCAGTACCCTTCGCCCTCTTCCCTGCCGGACCTCCTCTCCTAGTGGGCAACAACACCGACGAAGAAGCACCAGCGGGTGTCCCCATACTGTCTTCCAAGACTCTACAGAGAGATAGGGGTGGAATGGAAGTACCCCTCCCACGGGCCGCCAACCAAGAAGTACCCGCCAAGCGGTCAGGACCCGCGCCCACCATATTTGAACACTTGCCATGACAAAGAGTAAAATAAATTAGTACAATGTAAAACAATTGAATACTTGACATGAATAATAATGTGTACATATATAATTTAAGTTGGGATGCATACAAACTAATAATAGTCTGGATCGTCTATATATGCTTCGGGATCAATAAATGCATCATCATCATCACTCTCACGCGTGTCTTCATGAATGACGTGCTCATAGGGTTCACTGGCATCAACTTGTGGAAGGCCATTCTGTAATCAGTCAAACATTGATAGGTCATCCACAGTAGTAACCTCTTCTAGTTCCGGCTCTACTGGTTCCGTCTCAGGGGTGAAGTCGAATTCATTGTCGCTATCTATTTCCATGTTCTTGAAACCTTTCTTGGAAAGACGTGTTTTTTGGAGGAATTCTCCGTTATATGTGTCTGGGTTCATGTGAGGTTCATAATCCTCTTCATTTGGGGGAGGTGGTCTAGCATGTGGCGCCACTTCATAAACAACATCCTAACCATTCAGACTCTTATTAGTTTGGCAGACCCACGGTAGATAGAAAACTTGGGTCGCCTATTGAGCCATAGTATAAACATCGGGAGCATCTAAATGGGTGCTTTGATTGATTTGGACTAGCCCTATATGTTCATGAGTCCTTACGGTCTCCTTTGGCTGGAACCAATAACATTTGAAGACTACGATGGTCTGTGGGTTTTCACCATAGAATTGAAGTTCATAAATTGCTTCAACTCTTCCATTATACTCAGTACCTCCTTCACCGATAGTAGAGACACCACAATTTGTAGATTTCTGGTCAGGCATAGATAGCTCTTTGCCAAAGGTACGAAAGCGATACCCGTTGATGTTGTATTTCTCAAACAAACGGACCTTATAGTCAAAACCATTAGGAGCTTGTCTCAGTTCGGCGTCCATAGTACAAAACAATTGTTGGATTAGCCGCAAATTAGACCAAGAAATGGAATTGTCCATTACTGATAATTACCGTTTGTTTGAACCAAGAGATGAAATCGGGATAGCCACCTCCATGCTTTGCCAGAAGCTCATACTGTTCGATGGAATCATTTTGGATCACCGCTCCATCCGAGAGTTTTATTACGTCCATGCAACCTACACGCTAATAGGTAAATATAGGTCCTAGTCCCACTCGAGCATGTGTAGATTGGGTTCGTTCTCCCATGCTCTGCTCTGGATCTGATGCAAAATTTCGTCAGCACCTCCCCACGGTTCTCCTGATACATGTCTCGGCAATAAAGAGACAGGATGTGTACCTAGATAACGACACGGTGGCATTGATGAAATTATGCATCGAAACCGGAGCAGAGCATCTGGGAAAACGAACCCAATCTACACATACTCGGGATGTCCATGTATAACATTGAACAATTCGGAAGAACCACGGTTATAAATATATGCACATGCATGCATATTTATAATTGTAACCCTTTCGAACGGGAGACACATACTGGTCACGCTGCTCACGCATACTGATGATTTAATGTACTTATATCTAGCAACTTTCATCAGCACGAAGACCGGAATAGAGAAAATGGAGGGGGAGGAGGAGATGTCATTTGTGCTCACCCACGAACGCACGGGCGGAGCTCATCGAATGCACAGGGAGGTCTTCAAACACCAGACTCACAGCGATGAGACAACTGCACATGTAAATCCACCTGATCAACACAATTTTCTTTTATAACAAAATCAGAAAATATATGACCTAACTCATAATTTACAAAACTATGACCCTTCGGCCTCTGGAAGGCCGAAGAGGACCTTTTTGGTCAACACGAGGCTAAAGCGGTGTCGGGGGTCGGTGGTGAGTGGCGTCGGGGTGGCCTATTAACAACTACACAGGGGATTGTAATGGCGATCTATTAGTGACATCTTCCTATCACCACACACAGATGCAGGTGCCTGGTGTAATGACGGGGTGTCGGGGTGTCGTGTAAGGGTGTCGGCGTGTCGTGTGAGGGTGTCGGGGTGTCGTGCCGGGGCGTCGTGTCGGGGTGTCGTGTATGGGTGTCGGGGTGTCGGGGTGTTGGGGCGTTGTGTCGGGGTGTCGTGTATGGGTGTCGGGGTGTCCTTTTCTTCTTCTTCCCATTCTTCTTTTTTTCCACTTCTTCTGTTTCTTGCTCTTCCTCTTCTTCCTTTTCTTCTTCTTCCTCTTCTTCCCTTTCTTCCTTTTCTTCTTCTTCTTCTTCTTCTTCTTCCTTTTTTTCCTTTCTTCTTTTTCTTATTCTTCCTCTTCTTCCTCTTCTTCTCTTTCTCCTATTCTTCTTCTTCTTCTACTTCTTTTTTCTTCTCCTCCTCCTCTTCTTCTTCTTCTTCTTCTTATTCTTCTTCATTCTTTTCCTTTTTCCTCTTCTTCTTCTCCTCCTCTTCTCTTTTTCTCCGTCTTCTTCTTCGTCTTATTATTATTATTATTATTATTATTATTATTATTATTTCTTCTCCACCTCTTCTTCTTCTTATTTTTATTCTTCTTATTATTATTACTACTACTACTACTACTATTATTATTATTATTCTCCTATTCTCTTCTTTTTTTCTTCTTCTTCTTCTCCTCTTCTTTTCTTTTTGTTCTTCTTCTTCCTTCTTTTCCTTTTTCCTATTCTTCTCCTCTTCTTCTTCTCCTGTTCTGCTCTTCTCCTATTTTTCTTCTTCTCATTGTTCTTCTTCTTCTTTTCTTCTTCTCCTCTTCTTTTTCTTCTTCTCCTCTTCTTTTTCTTCTTCTCCTCTTCTTTTTCTTCTTCTTCTTCCTTCTTTTCCTTTTTCCTATTCTTCTCATCTTCTCGTTTTTTCGTCTTGTTCTTTTTCTTCTTCTTATTCTTCCTCTCATTATCTCATCTTCTTCTTGTTTTCTTCTTCTTCTCCTCCTCCTCCTCCTCTTCTTCTTCTTGTTCTTGTTCATTTTCTCCTTTTTTTGCACTAGCCTAATTAACCTAAACTAACAATAACCTAATATACACTAACGTAATTAACACTAACTACTAACAACAATAAAAGACCTAACAACAACCTAAACTAACAATGCAATGATATGAAAATAATATTTTTTTTTCAAATACTCACCGGAGGAGGGCCGGTGCAGGAGGGCCGACGCAGGGGAGGGGGCTCGCCTCGGTGGGAGGGAGGAGATGGGGTGCCACGGGGAGGGGGTGGTCACTGCGGGGAGGGCCGGTGCAGGAGGGCTTGTGCAAGAGGGCCGACGCAGGGGAGGGGGCTCGCCTCGATTGGAGGGAGGAGATGTGGCGCCACGGGGAGGGGGTTCTCACCGCGGGGAGGGCCTGGCTCCGGCGGTGGTGCATCGCCACAGTGGGAGGGAGGAGGTGGGGTGCCGCCGTGGTGGGAGGGAGGAGGTGGGGCGCCGTGGGGAGGTGGGGCGGCGGGTGACCGGTGGGTGGGGGCGGTGGACGGTGGGAGTCGAGGAGCAGCCGGAGGGAGAGAGATGGGATATGAGGTAGGCAGAGAGAGGGGGTGGGGGCGACTAACAGCGGGAGGGAGGCCGCCTACTTTGCTGTCTGCTAGGTTGTCCCTTTGTCGTGCGCGTGGCGCCAGGCTGACGACAAAGAAGGTTTGCCGTCATCTAGCGGACATCAAAGAGGGTACCCATTTTACCCAAGTGCCAAGTCGGGCCATATGGTCCTTTGTCATCTGTTTCTGGGAATTTTTTTCCGTCAGCGAGCATAGGCAAAGAATGGCGTGATGGAAAAAACCTTATTTGCCATCAGTCCCTTCTTTGACATATGTTTTCTGTAAGCTGACGGGAAATACCTTCTTTGCCGTCCGCTCGCACACGTCGAAGAACTGACAGATGGCAAGTTCTTTGATTCCAATTGTGTATTGCTTGAGTTTACTTTGTCTACATCATGTCATTGTTCTCCATGCATTACTCTATTTTACTTAATACTCTAGATGCATGTTGGATAGTGATCGATGAGTGGAGTAATAGTAATAGGTGCAGGCAGGAGTCAGCCTATTTGTTTATGGACGTTATGCCTATATACACATGATCATTGCCATGAATATCGTATAACTGTCCCCTTGCTGCCATTTACTTATTTTTATTTTTATTTTGCAATTTACAATTATCCACAATTGTCTACACATCTCACCTGCTTGCAAATAATGAGACCAAGGGGATTGATAACCCTCTTGCCCACGTTTAGTGCAAGTTATTTGTTCTTTTGTGTGCAGCCACTGAAGACGGTTGTGGTTGATATTCCTATTGGTTTGATAAACCTTGGTTTCATAATAGACGGAACTACTTACCCACATTGTGCTGCGATAACCCGCTCCTCTTCATAGAAAACCCAACGTAGACCACAAGTATCAGGAAGGGTTTCTCGCGCCGTTGCTGGGGAATATCATCACCAACTACCAAGTAACTTCACACATATCTTCATTCACTTGTTCCTCTTTTTATTTTCTGTTATATTTAGTTTGTGTTAAAAAATGAAAAATACAAAAATATTTACCTTTGCTTGCTTAGCTTGTCACTTCATTGCATCTTTGCTCTCTTGTTTACTTGTCCTGCTTGTTACTTTGTTTGTTCAGTCACCATGTCTCAAGATACTACTAAGTTGTGTGACTTGTCAAATACTACTAATAATGATTTATTAGTACTCCTATACCACCCACCAGTAGTGCGGAGGCTTTTGATATTAATGCTGCATTATTGAATCTTGTCATGAAAGATCAATTTTTGGGAAGTCATAATGAGGATCCCGCTTCACATAATAATACCTTTGCTGAACTTTGTGGTATGTAAAATAAAAATGATGTGGATAATGATATAGTGAAATTAAAATTGTTGCCTTTTTCATTAAGAGATAAAGCAAAAGCTTGGTTTTCACTTTACCACGTAATAGTATTGGAACATGGGGTAAGTGTAAAGATGCTTTTATTGCCAAGTATTTTCCTCCCGCTAAGATCATCTCCCTTATAAATCAAATACTTAATTTCAAATAGTATGATCAAGAACATGTTTCACAATCTTGGGAGAGAATGAAATTGATGATAAGGAATTGCCCCACTCATGGTTTAAACTTGTGGATGATTATCCAAAAGTTCTATGCTGGACTAAACTTTGTGTCTAAAAATCTTGTAGATTCTTCTGCAGGTGGTACCTTTATGGATGTGACCTTAGGATAGTCCACAAAAGTTTTGGACAATGTCATGACCAATTATTCTCAATGGCACACGAAGAGAGTTCCAACTGGTAAGAAGGTAAATTCTATTGAGGAAATCGCTACTTTGAGTGAAAAAGTTGATGCTCTTATGAATTTGGTTGCTAATAAAAATACTCATGTTGATCCCAATGCTATCCCCTTGTCTACTTTTATTGAGACAAATAATTATGCCATTGATGTGAATTTTATCTTGAGAAATAATTTCAGCAACAGTGCTTATAGAGGTAATTTGAATGCTAGACCATATCCCGGTAATGTTCCTAGTGGTTATGGAAATTCTTATGGTAATTATTATTGAAATTATTCTACAAATTATAATAGGATACCCTATAATATTGAGAACATAATTAAAGAATTTGTTAATTCTCAAAAGGCTTTCAGTTCTATGGTAGAAGAAAAATTGCATGTTGTTGATACTTTGGCAAAAAATATGGATAGAATTGGTCCTCATGTAGAAACTGTTAAAAGTAAAGCTTTGCCTCCTGAGCATGATTTTAATGAGACTATTAAATCTATAAAAGTTTCTATTAATGATAGTAAGGAGAGGACCGCTAAGTTGACACCTAAACGGGAATTCCTAGAAAAACCTCCCCACCCTGGTTTTACGGGAATCATGATGAAGATCTTAAAACAATTGGTACTTATCCCATTGAATCTTTTTTTACTTCTCTGAATATTAATGATAAAGGGATTGGATATGAGTCAACTTTAGTCAAGGAGCGTCCCGGTTGCTTGGAGGGTGATGATTTTAATGCTAAAACTGAAAAAGTGGGTTTGGAAAGGTCAAAACTTTAACTAGTGATGTGCCCAAAATTTTGGATTACAAGGACTTCAATCTATACCTATACTAATTCTAGACTCCCTACAAATCCCCACATTAATCAGTAATTATGAGCTGTTAATCTGGTGGGACCAAATTATTATGGTGTAGATCGATCCATATAATACTCTATGAAAACTTTTCACAGTTGTGCAAAAAAAAAGAGTTGATCCAAAGTCCAAAATTAGGTTGTGTGGGCAGATAAAAAAGATCATTTGGGTCGGTTGTAAAAATGAATCCACGTACTACTAATCCACCGTTTCTTTGTCTCCTAACTAAAGCAAACTGTTGAGAAGAAATATTAAAAAAAATCTATCTCTTTTTAAAAGGTATATATCTGCTCATACTCTTCAGCTCTCCTTTCGTCCATCAAAAAATGCTATCTCTTCCGTTCATCTTAACCAGGAAGGGGATATTTCCTTGCGTAGCAAAAGGAAGAAAAAAATTGTTTAGGCAGATAAAAAAGAATGACCATGGGACTCCTCTATCCTTCTTTCTCTAGCACGGGACTCCTCTGCTTATGATTCGTGTACAAATCCGCTTCTTCCTTCATGGCACCACGGATGGCTACCAAACCCTCAATTATCTGCAAGCAAATGTTCCCACCTCCCAAACCCTCCTCCTGTTCTCATGTAGCGCACAAAAAAAGTCGTCCATCGCTTGCATGCTTCAACTGCCTCAGCTGGGGCCCCAATGCGAGAGCTGGATGGTCTCCAATACTAACACAACGTCATGGCCATGAAGTCCTCCGTCTATCCTTGCAATCAAGGCTGGTGCGTCCTTTCTCATGTCCTCACAAAGTTCATGGACCATCTAAATAAATTTTGATGATCCGATTAACATATTTGGGGAATATCGGCAGGTTCTTTCTTGCCCGGCTGTACAAAGTCTGGTGTCAATTTGTTGGGCTAGAAGCATATGATTAACTGGCAGTTAGAAGTGGAAACATCCCTTTATTCATTTGCCTATATTATCACACAGGAGGTTATGGTTGAGGACCGGTGTCAATCTGTTAGTATTTGGGAACTATGATCCATGGATTATTTTGTTCGTAAATTTGTTCCATGTACGAATGAAATATTTATGATTTCGAATTGCTGGAAAGCTTTATGAATGTGCATGTCATATATTGTGAGCAGTGAACATACTGTACTTATATAGAAATAATAGGTTTCAGTTTTCTCTGTAACATGCATGCATATTCTGGCATGTTTTCCTGGTGGCCCATTGCTTCTCATGCATTTTTCTTCAAACTGTAGATCGATACTGATTTTTTTAACCTGGTATTCATTTGAGTGCAGCAACAGTGGCATAATAGCCATGCATTTGTCAGTAATCATCATTGATTATTTTAGTATTCCTGATTTGGAGTTGTTGGGATAGAACCATATGATTTACTGTGATTCGGAATTAGAAAGACCCCCTTTATTCATTTTCATATAATACCACAGATGATTTTATGGATGACGAGCAAATGTGGACTGGTGGCAATCCATGACTATTTGAGAACGGTGATCCTTGAATTAATCCTTAGATTTATTTTGTTCCTAAATCTATTCCACGTACAAGTGAAATATTGATGGTTTTGAATTGATGGAAAGCTTCATGCATGGATCTTTTTAATTAATAGAGCAGCGGACATACTGTGCTTATATAGAAAATATATTTGTTAGCTTTCTCTATAACAGGCACGCAAATTTTCCTAAATTTTTCAGGCGGTCCATGGTTTCTGCCGCAATTTTATTGAAACTAAAAACTGAGAGGGGTTTGAATAACCTGGATTTAATTTCTGTGCAACAACAGTGGTATACTAGCCATGGATTGGTTAGGATTGTTATCATCACAAATTATTTCAGTTTTGCTCATTTGTATAATGTATGTTTGACTCAATTTACCTAATTTCGTCCACCTCATTTGGAAGGATGTATGTGTGCATTTCGTACAGTTTTGTGATCATCCAAATATACAAATCAATAACACTTCAGGCTGAGTCATTCATATGATTTTCTATTTCATGGTTGGATCACGCAGTCCTTGATTTTCTCATACTTCAGTCATACAGTATGAGTTGGCGGCCCAGAAGGTATTAGCTATTACGAGGTTATGGAGATAGCAAGTTGATAGGATTGCGTATTTATAGTTTTTTTATTAATAACATATGCTAGGAAAAAACATGTATTTCGCGGTACTTAATTCATCCATGTTTTTCGTCCGTCTCAAATTATTGAGGTAAAATATCTTATCATCTAATATATACTATGTTATTCATATTTCTAATATATAAAAGTAGTTCACACAAAAATTAAGTACGGTCTAAATTTCGTTAGTAGCTAGAAATGAAGTAGTTAAGCTGTTGTAATGATGTCTCCACATGCATAGGAATTAACCTGTCAATACTATTATTAATTCCATTCCATGTTTACTATATCTTAGTAAAATCGGAGAAATTACATTTGCAAAGTTCCTTATCAAAACGCTTTTGGTGCATAAATGTTGTTTGTGCATTAATGTGATATATAAGTTACTTGAATGTCAAAAGTATTTTAAACTTACATGGCGCCACTAATTTTATAAGTTACTCGAATGTTAAAAGGGATTCCTGTAGTTTCATAATCAGAATATTCCTGAACCAAGTGTATTTTTCCATATGGAAAAATTCACACATTTTTAATGCATTATAAATCACTATATGGCTTTTAGTAGGTTTTTTCCTATATATAAAATTCTAAAATTTATTCATAATTGATCAATACGATTCAATGTCATGTATTTTTCTAACGATAGTTCATGCATCTGCATGGGTCTTGTGATACAAATGCCAACATGGGCGGTCTAATATTAAGCAAATGTTGTGTCGAGGAACACGGTCGAAATTTACTTCGCTTAACAATTAAAAGCATTCGCTACATCATGTTAGAAAAGCTTCCTCTTTAAAATTTCCTCTTCTAGCTTCTTGAGTTTTGAAGATGAAAAAGATGGATGATGCAATTCATACTTCCTAAATAGTAAATTTGTATAAACGGACATGTTTGATGTATTGATTTGTGTTTGTTTTGTGTGACTCACTCGAGTCATGAACTATTCTGTGTGTGCATAAATAAAGAGAAGGACACTATAAATATTAATAAATTTAACCATCGATCTCCACATTAAATTTACACACCATTGTCGAGGAATATAAGGACACTATGGTTACTGATTACATCCTACATTAAACAATAAGCAAACTTCCCTCATAAAGGAACTCTAAATTTATCACCCCTAGATAATTTAACCCAAAAGAGTATCGAGATATTGCAGCTAACATTCTTAATATGCTAGCCCGTGCAAATGCACGGGTTGACGACTAGTTATGATAATTGCTCTTTAGTAGAATGTATTTCCTTGTTGCAATCCATTATTAGCTCACCTAACAAACAAAACAAAGCTTTTACTCAACATATAGTAGAAGCTATGGTAAAAGCTTATGATGAGAAACTTGAGCTTGAAGTTTCTATCCCTAGAAAGTTGCATGATGAGTGGTAACCTACTATTAAAATTAAGATAAATAAATATAAATGCAATGTGTTGTGTGACCTTGGTGCTAGTGTTTCAACTATACCTAAATATTTATGTGATGTGCTTGGTCTCACTAATATTGAAGAGTGTTCCCTAGACTTGCATCTCGCGGATTCTGCCATTAAGGAACCCTTAGGTAGAATTCATTATGAACTTATTATTGCAAATAAAAATTATGTTCCTATATATTTCATTGGGCTTGATATTGATTGCAATCCTACTTGTCCCATTCTACTTATAAGACCCTTCCTACGAACTATAGGTGCAATCATTGACATGAAAGAGGGAAACATAAGCTTCCAATTAGCATTAAAGAAAGTAATGGAACACTTCCCGAGGAAGAGAAATATACCACTTATGAATCAATCACAAGAGCGACTTATGGGTGGAGTGTCAAAGATGACAACACTTGAAACTATGCAATATGCCTAGCTAGGGCATAAAACAATAGCGCTTGTTGGGAGGCAACCCAATAGTTATCTTTATTTTTGCTTTAACTTTCTGTTTGTTTGTGATAAAATGATTATTACCTATGTAATAATTTTGTTTTTTTTTTAGTTAGTGTTTGTGCCAAGTAAATCCATTGGGATGATTTATATGATGAGTAGAATTGATACGGTGCAAAAACAGAAACTTTGACGTCTAGTGCAGAATTTTGCTGATTTTACTGGAATGTCTTTTTAAGCTGAATTTTTTACACAGTATTTTTGAAGAAAATTTTCAGTTCTTCCTAATTTTGCAGATGTTTTGGAATTACATAAGTATAGGTTCATTACAAGTTACTACAGACTGTTCTATTTTAAACATATTCTGTTTTTGTTTGCATAGTTTGCTTGTTTAATGATGATATGAATTGTATCGGGTGGTATAAGCCATGGAAAAGTTAGAACATAGTACCTTATGCTAAAATAAAATAAGAATTAATTTATAACAAAACCTTAAGTATTTGATATGTTGCTTATACTAACGGATCTCACGAAGATTTGTTGAGTTTTATGTGATTGAAGTTTTCAAGTTTTGAGTATTATCCCGATGGAAAAAGGAATGAGGAGCAGAAAAAGCCTGAGCTCGGGGATTCCCAAGGCACCCCAAAGTAATATTCTAGGAAGACTCAAGTGTCTAAGGTTGGGGATGCCCTAGAAGGCATCCCCTCTTTCGTCTCAATCCATCGGTATGTCACTTGGAGCTACATTTTTATTCATCACATGATATGAGTTTTGCTTGGAGCGTCGCTTGCTCTTGTTTAATTTTACCTTCAGTTTGCCAAAATAATCGTTTCTAGACACACCTATTTTATAGATATACACCAACATCATAATTTGTTAGAATACTCTCTGTGCTTCACTTATATCTTTTGAGCTTAGGAGTTACTCTAGTACCTCACTTATATCTTTTTGAACACAGTGGCGTGTAGATTTTATAGAAATATCATACTCTCGTTATTCACTTATATTTGTTTGCGAGTTAAATAAATAGTGACGGTAATTTGCTGGGTCATAATACTAACCAAAAATAATAAGTGTTCAATGAGTGATAATTAAAACCATCATGTAGCACATATAGAGAAATTATGGGTTAATGATATTGATGTGGTGATATGAAAAAGGTGCGACTGCATTATTATTTAATTCAGAGAGGTGTATATATTAAGAGATGGTAAACTTCTTGTTCATCTAAAAATTTAAAAGGCATGGTGATGATTTTTGAGCATTTATGTTCCTCGTTGAAATCCTAGTGTTGTTTCGAGTCGGAGTCGCGCGATGGTTAATTCCTACCAACCTTCTCCCTCGGGGCATGCCAGTAGTACTTTGATTTGTGATAGAACTAATAAACTTTGCAATAAGTATATGCATTATTTATGACTAACATGACACCATGGACATACGCAATCTCACCTCCTCATATTTGCTAGCCTCTTTGGTACCGTGCATTGCCCATTCCCACCTCAAGGATTGGTGGAACTTTCGCCGGTGCATCCAAACCCCATGACATGACACACTCTGTTGCAGATAAGCCTTATTATATCTTCCTCAAAACAGCTACCATACCTACCTATCGTGGCATTTCCATAGCCATTCTGAGATATATTGCCATGCAAATTCCATCATCACTTCACATGATTATTTTGTTCATCATCATAATGCTTTGCATGATCATATGGAGGTGACATAGTATTTGTGGCAAAGGCACCGTTCATCATATTCTCGATACATGTCACGCTAGATCTGTGTACATCCTGGTACAATGCCATAGGCATTGATACAAAGTCATATCATCTTATCAGTATTCATATTGAATTGTAAGTAAATAAAAGTGTGATGATCATCATTATTAGAGCATTGTCTGTGTGAGGAAATAAAAATAAGGGAGGCCAAATGACCCCAATAAAAAAATGAATGAGAGAAAAACAGAGAAGGGACTTTGCTAGTATCATTTACCTCACTCGTGGCTCAAAGTGTCACCTTGTTCTTCATATAGAGAGTCTCATGATATATCATTCATATGCTAGTGGGAATCACTTTTTCATAAACTTGGCTTGTATATTCCGATGACGGGCTTCCTGAAATGCCCGAGGTCCTCATGAGCAAACAGGTTAGATGCACAACCCACTTAGCTTCAATTGAGCTTTCATACACTTATAGCTCTAGTGCATCATTTGCATGTCAATCCCGCCTCCTTGCATCGATATCTATCGACGGGCATATCCATAACCTGTTGCTACGCCTAGTTGATATGAGACTATCTTCTCCACCTTTTACCCCTTTGATACCTACGACCACATTTTATTCCACATATATGCTATGTCCGATGGTTCACGCTCATGTATTGCATGAAGAATAAAAAGTTGATGCATATTGAAAAGGAACAATCTGATTGCCTGACTTGAGCATCGTGGTGCTTGACATTTGTATTAATGTGGTGAACATGGAGCCATGCCTTGCTAATATAATAAGATGAATAGGGGGAAACAATCTTTGATGATCGTATACTTTCAAAGCTTAATGATTTTTTTTGCTTATACTTATAAGTATTGTTGTGTTAATATTTGTTAATTCATCGTTTCTTAGTGAGCATACATGCATAAGCTTACATAATGGGTAGCGTGTCACATAAAAAATTATGTATTTATCATTTATCTACTCGAGGACGAGCATGAATTAAGCTTGGGGATGCTTGATACGTCTCCAACATATCTGCAATTTTTTGTTGTTCCATGCTGACATATTATCATTCTAGAGTACTTTTTGGTTATTTATTTAACAATTTATATTATTTCTGAGCACTAACCTATTGACCTACTGCCTAGTGCCAGTTGTTATTTTCTGCATGTTTTTCACTTTTCATGTTTCAAGTACCAAACGAAGTCCAAGTGACCTAAAACATTTTGGAGATTTTTTCCAGACCAAAAGAAGACCAACAAGCATCGAAAGATGGTTGGAGGCCACCCGAGGGCCCCACAAGCCAACAGGGGGTGACTTGGGGGGATGATGCCTTGTGGGCCCCTCGAAGCCCTATCAACTCCGTTCTTTGGCTTATAAATTCTCATATATCCTAAAAACCCTAAAGGCTGTCCCTAAACACTTTTTATGCCACTTCAACTCTCTATTCCGATGGGAGGCCATCTGGAGCTCCATTCTAGCACCCTGCTGGGGGGTCGATCACAGAGGGCCTCTTAATCAATGTTGCTGCCCTCATGATGATGTGTGAGTAGTTCACCACAAACCTACGGGTCCATAGCTAGTACCTAGATGGTAATCTCTCTCTCTCTTGATATTCAATACAATGATCAACGCATCTTCTCTTTGCTCCACATGATGTAATTCCTTTTGTGCAGCGCGTTTGTTTGGATACGATGAATTATGGGTTTATGCTCAGATTATTCACGATAAATATTTGAGTCTTCTCTGAATACTAGTATGATTCTTATGTGCATGGCTTCATAACTCTCTCCATTCTATTGAAATAGTTTGGCCAACTAGATTGATATTTCTTCGGCGAGGGAGGTGTGTCGTAGTAGCTCAACCTGGCGAATTCTATGTCCTAGTGACAGAAGGGGACAAGATGTGTCTTTGCGTTACTGCTACTAAGGATAACACGATGGGGTTTCTTCATATTGCTTGAGTTTACTTTGTCTACATCATGTCATTGTTCTCCATGCATTACTCTATTTTACTTAATACTCTAGATGCATGCTGGATAGCGGTCAATGAATGGCGTAATAGTAATAGGTGCATGTAGGATTCAGCCTATTTGTTTATGGACGTGATGCCTATATACACATGATCATTGCCGTGAGTATCGCATAACTATCTTATTTACTATCAATTGTCCATCAGTAATTTGTTTACCCACCGTATGTTGTTTTCACGAGAGATGCCATTAGGGAAAACTAGCCCCCCCGGGTCTATTCACCATATATTTACAAAAGCTTCAATACCTTGCTACCATTTACTTTGTTTTATTTTTATTTTGCAATTTACAGTTACCTACAATTATCTACATATCTCACTTTATTGCAAATAATGAGACCAATGGGATTGACAACCCTCTTACCCGTGTTGGGTGCAAGTTGTTTGTTCTTTTGTGTGTAGCCGCTGAAGACGGTTGTGGGTGATATTCCTATTGGTTCGATAAATCTTGGTTTCATAACTAAGGGAAATACTTACCCATATTATGTTGCGATAACCCATTCCTCTTCACGGAAAATCCAACACACATCACAATTATCACTCATCTACAAGGAAGTTGGTCAGTCCGGCATTTGCAATGAATTGTGCAAATTCTTCATGAAAACCCGCTTCATTTATGAAGGGGGTATGCGGCTATTTGCATGGCCTAACTTCTGTGTTGCGAAAAATGTTAGTGTCATGATCCCGAGTCTCCCCGACAACTCCCTTGGGCTCCGGCTTGAAGAACCATTCCTTGAAGAACTCCTCGTGAAGCAGTTCATTTTCCTACACAAAAATATCTGAAATTTTTGACCCAAAAAATTATATTAGTAAAACTTTGCAAGGTTGGTTGCAAATACTAATGTGGATAGCTAGAGGACATATCAAGCATTACCACTACTTGGAACTCAAAGGATTTAACATGCAAGCTCATTTTTAGTAGCACCAATTGTAGCAAAATATGCAAAACATAGACCACTAAAGCAAAAACTAACTTGAAGAATGGAGGAGTCACATACCAAGGAGTAATTCCTCAAAACAATTTACAAACTTGTAATACATAGAGTTGTGAAAACTCAATTCACCAATCACATGTCTCTAAAAAATGATTGATTAATAAGGTTGATCTAGTCTTATTAATAACTATTTTCGATTGGCATGAAACCGAAGAATTTTCATATATCACTAGGTTACCTCAATGGGGGTTTGCATCTCCCCAACAATAAGGTTGTAATATCTTTTCGTGGCAGTGGATAGAGGGATTTGAAAATCTCCAATGATAACCGTGGCACACGGCTCAATGACATTAATATTATTGAAAGTTTTCTTCTTTGGAAAATGCATGGTATGTGTCGATGCAGGTGTGCACACGATCACCTATGGGACCTTTTGGCCCCTTTGTGGTGGCGGGGAGGTCATATGGCACAAAGAGCAGAGACTACAAGGCAACACGATGATGAGACTCGGGTTTTACCCAGGTTCGGGCTGTAGTGAAGCGTAAAACTCTACTCCTGCTTTGGTGGACTCATTGGGGGAAGATGAAGTTTGCGCGAAGCTATACACTCGCAAGGGTTGCGGGGGAGAGCTAGCATGTATGTACACTTACACCTAGCTCTAATCCCCTGTGGACCTAATCTACCAAGTTTCGAATCTCCAAGTGTTCGAATATCCAAAGATCCGAATCGTTTGCTAGGTTTCCTCGGGCCTCCTTTTATCGCTCAAGGGGTGCCCATAGTGGCAACTAACATAATCAGATAGATATCAGTGCTATCATACCTAAATCTGGCACTTCAGACATAGCACCATAAATGCGGCCTCAGGTGGCGAGCGGGGGTGCGTTCCTGACAGGCTTCTGCCACCTATGAGCTGGCCATTGCTTCGGGTCTTGACACGCCTCTGGACGGGTGTCAACACATTGTAACCTGTCTTATGGTATGCCACCACGTAGCTAGCGAGAGCTACCTAGACATCTGGGAGCTCGACACCTCATCTACAAGTAACTAGTGTAGCTATGAGGTGGAGCAGTGGAAGGTTGGCCCACAATTGCCGGGGAGGCGCCTTGCCGGATCTTGGTGAGGATGCTTGTGCCTTCGTCCCTCACAGGTGCCAGGGGTCCTTGGGACATCTTAGGCTGTTGGTGTAGGTCTTGCCGCGTCTGATCATGACTCTTCTCTTGGGTTGGCGATTGCTCTTGAGGGGTGATGCTCTCAACGCCTGTTCACAAGTTAGGGGCACTAGGTACCCCATTACTAGTGCACCGACAGGAGCCCCCATATGCGCTCGCTTCGCGGTGTTGGGTCAGGACCAAAGTTCATAGACGGGCATGAAATTTGCAAATAGGTAACCACTAATCCACTGTTCCACGCCGTCCCACCACTTCAGGCCGTTTCCGCCACACTCACTGCATGCATTGTGCGAATCTCACGGCGGGTGCATGTGGCTTAAAGGCCTGGTCGTGGCATAAGCCACAATATCGTGGATTGGATTGATGGGGTGGTTACCTGTTCGCCTGTGAGGGCGGGCAACGACATAGGTGGAGATGAGCGGCGACCCTTGGAGTGTAGTAGATCCAGCCCCCGGTGCCCTCCTTATAAAAGCGGGAGCGGTGTGGTAGATGATGCTCATCCACCCTTCTCTTCTCCAGCCTAGGGCTGCCCGGTTTACTCTTCTTTTCTGGCTCTTTGAGGTGGCTTTGGTTCTTGGCCATGGTGGGGAAGCGTGGGCGTCCCCCATCCTCTCTGGGGGTAGCAAGAGCTTCCCATTTGGATCATGCAACCGGTTCAGTTGGGGTGCTGGAGGTTGGCACCAGTGCTCGAGGCGGGGGCGCTGGAAGGCCCCGGGGCCGCCAATGAGATCGTGTCGGACGGGGATGGAGCGTTATGTCTGACCCTCCTCCGATGACGTTAGCACCACTGCTGTCGGGACACACCGAAGGCACGGCGCTGGAGTTTGTCGTCGGGTTGCGCAGTACTCCTCACATATGTCTGGGCCTCCCTCGCCCTTTTGCTAAGGTGATGGGGGTTGACAAGCCGCAAGGAGTTTGGCTCCACATACACGGTTGCCGCAATGGTGCCGTGTACGCCGGCGTTGAATATCCAGCGCCTCGTGTCATGTTCTTGAGGCGTGGGTGGAATACCTTCGCGCGTGCTCATAACTTCATGGCGGGGCATGTTCTCTGCTTCAAGCTGGTGGAGGCAGACATGTTTTCTGTCAAGATCTATGGGCACTTGGGAGGTCGTCTTGGCTGCTGCGAAGAGAGCTCGAGTGGCGCCGAAAGTTTCTCTTAGAGAGACAGTGATGAGGAGGACAATATTGACGAGGATGGAGACAGCGAGTCCCCAGCCGTCAAGTCCGAGTACGACGGCTCGGGCTCCAACTCACCGGTGTTCCATCGATCACACCATCACCACCAGCTCATGCCCCTCACCCACCTCGAAAGACGGTCTTTCCGGGGCTCCGTGTCCCGGACGCTGCCTCATCTTTCAGCTCAGCCCCGGCAGGCCTCTTGGACTTCGGCTCCGCCTTCACCACCGGTGGGTGTGCCGAGCCTCGTCCATCTGGTCCTGGCGGGGTGAGGCTCGGATTCTATTCAGGCCTCTCAATGCCTTCTTATTCTCATCCATCCCATGCCTTCTTCTTCTCATCCATCCAGACCCTCAAAGGAGAGGGACAAGAAGGGCATTACATGGCACTTATCTTTTTTATAAAGCAAAAGGTTGTAGTCTTTTGCTAAATTTTTACTAGTGGAAATTTATCCATTTTGTAGTGGAGAAATGAATAAAATGATCGTTCATATTTCTCGAGTACTATCCCTTCGTCCTTCTATCCGCATTGTGTTGTATGTTTCTGCTGCACAGGGTTCCTTGCAGGGTTGGCGCGGAGTGCTAGTGTCGAAGGGGGAACAAGCCCCCTGGCGACAAACGATCATCATCCCCCAGCAAGGCCCCGTTGTCGGTATCGGCGCGGTCCTACCCCCGAGGCTAATAAGTGACAAGAGACGAACGATGGCTCATCCCGACAAGGGTCCCTATTATGCAAAGAGTTCCATTGCACACAACTGAAGAAGGAGCGGCAAGGATTTCCTCAAAGAAAGGAACATGACCACGCTTAAGATAAGGTAGTTTAAACTTATGTCCTTGGGGGGCCTTGAAGGTTCAATGGTTCCTCGTCCTTGCCTCTCCACTGTCCTCCTTTTCCCTAAAAGGAAAACATACAAAGCAAAAGAGAGGCTCCGCCTTCTTAAAGGGAGGGGAGACCCGGTAACAAGGATCACAAGTCCATCAAGCACTCTTAATAACTGGCAAACTGGGGTAGTAGTGACATCATAACACAAGTAAATGTGTAATGCATGATGCATATGCAAATGATGATATGATGCAATGCCTAGCTTTATTTATGCACAGGGTCTGCGCCTGGCTTTGTACAAAGGGTTACATGCAACTTTGGCAAGGCTTGTACAAAAGGTGGTTCCCGGGGACTGGGCCCGGCAACCACGCCTTACGGGTAGAACTTACGAAGATGCTCAATATTCCATGAGTTAGGCACTTTGATGCCATCTTCGGTCTCCAGACGGACCGCACCAGGTCTGGTGACTTGTACTACCCGGTAAGGGCCTTCCCACTTTAGCGTCAACTTGTTGGAACCCTTGGCGTACTGGACGCTCCTAAGGACAAGGTCACCTTCCTCAAAGCACTGGGCGGGGACCCTGCGGCCATGGTAGCGGCGCATGGTCAGCTGGTAGTATGCAACACGCGTAGCAGCTCGGAGATGATCTTCCTCGAGTAGAGTGGCCTCGTCATGCCGCAGCTACTGTTGCTCCACTTCATCATAGGAAAGCAATCGAGGTGACCCGTATATGAGTTCTGTGGGGTAAGTGCTTCTGCCCCATACACTTGGGAGAAAGGTCTGTGGCCGATAGCTCGATCCGGTGTTGTTCTGACAGACCAAAGAACCACCGGAAACTCATCAATCGAACACTTTCCGCATCTTTGCATTCTATCGGAAGTTCTTGTCCCGAGCCCCTGCAACACTTCGGCATTCATCATGTCGACTTGCCCGTTGCTCTTTGGGTGTGCAATAGAGGTGAAGGAGACCTTGCTTCCAAGGCTTTGGATGTACCGCATGAATATTCAACTCGTGAACTGGGTGCCATTGTGAGTGATTATTCTGCTGGGTACTCCAAAGCGGCACACCAGTCCCTTCATGAACTTGATAGCTGACTGCGCGATCACTTTTCTCAGTGGCTCCACCTCAGGCCATTTCACGAACTTGTAGATTGCTACATACAAGAACTCAAAACCCCTGTCAACGTGGGGGAAGGGACCCGAGATATCGATGTTGGAAATATGCCCTAGAGGAAATAATAAATTAGTTATTATTATATTTCTTAGTTCATGATAATCGTTTATTATCCATGCTATAATTGTATTGATTGGAAACACAATACTTGTGTGGATACATAGACAAAACACTGTCCCTAGTAAGCCTCTAGTTGACTAGCTCGTTGATCAAAGATGGTCAAGGTTTCCTGGCCATAGGCAAGTGTTGTCACTTGATAACGGGATCACATCATTAGGAGAATCATGTGATGGACTAGACCCAAACTAATAGACGTAGCATGTTGATCGTGTCATTTTGTTGCTATTGTTTTCTGCGTGTCAAGTATTTGTTCCTATGACCATGAGATCATATAACTCACGGACACCGGAGGAACGCTTTGTGTGTATCAAACGTCGCAACGTAACTGGGTGACTATAAAGATGCTCTACAGGTATCTCCGAAGGTGTTCGTTGAGTTAGTATGGATCAAGACTGGGATTTGTCACTCCGTGTGACGGAGAGGTATCTCGGGGCCCACTCGGTAATACAACATCACACACAAGCCTTGCGAGCAATGTAACTTAGTGTAAGTTGCGGGATCTTGTATTACGGAATGAGTAAAGAGACTTGCCGGTAAACGAGATTGAAATAGGTATGCGGATACTAACGATCGAATCTCGGGCAAGTAACATACCGAAGGACAAAGGGAATGACATACGGGATTATATGAATCCCTGGCACTGAGGTTCAAACGATAAGATCTTCGTAGAATATGTAGGATCCAATATGGGCATCCAGGTCCCGCTATTGGATATTGACCGAGAAGTCTCTCGGGTCATGTCTACATAGTTCTCGAACCCGCAGGGTCTGCACACTTAAGGTTCGACATTGTTTTATGCGTATTTGAGTTATATGGTTGGTTACCGAATGTTGTTCGAAGTCCCGTATGAGATCACGAACGTCACGAGGATTTCCGGAATGGTCCGGAAACGAAGATTGATATATAGGATGACCTCATTTGATTACCGGAAGGTTTTCGGAGTTACCGGGAATGTACCGGGAATGACGAATGGGTTCCGGGAGTTCACCGGGGGGGGGCAACCCACCCCGGGGAAGCCCATAGGCCTTGAGGGTGGCACACCAGCCCTTAGTGGGCTGGTGGGACAGCCCAAAAGGGCCCTATGCGCCTAGAAAAGAAAATCAAAGAGAAAAGAAAAAAGGAGGAGGTGGGAAGGGAAGGAAGGACTCCCACCCACCAAACCAAGTCCAACTCGGTTTGGGGGGGGAGCCTTCCCCCCTTGGCTCAGCCGACCCCCTTGGGGCTCCTTGAGCCCCAAGGCAAGGTCCCCTCCCTCCCACCTATATATACGGAGGTTTTAGGGCTACATCTCCACGGCAGCCCGACCACATACCTCCACGGTTTTTCCTCTAGGTCGCGTTTCTGCGGAGCTCGGGCGGAGCCCTGCTGAGACAAGGTCATCACCAACCTCCGGAGCGCCGTCACGCTGCCGGAGAACTCTTCTACCTCTCCGTCTCTCTTGCTGGATCAAGAAGGCCGAGATCATCGTCGAGCTGTACGTGTGCTGAACGCGGAGGTGCCGTCCGTTCGGTACTAGATCGTGGGACTGATCGCGGGATTGTTCGCGGGGCGGATCGAGGGACGTGAGGACGTTCCACTACATCAACCGCGTTCACTAACGCTTCTGCTGTACGATCTACAAGGGTACGTAGATCACTCATCCCCTCTCGTAGATGGACATCACCATGATAGGTCTTCGTGCGCGTAGGAAATTTTTTGTTTCCCATGCGACGTTCCCCAACAGTGGCATCATGAGCTAGGTTCATGCGTAGATGTCTTCTCGAGTAGAGAAACAAAAGTTTTTGTGGGCGGTGATGTGCGTTTTGCTGCCCTCCTTAGTCTTTTCTTGATTCCGCGGTATTGTTGGATCGAAGCGGCTCGGACCGACATTACTCGTACGCTTACGAGAGACTGGTTTCATCGCTACGAGTAACTCCGTTGCTCAAAGATAACTGGTGGGTGTCAGTTTCTCCAACTTTAGTTGAATCGGAATTGACCGAGGAGGTCCTTGGATGAGGTTAAATAGCAATTCATATATCTCCGTTGTGGTGTTTGCGTAACTAAGATGCGATCCTACTAGATACCCATGGTCACCACGTAAAACATGCAAACAACAAAATTAGAGGACGTCTAACTTGTTTTGGCAGGGTATGCTTGTGATGTGATATGGCCAACGATGTGATGTGATATATTGGATGTATGAGATGATCATGTTGTAATAGTTAATATCGACTTGCACGTCGATGGTACGGCAACCGGCAGGAGCCATAGGGTTGTCTTTATAACTAACGTTTGTGCTTGCAGATGCGTTTACTATTTTGCTAGGACGTAGCTTTAGTAGTAATAGCATGAGTAGCACGACAACCCCGATGGCGACACGTTGATGGAGATCATTATGATGGAGATCATGGTGTGACGCCGGTGACAAGAAGATCGTGCCGGTGCTTTGGTGATGGAGATCAAGAAGCACGTGATGATGGCCATATCATGTCACTTATGAATTGCATGTGATGTTAATCCTTTTATGCACCTTATTTTGCTTAGAACGACGGTAGCATTATGAGGTGATCTCTCACTAAAATTTCAAGACGAAATTGTGTTCTCCCCGACTGTGCACCGTTGCTACAGTTCGTCGTTTCGAGACACCACGTGATGATCGGGTGTGATAGACTCAACGTTCACATACAACGGGTGCAAAACAGTTGCGCACGCGGAACACTCGGGTTAAGCTTGACGAGCCTAGCATGTGCAGACATGGCCTCGGAACACATGAGACCGAAAGGTCGAGCATGAATCGTATAGTTGATATGATTAGCATAGAGATGCTTACCACTGAAACTATTCTCGACTCACGTGATGATCGGACTTGAGATAGTGGATTTGGATCATGTACCACTCAAATGACTAGAGAGATGTACTTTTTGAGTGGGAGGTCTTAAGTAATATGATTAATTGAACTAATTGTCATGAACATAGTCTAATGGTCTTTGCGAATTACGATGTAGCTTGCGCTATAGCTCTACTGTTTTTATATGTTCCTAGAGAAAATTTAGTTGAAAATTGATAGTAGCAAAACTTTGCAGACTGGGTCTGTAAAACCGAGGATTGTCCTCGTTGCTGCGCAGAAGGATTATGTCCTTAATGCACCACTCGGTGTGCTGCACCTCGAGCGTCGTCTGTGGATGCTATGAACATCCGACCTACATGTTTCTGATGACTACACGATAGTTCAGTCCAAAATACTTAATGGCTTAGAAGCAGGGCGCCGAAAACGTTGTAAAACGTCACGGAACATAAGTGATGTTCTAAAGAGATGAAATTGTGATTTCATGCTTGTGCCCTTGTTAAGAGATACGAGACCTCCGACAAGATTCTTTGTCCACAAAGTAAAGGAGAAAGGCTCAATCGTTGAGCGTGTGCTCAGATTGTCTGAGTACGACAATCGCTTGAATCAAGTGGGAGTTAATCTTCCAGATGAGATAGTGATAGTTCTCCAAAGTCACTGCCACCAAGCTGTGAGAGCTTCATGATGAACTATAACATATCAAGGATACATACAATGATCCTTGAGCGATTCGCGATGTTTGACACTACGAAAGTAGAAATCAAGAAGGAGCATCAATAGTTGATGGTTTGTAAAACCACTAAGTTTCAAGAAAGGCAAGGGCTAGAAGGGATACTTCGTGAAACGGCAAAACAGTTGCTGCACTAATGAAGAGACCCAAGATTAAACCCAAACCCGAGACTAAGTGCTTCTGTAATGAGGGGAACATTCACTGAGGCGGAGCAACTCTAGATACTTGGTAGATAAGAAGGCTGGCAAAAGTCAAGAGAAGTATATTAGATATACATGATGTTGATGTGTACTTTACTAGTACTCCTAGTAGCATGAGGGTATTGGATACCGGTTCGGTTGCTAAGTGATTAGTAACACGAAATGAAAGCTACGACATAAACGGAGACTAGCTAAAGGTGAGGTGACGATACGTGTTGGAAGTGTTTCCAAGGTTGATATGATCAAACGTCGCACGCTCCCTCTACCATCGGGATTGGTGTTAAACCTAAATAATTGTTATTTGGTGCTTGCGTTAAGCATGAACATGATTGGATCGTGTTTATTGCAATACGATTATTCATTTAAAGAGAGTAATGGTTACTCTATTTTCTTGAATAATCACCTTCAATGGTTTATTGAATCTCGATCGTAGTGTTACACATGTTCATAATATTGGTGCCAAAAAGATACGAGTTAATGATGATAGTACCACTTACTTGTGGCATTGCCGCTTGAGTCATGTTAGTATAAATTGCATGAAGAGGCTCCATGCTGATGGATCTTTGTACTCACCTGATTTCGAATCACTAGTGACATGCAAACCATACCACATGAGCAAGGCCTTGTTTTCATTGAGATGAAATAAGATAGTAACTTGTTGGAAGTGATACATTTTGATGTATGCAGTCCAATGGGTACTGAGGCACGCAGTGGATATCATTATGTTCTTACTTCACTGACGATTTGAGTAGATACAGGAGTATTTACTTAATGAATCACAAGTCTAAAATGTTGAAAAGTTCAAATCCGTTTCAGAGTGAAGTTCGTCGTAACAAGAGGATAAACTGTCTACGATATGATCATAGAAATGAATATCTGAGTTACGAGTTTTGGTACGCAGTTAAGACAATGTGGAAATTGTTTCGCAGTTCATGCCACCTAGAACATCATAGTGTGATGATGTGTCTGAACGTCATAGCCACGCACTATTTGGTATGGTGCATACTATGATGTCTCTTATCGAATTACCACTATTGTTTATGGGTTATGCATTAGAGACAACCGCACTCACTTTAAATAGGGCACCGTGTATTTCCGTTGAGGTGACACAGTATAGATTGAGGTTTAGAGAAATCTAAACTGTCGTTTCTTGAAAGTTTGGGGTTTCGACACTTATGTGAAAAAGTTTCAGTCTGATAAGCTCGAACCCAAAGCGGATAAATGCTTCTTCATAGGGTATCCAAAACAGTTGGGTACATCTCCTATCTCAGATCCGAAAGCAAAGTGTTTGTTTCCAGAAACGGATCCTTTCTCGAGGAAAGGTTTCTCTCGAAAGAATTGAGTGGGAGGGTAGTAGAACTTGATGAGGTTATTGAACTATCACTTCAACCAGTGTGTAGCAGGGCGCGGGAAGTTGTTCCTGTGGCGCCTACACCAATTGAAGTGGAAGCTAATGATGGTGATCATTGAGCTTCGAATCAAGTTACTACAAACCTCGTAGGTCGACAAGGTCGCGTACTGCTGCAGAGCAGTACGGTAACCCTGTCTTGGAGGTCATGTTGTTGAGCAACAGTGAACCTACGAGTTATGGAGAAAGCGATGGTGGGCCCAGATTCCGACAAATGGCTGGAAGCCATGAAATCCGAGAGAGGATCCATGGATGAAAACAAAGTGTAGACTTTGGAAGAATTACTTGATGGTCATAGGACTATTGAGTAAAGATGGATCTTTAAAGGAAAACAGACAATGATGATGATAAGTCACTATTAAGAAAAGCTCGACTTGTCGCAAAGATGTTTTCGACAAGATCAAACAGTTGACTATGATGAGACTTTCTCACTCGTAGAGATGCTAAAGGTCTGTTAGAATTATGTTAGTTGTTGATGCATTATGTATGAAATATTGCACGTAGGATGTCAAAACATTGTTTCCTCGACGGTTTCCTTGAGCAAACATTGTATGTGATACAACCAGGAGGTTTTGTCGATCCTAAAGATACTAGCAAGTATGCAAGCTCCAGCGATCCTTCAATGGACTGGTGCAAGCATCTCGGAGTTGGATATATATACTTTGATGAGATGATCAAAGATTTTGGGTTTGTACAAGGTTTATGAGAAACTTGTATTTCCAAAGAAGTGAGTGGGAGCACTATAGAATTTCTGATAAGTATATGTGGTTGACATATTGTGGATCAGAAGTAATGTAGAATTTCTGTAAAGCATACAAGGTTGTTTGAAAGGAGTTTTTCAAAGGAATACCTAGATTGCACTACTTGAACGTTGAGCATCAAAGATCTGTGGAGAAAGATCGAAAGCGCTTAATAGAAGTTTCAACAAGATGCATGCCTTGACAAGTTTTTGAAGGAGTTCAAAATAGATCAGTAAAGAAGGAGTTCTTGGTTGCGTTGTAAGGTGTGAATTTGAGTAAGAATCAAAACCCGACCACGGCAGAATAAAGAGAATAGACGAAGGTCGTCTTCTATGCGTTAGCCGTAGAATCTAAAGTATGCCATGCTGTGTACCGCACCTGATGTGTGCCTTGACTCAAAGTATGTTGAGAGGTACAGAGAGTGATCCATGATTGAATCACTAGCAACGGTCAAAATTTATCCTTAGTAACAAATGGACTAAGGAATTTTTCTCGATTATGGAGGTGGTTAAAGAGTTCGTCGTAAAGGGTTACATCGATGCAAGCTTTGACACTAATCCGAATAACTATGAGTAGTGAAACGGATTCATATAGTAGAGTAGATATTTGGAGCATTTCCGAATAGCACGTAGTAGCAGCATCTATAAGATGACATAAAGATTTGTAAAGAACGCACGGATCTGAAAGTTTTAGAACCATTGACTAAAACCTCTCTCACGAGCAAGACGTGATCAGACCCCATAACTATATGGGTGTTGGATTCGTTGGAATCACATGGTGATGTGAACTAGATTATTGACTCTAGTGCAAGTGGGAGACTGCTGGAAATATGCCCTAGAGGAAATAATAAATTAGTTATTATTATATTTCTTAGTTCATGATAATCGTTTATTATCCATGCTATAATTGTATTTATTGGAAACACAATACTTGTGTGGATACATAGACAAAACACTGTCCCTAGTAAGCCTCTAGTTGACTAGCTCGTTGATCAAAGATGGTCAAGGTTTCCTGGCCATAGGCAAGTGTTGTCACTTGATAACGGGATCACATCATTAGGAGAATCATGTGATGGACTAGACCCAAACTAATAGACGTAGCATGTTGATCGTGTCATTTTGTTGCTACTGTTTTCTGCGTGTCAAGTATTTGTTCCTATGACCATGAGATCATATAACTCACGGACACCGGAGGAATGCTTTCTGTGTATCAAAATTCGCAACGTAACTGGGTGACTATAAAGATTCTCTACAGGTATCTCTGAAGGTGTTCGTTGAGTTAGTATGGATCAAGACTGGGATTTGTCACTCCGTGTGACGGAGAGGTATCTCGGGGCCCACTCGGTAATACAACATCACACACAAGCCTTGCAAGCAATGTAACTTAGTGTAAGTTGCGGGATCTTGTATTACGGAACGAGTAAAGAGACTTGCCGGTAAACGAGATTTAAATAGGTATGCGGATACTAACGATCGAATCTCGGGCAAGTAACATACCGAAGGACAAAGGGAATGACATACGGGATTATATGAATCCCTGGCACTGAGGTTCAAACGATAAGATCTTCGTAGAATATGTAGGATCCAATATGGGCATCCAGGTCCCGCTATTGGATATTGACCGAGAAGTCTCTCGGGTCATGTCTACATAGTTCTCGAACCCGCAGGGTCTGCACACTTAAGGTTCGACGTTGTTTTATGCGTATTTGAGTTATATGGTTGGTTACCGAATGTTGTTCGAAGTCCCGGATGAGATCACAGACGTCACGAGGGTTTCCGGAATGGTTCGGAAACGAAGATTGATATATAGGATGACCTCATTTGATTACCGGAAGGTTTTCGGAGCTACCGGGAATGTACCGGGAATGACGAGTGGGTTCCGGGAGTTCACCGGGGGGGCAACCCACCCCGGGGAAGCCCATAGGCCTTGAGGGTGGCGCTCTAGCCCTTAGTGGGCTGGTGGGACAGCCCAAAAGGGCCCTATGCGCCTAGAAAAGAAAATCGAAGAGAAAAGAAAAAAAAGGAGGAGGTGGGAAGGGAAGGAAGGACTCCCACCCACCAAACCAAGTCCAACTCGGTTTGGGGGGGGGAGCCTTCCCCCCTTGGCTCAGCCAACCCCCTTGGGGCTCCTTGAGCCCCAAGGCAAGGTCCCCTCCCTCCCACCTATATATACGGAGGTTTTAGGGCTGATTTTAGACGATTTTTCCACGGCAGCCCGACCACATACCTCCACGGTTTTTCCTCTAGATCGCGTTTCTGCGGAGCTCGGGCGGAGCCCTGCTGAGACAAGGTCATCACCAACCTCCGGAGCGCCGTCACACTGCCGGAGAACTCTTCTACCTCTCTGTCTCTCTTGCTGGATCAAGAAGGCCGAGATCATCGTCGAGCTGTACGTGTGCTGAACGCGGAGGTGCCGTCCGTTCGGTACTAGATCGTGGGACTGATCGCGGGATTGTTCGCGGGGCGGATCGAGGGACGTGAGGATGTTCCACTACATCAACCGCGTTCACTAACGCTTCTGCTGTACGATCTACAAGGGTACGTAGATCACTCATCCCCTCTCGTAGATGGACATCACCATGATAGGTCTTCGTGCGCGTAGGAAATTTTTTGTTTCCCATGCGACGTTCCCCAACAATCGAGCCCCCAGACCGAGAATGGCCAGGATAGAGGGATCGTGTGGAGGAATTGCACTGGCTGATGGATGTTCTTGGAATGGAACTGGCAGGCTTCACACTTGGTCACTAGCTCAGTTGCATCTTGGAGGGCTGTGGGCCAATAGAAACCCTCGTGGAAAGATTTCCCGACAAGGTCCCTTGATCCTATGTGTGACCCACACATGCCTCCGTGAATCTCCACCAACAACTTTAGTCCTTCTTCCCGACAGATGCACCTTAATTTTACACTATTGGGTCTCCTTATGTACACATTGTCATCGACAAACTGGTACATACTAGACCGGCGGGCTAGTCTTTTGGCCTCTTCTTGTTCTTCGGGAAGTTCTCATGTTTGAAGGAATTGGATGATGTGCCGCGCCCAAGCCGGAGCCTGTGGCTCGACGACAAGTACTAAAAGCATCTCCTCGTTCGTGGGAGTGCTTGGCTCTACCGCGAGAACCTCGGGTTCCGTGGGAGGGAGTGGCTCACTAGGCGAAACAGAATCGCCTCTGGTAACTTCTCTATCGGGGGCTTCAGGAAGCACTGTCGGGAAATGTTTGCCCAAGTTCAGTTTTCTTCTCTTCTTGGTCATCATTAAGGGGGACACAGACGGTTGAGTGAGGTGAAGCAGAAAACCCCCTGGTTCCACAGGGAGCTTCTACGTGGCACACTTTGACAGGTGATCGACAATGTTGTTTTCTGCACGGGGCACATGTTCTGCCTACAACCCGTCAAAGCATTCTTCCAACTTCCTCACTTCCTCTACGTAATCCTCCATCAATGGACTCTAGTAATCTTTGCTAACCTGCTTAACCACAAGCTAGGAGTCCCCTCTAATGATCAGCTTCTTGATCCCCGACTCCACTTCGATTCTTAGTCTTGCAAGGAGCCCTTCATATTCGGCGGTGTTGTTGGTAGCTTCTTCGTGGGTAAAATGCATTTGGACCACATATTTGAGGTGCTCTCCGGTGGGGGCGATGAGGAGCACACCTGCCCCAACACGGTGGAGTGAAAAGGCACCACCAAAATACATGACCCATTCCTTGGGTGTTTCCCTACCGGGGAGAATGGTTTCTTGGACTTCTTCGTCTGGTGTGGGCATCCATTCAGCAATGAACTCTGCTAGTGCTTTGCTCTGGATGGTGGAAATGCTTTAAAACTTCAACCCAAAACTTGACAGCTCTAGCGTCCACTCTACTATCGTCCATGTGCCTTCGGGGTTCCTCAGGATGTGCTGTAGTGGGAAGAGAGTGACAACCGTGATCTCATGGGCTTGGAAGTAGTGGCACAGCCTCATCGAGGCCATGATGAGGCAAAAGATCAACTTTTGTACTCCAGAGTACCTTGATCTAGCCCCATGTAAGAGGGAGTTGAAAAGGTACACTGGTCGTTGCACCACTTTCTTCTTCGTCAACTCCTTAGAGCCCTCCTTGCTAGCATGCGGGGTTTATTCTGAGTGTGTGTTGGGCGTTGCCGCGGATACTTTGGCTTCATCACCGGTAGCATCTGTCGTGGCGGCTATGTCCTCATTTATCTCCTGCTGTTCCACCAAGGCCGCGCTAACCACTTGATTCGTTGCCTCAGGTATAGCAACAGCGGTTCTTGTGGTTTGGGAGAAACTAAGGTGGGAGCGGAAGAGGGATATATTTTCAGATCTTGCAGCGCCGCGTCTGCTTCTAGGGTCCACTTCATCGAGCCAGCCTTCTTCAGGATTTTGAAGAACGACAAGGCCCATTCGATGGATTTTGAAATGAATCTCCTCAACGCGGCAACTCATCCGGTCACATGTCTCACATCCTTGACTATCTTGGGGGCTTGTATCTTCTCGATAGCTTTGATCTTCTCAGGATTGGCTTCAATTCCTCGCTGAGACACAAAGAACCCAAGTAGCTTGCCGGACGGGACATCAAATACACACTTCTCAGGGTTGAGCTTCAGGTTGATCTTGTGCAGGTTTGCAAAGGTCTCTTCCAAGTCTTGCACGAGGGTAGTTTCGTCTCTGGTCTTGACCACTATGGCATCCATGTAATCTTCCACATTTCTGTGCAACTGGGATCCGAATCCAATTTGCATGGCCCTAGCAAAGGTAGAACCAACGCTCTTTAATCCGAACGACATGGTACAAAGCAGTACGTGCCGCATGGAGTTATGAACGTGGTCTTTTCCTCATCCTCTTTTGCCATGAATATCTAGTGGTATCATGAAATGTGTCCAAGAAGAAAGCCGATAGAACCCGCAAGTGGCATAAACTATCTGATCAATGCGTGGCAAGGGAAATGGGTCCTTCGGGCATGCTTTGTTTAAGTCTGTGGAATCAATGAAAAGCCTCCATTTCCTACTAGCCTTGCGTACCACTACCAGGTTAGCTAACCACGTTGGATGCAGCACACCTTGGACGAAGGTACCTGCTTCCAACTTCTTGATTTCTTCGGCGATAAACTGTTGCCTCTCCAAGGCTTGTTTTCTAACCTTCTGCTTGACGGGTCTGGCGTGAGGGTAGATAGCAAGGTGGTGCTCAATTACCTCTCTGGGAACGCCGGGAATGTCAGAAAGTGTCTAGGCAAACACATCGACATTCGCCCACAGAAAGGCAACGAGCACACTTTCCTATTTGTCACTAAGGGTCGCAGTGATGGTGAACGTACCATCAGAGCCATCCTCCCTTGCGGAGACCTTCTACATCGCAGGGTAGGAGACCTTGGACTTCCTACTAGTGGAACTCTACGGAAGGTCTTCGACGGGCGCAGCGCATTCCGTGGAGGCGTGCTTCCCGGAGTCCTTGGCGGTATTCCTGCTAGACTTCTTCCCATTCTTCTGGCTTCCAGCAGGAGCAGGTCCTCCTACGGCTTCAAGCGCTACCGTATCTCGATACATCTAGTCTACGCAAATGATGGTGTCCTTCTAGCCAGACGGGATGGAGATCAGTCCCATGGGGCCTGGCATCTTTAGAACATTCTAATCATAGTGGGATGCTATCATGAATTTTGGCAAGGCCCAACGACCAATAATCCCATTATATGGCAGGGAGAGCTCGACCACATCGAATACGACCTTTCTGGTCCGGTAGTTGAGCTCTCCATCGAATGTAACCGACAAGGTTATCTTTCCCTTTGGCTGGCCTCTGCTGAGGTTAATCCCTTGGATGAACCCATCGGCTTGACCTCGCTGTTAGGGATCTGCAACCTCTTGAGCACCTTGAGAGAAATCAGGTTCATCCCTGCCCAGTCGTCAACTAACATCTTACTGACCTCGAGGTTGCGGATAGTCAGAGAAACTAACAGCGGCAGACACCCGACCATGGTAACACGGTTAGAGTGATCCGCTTCGTCAAAGATGATAGGCGCGCGGGACCATTCGAGTGGTCTTCGAGACCCTGCCGCTGGATCCATGGCGTTAACTTCGCACACCCACTTCTTGACCTAGCGGCAAGAGGAGTGCAAGCATGCACCCCCGTCGACACACATGGCATCGGTTGCCTTATGGAACTCCCTGTCGCTGGAATCCTCTCCATCATCTTCGACGTCACTTGCGTCATCATCTTCTTTCCTCATGCGGCCTGTGGCAGGCCTTTGCTTTTGTCGTGGGGCCTTGCTGCGGCGGCCTACTCTGCCACCGCGGCCCTTCCCGACAGCATTATCTTGGCCCTTCTCCTTGTCACGCTTCTCGTATTGTGCCTTCTGCTTCTCAGCAAGTTGCTCAACTTGGCAACATTCTTGGAGATCGTGGCCCTTGGCGCGATGGATCTTGCAGTATGGCTCGTTAGACTTTTCGGCTTTCTCTGTTGCAGCGGCCTCTCGGCAATTAATGCATGAAGCAGCTCCCTTGTCGGGGTCTCAACTTTCGCCTTCTTGCCGGTGCTAAGACTGCCAGAGCCTTCGAAGACCAACACTGCCTTTCCCTTGCGCCTTCTTTCCGCTCCCCCCCTTTGACCCAGGGGCATCGTTATCATCATCGGAGTCGACCTTGATACCTGCCTCCTCTCCGAGGAGTTGCCTTCCTTCTTCAACTTGTGCACACTTGTCCACAAACGTTTTAAAGTTCATATTGGCCCGCATCCTCCTGTTGCGCATGTTCGAGTCGAACGCGACAATCACGGCTGCGAGGTGTATCTCCGGAATGTTGCAACAATCACTGAACCTCTGGATGTATTTCAGCATGGTTTCGCTGAAAGCACAATTGTTCCCTAGGGTGGTTTTGATTATTGATCACAACATATGCATCATTGGACTAATATGTTTATCCAAGCATATTTCAGAAAAGTTCAAAAGATGCATTGGCTAAAGGCTTATGTGGAGATGCCCCTTGATGCAAGAAAGTAATAAGATTGGCCCAAGCTTCAAGCTAGAAGACTCTTCATTTTTTATTTGTGATAAATCACTTTTGAGTCCACAAGAAAGCCAATACTATTAAAAGGGGGTGAGGCGTTAAAATGAACCGGTTGCTCAAGTGCTCAAAGATAGCCACCAAAAATACTCAATCATTTTCCCACATAACCATTCTGTACAAAGCCACATACACAAAATCGATGCAACCAAATTTTCCAATTCGACACTACCGATTTTCATCTCAGACAAAACACTAGCCATAGCCACCAAATATGTGCAACCGAAACCATGTCAGTGCTACCGAGGTTGGGTGACCAAGTTTCTGTTGACTCGGTACACAAAATCAGAATTTCTGAGTTTGCATATCGATGTCACCAAGTTGTGTCATCTGACCGTTAGCTACCTTTTTGGTGACACCTAGTTGTGTATGTCTGTTCCACCGAGATTCAAAAGTTGCTGCCTTTAGTGCAAATTGGTACCACCGAGTTTATGACTTCAGTGTCACCGAGTTGGGCTCTTTAGGTGTAACGGTTGGATTTTGGCTGCTGCCTAGATATACCCATCCACCCATCTCTCATTCGACGGAGAAGCACTCAGAACACACACTTCATTGCTAGATCCATTATTCTGAGAGAGAGCCACCTACTCATGTGTTGAGATCAAGATATTCCAATCCATTCATTTGAAACTTGATCTCTAGCCTCCCAAAGTGCTTTCCACCAGATCGATCTCTCCTACCGTTGCCTATTCTGTGAGAGAGTGATTGTGTGTCGAGTAGACTATCTTTTGAAGCACAAGAGCAAGGAGTTCATCGTTCTATCACATATATTACCTTTTGGAGGGTGGTGCCTCCTTTATTGGTTAGGTGTCGCTTGGGAGCCTCCTACTTCATGTTGTGGAGTTTAACCAAGATGTTTGTAAAGGCAAGGCGATATTCTACTTCATGAAGATCTACCGTGAGTGAGGCTAGTCCTGTGTGGACGGAAGCCGTGGTGGAATAGATAAGGCCGCTTCTTCGTGGACCCCTTGTGGGTGGAGCTCTCCGTGGACTCTCGCAGCCGTTACCCTCCATGGGTTAAAGTTTCCACTAACATGGACGTACGATAGTGCCATCTATCGGAACCATGCCAAAAATCGCCCTGTCAACCTCATCCGTTTGATCTCCCTACTTTACTCATTTACTTTACACTTCCAAGTTTTACATTCCGATGTTATACTCTTAGAACTGCATGTGTAGGGTGTACTTGAATTTCCAAAACTGCCAAAACTTGCCGTCAAAAAAAATTGGGAAAAGGCTAAGTTTTTATCTTGTCAAGTAGTCTAATCTATCGTGAGTAAGGCTAGTCCCCCGTGGATGGAAGCCGTGGTGGGATAGACAAGGCCACTTCATTGTGGACCCTCCATGGGTGGAGCCCACCATGGACTCTCGCAGTCGTTACCCCCGTGAGTTGAAGTCTCCACCAACATAGACGTACGATAGCGCCACCTATCGGAACCATGCCAAAAATTGTCGTGTCAACCTCATGCATTTGATCTCGCTACCTTACTCGTCTATTTACACTTACATGTTTACTTTCTGCTGCTATACTATTAGAACTGCATGTGTAGGGTGTACTTGACTTGTTATCACTGTCGTAGCTGCCTCTCAAGTAAAATTGGGAAAAGGCAAAAAAATTATCTTGTCAAGTAGTCTAATCACCCCCTCTAGACCTACTTTCGATCCTACAAGTGGTATCAAAGCTTTGGTATCCATTGCATTGCTTTCACAACCTAGGAGAGTATGGCATCTAGTGAGGGAAGTTATCACCGTAGAGGTCCATACTTCGATGGAACTAATTTTGCTAGTTGGAATCATAAGATGAAAATGCATATTCTTGGTTTTAATCCTTCTATATGGCTTGTTATTCGTATCGTTGTGCAAGGTGATTTCTTCGGAGAAGAGCGTGAACCGGATCGTGATGCGACATCAGAAGAACTGAAGATGTTGGAATTCTATGCACAAGCCCGTGACATCTTCTTCAACTATCTATGCCCCGAAGAATTGAACAAAATCATCCGCCTTGAGAATGCAATTTTTTTGGGATACTTTGATCGATATGCACGAAGGTATTGATTTTGTCAGAGAATCTAAGTTGGATGTGCTTCAAAGTATGCTTGACAAGTTCAAGATGAAGGGTGGTGAAGGAGTCACTGAAATGTACTCTAGGCTAGCTCTCATCACAAATGAGATTGCCGGCTTAGGAAGCATAGAGATGACCGACAAATTCATCATCAAGAAGATACTTAGAGCTCTTGATGGTAAGTATGACACCATGTGCACATTGATGCAAATGGTTCCAAACTAAAAGATCTCAAGCCAACTGAAGTTGTTGGTAGGATTGTTGCTCATGAGATTTCACTCAAGGTCAAAGATGATCTGCACAACAGCTCAAGCGGTGCTTACAAAGCTTCAAGCAATGCTCCCGCTACTTCAAAGGACAATCTTGTCACTAATGAAGAGATAAGCCACATGGTTAGAAAATTCAACAAGTTCTACAAGAGTAGAGGCAAAGAGAGAAGCTCAAGCTCAAGACATGATGAGAAGAGTTCGTCCAGTCGTGACCGAAACTACTACAACTGTGGGAAGCCTGGACACTACACCAATGAGTGCTCAGATCCCTACAAACGAATAGAAGAGTCACCTCAAAGATGAAGCTCATGGGATGAGTCACCTCGCAAAGAGAGAAGGAGTAAAGAAGATCGTTATGAACGAAGAAACTCACGGAGAGGCAAGGAATCGGAGACGAAGGAAAAATACACCAAGAGCAGCTCTAGAAGAAGACATCAAGATCATGTTGGTGAATGGGTTTGTGGCTCCGAGTCTGACAACCAATCCGAGAGAAGCTATCACTCCAACCCCGACTATAGTGAAGATGATGGTGTTGCCGGCATTGCACTTATTTCCTCCAACTCCTACGACCTATTTGATTTACCAAATGAAGGGTTCGAAAACTTCTTCATGGCTAAAGGCTCCAAGGTATCACATCCTGAATATCTTGATTTTGATAGTGATGAGGATGACTTGTTAGTTGAAGATGACTTGCTCTTTGATAAAACTAGTGATTGCACTGAAAATGAACTTGCTAATTATCATGCTAGTCAAGAGAAGTCGAATGATGATGAAAAGAAAGAGATTGAACGACTAACTAAAGAATTGGACACTCTTAAGTTAGCTCATGAAACTAGTCTAGAAGATCATAGAGAGCTTGCAATAACTCATGAGAAGCTACGCTTTTAGAAGCTCAACTTGGAGCAAGGGCATGAGTTACTAAAAGCAATCAATGATGATATTAGAAAGAAGAGTTCTTCTTATCTAGCCAAATGACTACTCTTGTCTACTCTTGTTCCTTAAGTTAAACCAAAGAACACTAGTAACAAAGGCAAGAAAGTTTCTTGATCTAGTAACAATAATGCTAAAGATAAATTCAATGATATTGGTGCTAGTAGCTCTCTTGATTCCACTAATGATTCTCTTAACCAAGTTACACTTGAGGAAGAAAATTATTTATTGAAAGGGATTATAGAGAGAGGTGTCTTCAAAAATCTTGCCGCAAGTAAGCAATTTGAGTAAATTGTGCGCAAGCAAAGAGGACATTGAAAGAAGCAAGGTGTTGTCTACTTCAACTTCAACGGAGATGTTTGGGAAGAAGGTCCATATCCCATTCCCAAGTTTGTTCCTCAAGAGGAGAAGTGTGATCCTACTCCTCCCAAGGGAATAAGCTCACAATATGGCCTTCTACCACAAGACCACAAGGGCAAAGGAAAGTTTCAAGAGGAGCTTGACCTATTTGAAGAGGAACCCCAAGCCAAGGTCGAATGGATTACCAAGGACACTACTAGCACTACCTCATCTAATGCTACCACAACTCCAAGGATCCTCATCAAGTTGATGTGGATCCACAAGAGGAAGAATTATAAAGTTCTTGACGGGTGACTTTGCCAATGAAATTCACTATTATTCATTTTGGCAATAACTATATTCAATCAACCTCAACCATATGCATTAGTTCAAGGAGTCACACATCCCCTCAAAGGTAAGCAAGGGACAAGGTAACTAATGTATCTTTGGACATCATCCCATGTGTATTCCACTCCATGTCTATGGATTTTCTTGTGTATGTTCCTTGTGCTTTGGGACTAACCCATGTAGGTGAGAAGTGTAAGAAACAACAAGGATTGCTCCCAACACAAGATGATCTTCATCAACATTGAGCATCCACCACTACTTCACCTACTTGAAGTCTTCTACGACAAAACCCAAGGTTAGTTTGTCCCTCTTAGGGTGGATGTCATATCAAGGGGGAGCTTTACTCTAAATCTTGAGTATAAGCTTCTCCTAAGGACATGAACACGTTAATGCTTTATATAAAAGTGGTAACCCCACTTGTGCTTAATCGATGAGTATGACCTATGATCAAGTATTCTTACTTGGCTCCTAAGTCAATATACTCATATATAGATGACTTTGTCATCGCCCAAGTGCTTGATAGATGCTAGAATGTTTGTGCATGTTCACCATGTTTTATTTATCATCTTATTGTGTGAGGATGTTGGTGTGCATATTTTTTCTCATTCGATGACATCCAATTGTTCTTATTTGGCTCTTGATTTTACTTTTGCCAATTGGATGGACAAGAATGCCTAGGACCCTCCTCTAGCTATCTATGCTCTCTCGTCTCAAGTTCTATTCATGATTCATCACAAAATTTGAACAACACACTCGATCCCTCTGTGTGACGGAGCACTCGGAGTTCCATAGTGACAAAGGCTGCCTTCTAAAACCTCTTTGTGAATCTTGGTGCAAGCAAGCCCACAATCTTGGTTTCACCAAATTCCCAAAGTTGATCTGTGTATTCAATCTCGGTACAAGCGAAACCACTAACTCGGTTACACCAAGTTTCCCTCTCAGCTGGTAGTAGAGGAACTCGGTGACACCAATTTTCTCATCTCGGTTACACCGACAGTGATGGGTATAAAGCTTAGCGGACCAAACGTTTTGAAATACTTCTTCAAACGCTTCAATCCCAAATCCTAATCTAACGCACCTGCACAACTCGTCATCGCCTTTGCATCCCCGAGAACCTCCGCCAATGGGATTCACCACCGACGACGGATTCTTCGCCGCCGTCGCCACCGTAGTCGGACCGTCACCAAGCTAGGGTACGACTCCTTTTTTCTCTTGCACTCCATTACTCTAATTCATGCGCATTAGAAATTTTTATCCATAATCCACCAGGTGCAAACCCTCTTCATCACCAAAAGTTCTCGTAGATTAGCGAACGAAAGATTTTTAGGGTTAGCTGTCCACAGAACACATCTCGGTGACGCCGAATCACAAAAGTCGGTTCCACTGATTTTGAGTCTAGGTTTCCTGAGAATGGACTCGGGGAGACTGAGTGATCAATCTCGGTTCCACCAAAGTGATTGCCAAGTCTGTGTGAAGAAGTTCATCTGTCTCAGTGAATCCGAAAATTTAGACTCGGTGCTACCGAAATTTGTTCTGCAGAAAGCTAAAACTAAGGATTTCTCTATTCATTTTTTTGAAAAACTTCTATGTTTTGTGATGCTCAACCCTTCTGCCCATCTATATCTATTTCACATGGTTGCTGTTTTCTGGTTTGCTCGTGTGTTGTTGCTTGTGTGCCAGTATGTCAGGATCTGAGGATAGTCACAATGATTTCAGAGAAAACAGTGTTGAGATGGACTCATGCATAACTCGTGAGAAGACAGACTTTGACCCTGGTTCTTACAGTTCTCATGGCTTGCCCAAAGCAGACACCACGCAGAGAAAGAAACTTAATTCAGATGAAGAGGACTCACATTTTGTGCCATAGGAAACTTCAGCACCTCAGAAAGCTCCTAAGAAGATTGTCAGGAAAGATTATGCTAAGCCTACTGATCTTAGAGCTCCTGAGTCTGCAAGGAAGAGTATGGCACTCTCCACTGATAAACCTGCTAAGAAGTCAGGTGTGAAGAGAGACAGGAAGAGGATGATCCATGTTGTTGGGAGACAAACTTCCATGTATGCGGACCTAGAAGATGCTACTGGAGAAGAAGAGATCCCAACTAATGCCCCTCCTCCACCTAAGAAGAAGTAGAAGCTCATGGTTGATGCCATGCCCAGGAAAAATGCTCCAAGGCCTCCTACTAAGGCTAAGAAGTCTGTAGCACCCAAGAGGACTACAAAGGACATTGCTACAACTACCAAGGAGAAAGCCCTACTTCCAGTGCCTTTGCTGCAGAGGAAGAAGAAGAGGATGCACCCATCCTCAGAAAGCTCAGACCTCATCTGCCACTTCACAATGCTACTCATCCAGTAGCTAAAGCTATGAAGAAGAGGAAAGATGAAACACTGAGGAAATGGAGAGCTGGTAATCCATATGCTGTCAGGAGAAGGACTGTTGTTGATCCAAGGTTTCACACCAAGGAACAACAAGACTTTTATGATACTGTTCTGTTTGACAAAAGTCCAACTATTAGCGATATGAGATTTGCTGATTGGGCTTACATCAAAGCAAATGAAGATTTCTTTCCCCATGTGCAAGAAAATTTCAGGTCTGTGGACATTGAAGAGTTTGTTGGGAGAGAGATGACCTCATGGAATGATGAGCTTATCACGCAATTTTATTCAAGTGCTCATTTCTATGCTGATGGTCCTATTGTCTCGATGACTGATGGTCACAAGTATAAATCTACTGTTGATGAGTGAGCCACTATCATTGGTGCCCCTAAGGAAAAATAAGGTGATGTTGATGTGTACCCTGAACTGAAGATGAATCACAATTCCATGGCCAACATGTACAAGCCAATTTCTCACAAGTTCCATGCTACTCACAAGCTAGGCTCAGTGTACTTCTTGCAAGAAGGGATATCTACAACAAATACCATTCTTAGATACACCTTGATGCCTAAATCAGGCCATGAGAAAATGGTTAGAGGTCACTCCATCAACATGCTGCACCATTTGGACTCACATAATAGATTCAAAGTGATGGACTTGATAGTAGAGACTATCTGGAGGACTGCTGCTGATCAGAAAAGATCTTGTGGATATGCCCCGTACATTTAGATGCTTATCAATGCCAAGCTAGGCAAGCATGCATGCATTTCTACTTGATCATCCCCATTTACCCCTTCAACCAGAATTTGAAGACAATGAAGTGGTAATGGATGACAATGATCCTAGCTCAGCTGCAGCTAGAAAGGTAGCAGATGCAGCAGAAGCTGGGGGCTGCTAGAAATGTGCCACCACCAGTTCCACAGCTCAAAACTCAAGCTGAGCAAATGGCATTTCTAGTTAGCTCGCTCCAAGTTATGCAGAAGAACATCTCGGAGATTCTGGAAAATCAGAAGAGTTTGGAGGGAATCATGGAAACAAAGTTCCATGATTTGGATGTGAAGGTTACTGAGTTTACCACTACAGTCAAACATCTTCAACATCAAGTTGACTCAGTATAGGATCGAAAGTATGTCTAGAGGAGGGTGATTGGACTACTTGACAAGATAAAAATTTAGCCTTTTCACAATTTTAGTTGAGAGGAAGCTTTGGCAGTTAAGGCAAGTCAAGTACACCCTACACATGCAGTTCTAAGAGTGTAGCAGCGGAAAGTAAAACATGCAAGTGTAAAGTAAAGGAGTAAGGTAGGGAGATCAAATGCATTAAGATGATGCATCGATTTTTGACATGGTTCCGATAGGTGGCACTATGTACGTCGATGTTAGTGGAGACTTCAACCAACAAAGGGTAATGAATGCGAGAGTTCATGGAGGGCTCCACCCACGAAGGGTCCACGAAGAAGCGGCCTTGTATATTCCACCACGGCTTCCACCCACGAAGGACTAGCCTTACTCACGGTAGATCTTCATGAAGTAGGCGATCTCCTCGCGCTTACAAACATCTTGGTTCAAATCCATGAAACGAAGTAGGAGGCTCCCAAGTGACACCTAACCAATCTAGGAGGCACCACCCTCCAAATGGTAATAGATGTGGTAGAACAATGAACTCCTTGCTCTTGTGCTTCTAAAGATAATCTCCTATACACAAAGTCACTCTCTCATAGAATAGGCATGGGTAGGAGAGATTGATTTCGTGGAAAGCAACTTGAGGAGGCTAGAGATCAAGTTTCAAATCATTGTATTGGAATATCTTGGTCTCAACACATGAGTAGGTGGCTCTCTCTCAGAAAATGGATCTGGAAACAAAGTGTGTGTTCCGAGTGCTTCTCCCACGAACGAGAGGTAGGTGAAGGGGTATATATAGGCAGCACACGAAATCTAGCCGTTACACCTGAAGTGGCAAACTTGGTGACACCGAAGTTGTAAACTGGCTGGTACCGACTTGTACTAAAGGCATCAACTTTTGAATCTCGGTGAGACTGATATACACAACTCGGTGGCACCGAAAAAGTGACTAACGGTCATATGAGCAAACTCGTTGACACCCATACTCAAACTCGGAAATTCTGATTTTGTGTATCAAGGCAACCGAATGTTGGTCACGCAAACCCGGTAGCACCGATGTGGTTTTTGGTTGCAACGATTTGGTTGGAATGGCTAGGGTTCTGTCTGAGGTCAAACTCGGTGGGACCAAAATGGAAAACTTGGTGGCACCGATTTTGAGTATTTGGTTTTGGATAGAATGGTTATGTGGGGAAAAATGACTGGGTATTTTGGTGGCTAGCTTAGAGCACTTGCGCAATGATACATCCATCTTGCATCATGCTTTCATGTTGATATTTATCGATTTATGGACTGTTGTTATACGTTGTGGTACCATACTTATGCCTATTCTCTCTTATTTTGCAAGGTTTATTTGAAGAGGGAGAATACCGGCAACCGGAATTGTGGACTAGAGAAGGAGAAAGTTTGAGTCCTCTATTCTGTGCAACTCCAAATGCCCTGAAAATAAACATGGAATTTTTTGGGAATATATAAAAAATACTGGGCGAAAGAAGTGTCAGAGGGGAGTTGCCAGGGTCCCACAAGCCTGGTTGCCGCAGCCTACCCCCCTGGCCGCGGCAACAGGGCTTGTGGGCACCGTCGTGGCCCACTGGCCCCCCTCTTTTGCTATATGAAGGTTATCGTCCGAGAAAAAATCAGGGTGGAGATTTTTCGTGGATTCGCCGCCGCCACGAGGCGGAACTTGAGCAGAACCAATCTAGAGCTCCGGCAGGACGATCCTGCCGAGGAAACTTCCCTCCAAGAGGGGGAAATTGTCGCCTTCGTCATCACCAACACTCCTCTCGTCAGAGGGGAGTCATCTCCATCGACATCTTCATCATCACCATCTCCTCTCCAAACCCTAGTTCATCTCTTGTAACCAATCTCCATCTCGCGACTCCGATTGGTACTTGTAAGGTTGCTAGTAGTGTTGATTACTCTTTGTAGTTGATGCTAGTTGGATTACTTGGTGGAAGAGTTTATGTTCAGATCCTTGATCCTACTCATTACACCTCTAATCATGATTATTATTATGCTTTGTGAGTAGTTACTTTTGTTCCTGAGGACATGGGATAAGTCATGCTAATAATAGTCATGTGAATTTGGTATCCGTTCTGTATTTTGATATGCTGTATGTTGTTTTTCCTCTAGTGGTGTTATGTGAACGTCGACTACATAACACTTCACCGTATTTGGGCCTAGAGGAACACATTGGGGAGTAGTAAGTAGATGATGGGTTGCGAGAGTGACAGAAGCTTAAACCCCAGTCTATGTGTTGCTTCGTAAGGGGCTGATTTGGATCCACTAGTTTAATGCTATGGTTAGACGTTGTCTTAATTCTTCTTTCGTAGTTGCGGATGCTTGCGAGAGGGGTTAATCATAAGTGGGATGCTTGTACAAGTAAGGGCAGTACCCAAGCGCCGGTCCACCCACATATCAAACTATCAAAGTAACGAACGCGAATCATATGAACATGATGAAACTAGCATGATAGAAATTCCCGTGTGTCCTCGGGAGCGTTTTTCCTCTTATAAGACTTTGCTCAGGCTTCCCTTGCTACAAAAGGGATTGGGCCACTTGGCTGCACCGTTGCTACTACTTGTCACTTGTTACTTTTTTCTTGCTACGTTTCACCATACTACACCTTCACTTGTTACCGCTACTTTCAGTGCTTGCAGTAATTACCTTGCTGAAAACCGATTATCACAGCCTTCTTCTCCTTATTGGGTTTGACACTCTTACTTATCGAAAGGACTACGATTGATCCCCTATACTTGTGGGTCATCACGCAACCAGTTCAGTTTAATACCTCACCCCCTTTTAATAGTATTGGCTTTCCTATGGACTCAAAAGTGATTTCTCACAAATATAAATGATGAGTCTTCTAGCTTGAAGCTTGAGCCAATCCTATTCTTTTCATGCTTCAAGGGGCATCTCCACATAAGCCTTTAGCCAAAGCATCTTTGGAACTTTTCTGAAATATACTTGGATAAACATATTAGTCCGATGATGCATATGTTGTGAACAATTATCAAAGCCACCCTAGGGAGCAATTGTGCTTTCACTCAGTGAAGATTCCACACTGAGATGATGATGATGATGATGATGATGATGAAGAGTCACCTCCTCGCACTATCACCCAGTTCAGTACAATGCCCCGGTTAGCAGTTGTGCTAGTGTCGGAAGCAAGACCAACTTCATCAGCTCAGGCATTTGCACCTTCAGTTTTAGCTCCAGCTCCAGCACCTCTGGTATCCTCTCCTATAGCTCTAGGACATTCAACAGAAGCCTTCATGGACGCTCTTCTGTCAACTCCTTCACCATCCGCTCAGAGAGACGATTAGCTATATACTTTTGAACTTTTTGGTAACTTGTTGCCAAAGAGGGAAAATTTATATATCATAGGGCTTCGAGAGAGAGAGAGAGAGAGAGAGAGAGAGAGAGAGCTTTTGACTTTATTTGCTCTCGTTTGGTTTTTACAAAACTTTTGTCTTTTGGATGACCTTATACTTGTTTCTGTGTGTGATCATACGCTTTGCTTGGTTGATGCTACATTATTATCGTTAAGCTATCTATGTGATGATCATTCACTTATCTTGTTGCTGTCATGTGCATTACTATTCATTCTTGTCTTGTATGCGCACCACCATGACGTATGTGACATGGAAGAGTGACCCATGATCCTAATCGATTGTGCATTTGCATTCAAATGCAAATTATAAATAATGCACAAATTAAAGGGGAGCTCTTTCCTTTCACATACTTCTCAAAGCATCAATGCTAATCATTGATTATATCTTTTGTCGAAGCTTTGATCTATATGTTTTCATCAATTACCAAAAAGGGGGAGATTGAAAGCACAATTTCTCCCTGTGGTGGTTTAGATAATTGATCACAACATATGCATCATTGGACTAATATGTTTATCAAAGCATATTTCAGAAAATTTTAAAAGATGCATTGGTAAAGGCTTATGTGGAGATGCCCCTTGATGCAAGAAAGGAATAAGATTGGCCCAAGCTTCAAACTATAAGACTCTTCATTTTATATTTGTAAGAAATCACTTTTGAGTCCATAGTAAAGCCAATACTGTTAAAAGGGTGTGAGGTATTAAAATCAACTGGTTGCTCAAGTGCTCAGAGATAGCCACCAAAAATAATCAGTCATTTTCCTACATAACCATTCTGTGCAAAGCCACATACGCAAAATCGGTGCCACCGAGTTCGGGTATCGGTGTCACCTAGTTGTGTCATCTGACCATTTGAAACCTTTTTGGTGCCACCGAGATTCAAAAGTTGTTGCCTTTAGTGCAAATCGGTACCACTGAGTTTACGACTTTGGTGTCACCGAGTTGGCCACTTTAGGTGTTACGCTTGGATTTTGGTTGCTGCCTATATATACCCATCCACCCATCTCTCATTCGAGGGAGAAGGACTCAGAACACACACTTCATTGCCATATCCATTTTTCTAAGAGAGAGCCACCTACTCAGGTGTTGAGATCAAGATATCCCAATCCATTCATTTGAAACTTGATCTCAATCCTCCGTAAACTGCTTTCCACCAAATCAATCTCTCCTACCCATGCCTATCCCATGAGATAGTGATTGTGTGTTGAGGAGACTATCTCTTGAAGCACAAGAGCAAGTAGTTTATCGTTCAACCACATATATTACCTTTTCGAGGGTGGTGCCTCCTAGATTGGTTAGGTGTCTGTTGGGAGCCTCCTACTTCGTGTTGTGGAGTTGAACCAAGATGTTTGTAAGGGTAAGAAGATCGCCTACTTCATGAAGATCTACCATGAGTGAGTCCTGTGTGGACGGAAGTCGTGGTGGAATAGACAAGGCCGCTTGAAAGCACAATTGCTCCCTAGGGTGGTTTTGATAATTGATCACAACATATGCATCATTGGACTAAGTATATTTCAATGAGTGAGTCCTGTGTTTTCCAAGTATATTTCAAAAAAGTTCATAAGCTGTTATAGCTTAAGGTTTTTGTGGAGATGCCCCTTGACGCGAGAAAGGAATAATATTGGCTCAAGCTTCAAGCTAGAAGACTCTTCATTTTTTATTTTTGAGAAATTACTTTTTGAGTCCATAGGAAAGCCAATACTATTAAAAGGGGGTGAGGTAGTAAAATGAACTGATTGCTCAAATGCTCTAAGTTAGCCACCAAAACACTCAGTCATTTTCCCACATATCCACTCTGGCAAGTTCCAGAGTCACAAATTCGGTGTCACCAACATTTCCACATCGGACCACTGAGTTTGAACCTTAGACAGAAGCCTAGCCATTCCCACCAAATCGGTGCAACCGAAACTGCATCGGTGCTACCGAGTTTGGGTGATGAACATTCTATTGCCAAGATACACAAAATTGGAATTTCCGAGTTTGAGTATCGGTGCCACCGAGTTTGGCCATCTGACTGTTAGTCAACTTTTTGGTGCCACCGAGTTGTATATATAATATATCAGTCTCATCGAGATTCAAAAGTACACACCATTAGTGCTAGTCGGTACCACCGAGTTTCCAACTTTGGTGTCACCGAGTTTGCTCTTTTGTGTGTAACGGTTGGATTTTGGCTACTGCCTATATATACCCCTTCATCCACCTCTCATTTGTGGGATAAGAACTCATAACACACACTTTATTTCTAGATCCATTTTTTGAGAGAGAACCACCTACTCATGTGTCGAGACCAAGATATCCCAATCCTATCATTTGAAACTTGATCTCTGGCCACCCCAAACTACTTTCCACCAAATCAACCTCTCCTACCCATGCATATTCTGTGAGAGAGTGATTTGTGTTGAGGAGACTATCTTTAGAAGCACAACAACAAGGAGTTCATTGATCTACCCCATCTTTTACCTTTTGGTGGCTGATGCCTCCTAGATTGGCTAGGTGGCGCTTGTGAGCCTCCTACTTCGTGTTGTGGAGTTGAACCAAGATGTTTGTAAGGGAAAGGGGGTCGCTTAGTTCGTGAAGATCTACCATGAGTAAGGCTAGTCCTCCGTGGACAGAAGCCGTGGTGGGATAGACAAGGTCGCTTCTTTGTGGACCCTCTATGGGTGGAGCCCTTTGTGGATTATCGCAACTATTACCCTCAGTGGGTTGAAGTCTCCACTAACATGGACGTACGATAGCGCCACCTGTCGAAACCATGCCAAAAATTGATGTGTCAACCTCATGCGTTTGATCTCCCTACCTTACTCAAATATTTACACTTGCATGTTTACTTTCCGCTGATATACTATTAGAACTGCATGTGTAAGGTGTACTTGACTTGTTATAAATGTCGTAGCTACCTCTCAAGTAAAATTGGGAAAATGCAAAAAATTTATCTTGTCAAGTAGTCTAATCACCCCCCTCTAGACATACTTTTGATCCTACACCGCTTCTTCGTGGACCGCTTGTGGGTGGAGCCCTCCATGGACTCTCGTAGTTGTTACCCTCCGTGGGTTGAAGTCTCCACTAACAAGGACGTACGATAGCGCCACCTATCGAAACCATGCCAAAAATCGCCATGTCTACCTCATGCGTTTGATCTCCCTAGCTTACTCATTTACTTTACACTTGCATGTTCTACATTCCGCACCTATGCTCTTAGAACTGCATGTGTAGGTTGTACATGATTTGCCATAACTCCCAAAAGTTGGCCTCATCTAAAATTAGGAAAATGCTAAGTTTTTGTTGTGTCAATTAGTCTAATCACCCCCTCTAGACATACTTTCGATCCTACATTCGCCCTCCTTCTGCTTCTACGGGAGGATATGCAAGTCGCTGGGCTGTCCTTGCTCCTGGTGTCCACCCGTGAAGGCGCCAAAAAACTTGTTGCACATGTGAGGCCATGACGTAATGTAATTCTCCAGTAGGTGCATTAGCCACGATCTCACATTTGGCTTGGGTGCCCAAGAGAAATAGTTGGCGAGCACCTTCTCATCCCTTCTTCCGGCGGCCTCGGCGGCAATTGTGTAGATTCCCAAGAAATGTGCCGAGTTGATATTTCCGGCATATTTTTCTGTTAGTTCGGGCTTGAAAGCTCGGCTCAACAGCCAGCGGACCCGTCGTAGCTCGCGAGTGAAGGCGGGACACCCAACCTCGTAAGGTAGGTTTCCACCAGCACTGGACGCGGGGTCGCCAGCATTTACGCCATTGCGCTTGTTGGATTGAGGGTGTGCTTCTCGGCATCGTTCGATGGCGGTACACGCGTCCTCCTTCCACCGCCTTCGAGGACACGTCACTGGTCTCACTGGTCGCACAGGCCAGTCGAGGCCATAGATGCCTTGGCAGGCCCGTTAGTGCATGGAGCTTGCTGCGGCTGCCCTTGAGCTTGCTGTCAAGGAGGGGACTGCACCGTCAGTGTGGCCCCCTCAACACAACCATATGTTCAGGCCGCCGTTGCCGTCCGTGGGCGACGGGACGTCCCTGTTTGCTGCGATTTGTTGGCTTCGATGAAGCCAATCAGACTTTGGATGGTGGCTCTGCACTTGTCCATCTTGTCAGACGCTGGTGGGAAGTTCAATAGTAGCCGAGCTTGCGCCATTGCCTCTGCTGCCATGTCCGGCATAGGTAGAGAAGCGGACCGCGACGTTTCTCGACTCGTGGTGGAACCAGGAGGAGCCTCGTCGCGCCCTTGTTGACATGCGCTGATTGCTGTGGTGTCCTGACGTGGGGGAGGCTGGGCTCGCAGATCCGTGGCTCCGCTCACCACTCCATCTTGTTCTGGACGAGGCGCGCGCCACCAACCACACCTGGCATATGTCCAGCTGGTGGATCCCGGTGTAGCAACCCGAGACCGACGCTCCAGAAGATTGCCCTTTTATTCTGTTGTCCCCGTGTTAATTATCTGTTTGTTACATTCATCTTCGCATCATCCGCGTTGCATCAGCACTCCGTTGCCGCTAGTTTTCAAAACCTGCATTCGTTATTAGTTGCCGGTTCTCTCCGTTTTCGTCGTTGACCATTTTGAGACAAACCACACACGCACGTGCGTGCGACATCGTTTAAATATTGTTTTTAAAGATGTGTACAAAACTTTCTCGGATTGGGTTGAAACTTGGCGTGCGGTCTTATTTTAATGTAGGTTGATCGTCTGCCAAATTTCATTGCAATTGAGGTTCGTTTGATACCCGTACCATTAAATCTATAGCGGCACTATAGGAGGTTTAATTGTCGGACGTCTAGGTATTTGTAAATCTGTCGCCGGGTTGCCCGTGTTCCCTCTCTTTTATGCCTAACCCCTCTCCACGGTGCACAGACCCTATGCGCAACCTAGCCCGAAAGTCCCCCTGGACCCGAAACATATGGTCGTGAACTTTGGGTCCGAAACAACCCCGTAATACCGCAAACTATCATCGGTTTTGCAATTTGACTCGCTAGCCTATTTTTATCGACCACCTGATTACGATCGGAGGGTTATGATAGCCCTTATCTAAAATCCACTTGCTATATATAGGTCCACCTAATCCAAAATCAGACAAAAACCTAGTCCCTAGGGATCCTCCCATGTCCCGTCCACGCGCCGCCACCCACCTCAGGAACCCTCGATCCAATCAGTGCACTGCCCCTGGCCTCCTCCTTGCCTCGCCTTCCGCGTCCCGCTTCCGACCAAAAGCCCATGGGTCCTCGCTACCTTCCTGTCGGAGCTGCGTCGAAGCAGAGCGCCTGACCTCGCCGTCGTCGTGGACGACTAGGCCGCATCCTCGCTAGAGCCCCGCGTCGCCTGTGCAAGCCGCATGTCACCGGATCTCGCGAGCCCGCCGCCTCTCTTGCCCTGCACCTCTGCACGCCGTTGTCCCACCTCCACCTGCGCCAATCTCCCCGTTGCCCCTTGCGCCGACCGCCTCGTCTGCTGCGTCGGGATCCGCCTCCGTGCAGCGCCATCCCGTTGACCTAGTCCTCCCCGTTCCCTCGCGGTGGCCGCCCGCTCCTCCGCTCGTGCGTTGGCATGAGGGAGTGATGCCCAACGCCACTCATCCCCGTGCGTGGCACAACGCCCTGCATCCGGCCCGCCTACGCCTCGCCCGCCGGCGTGCTCTGCTTCCAATGGCCCACCCAAAGCTAGCGCCAGGCGCCACCCCAGCCAACCATCAGAGTGCCGCATCGCCATCACCATCTTCTACCAGGAGCTGTTGCCTCACCTCTGTTTTGTTTGGGAGGACGAGCGGACCCATGCTTGGTCGATCTGCTTGCTGTGTTGACCACGTGGGGTCGCATGGGCCAGCTGCGCCGCCATGCTAGCAGAGCATTGGCCTTGCCCAGCATCAGCTAAGCCCAAGCCGCCGTGCTAGCAGAGCGTCAGACTCCTGCCTCCTCTCCCATGTCGCGCCCGAGCCTTCCGGAATCCCTACCATCGACCTCCGAAGATCGTGGATTCGTCAAGTTCGTCACCAACTGTGTACCACTATGTTGCCGAAGACCCGTGTACCACTACTTTAACTATAGTCGCGGGAACTACTACTTCCATGACGTCCACGACGACCCATGTATATCTACACAGCAACGAATCGATCCGAGTCAACATGCACGATTTGAAGGTATAACCACCAAGACGATCACACGTGGACCGAATGCATTGTTCTCTGAGATGTGAGTTGTTCGTTTCGTAGATGCCATGTTAGTTGCATGTACCCCATATTCATGCCTCCGGCACATGGGAGATCAGTAACCGGCCCCATCATTATTTGGCGTGACACGCTCCCAATTCGCCTGCACTAGTATCTCACCGAGTTATCAAAACCGGAACGTTGTTATGGGTGTCAATTGCATGCATGTTGCATTCACGGCATAATATCTTGTGTTGCTCCTATCTTTTAGACTGCAACTTCGTTGGAGATGAGCTATATATGTAAATCGACTAGAATGAAGTATCATTTCACAAGAACCACTTTATTTTTATGTGTAACAAACATAAAAGGTGTTTAGGACAGATCTTGATAGATTTCAAAGTTAACGTGTGGGGTCATTTTGGAAATGCTATATGTCATTTCCGACCTCATTTAAAATGCCTAGATAGGTAGTTTATTTGAGCTTCACCTCTTTCCATGTTCAAACAACATTTGATATTGTCGTGTACCTAAACGGGAGTGTACTAAATAATTCGTATGTGCAGTTTCGTCAATATACAACTCGTTGCATATTGAGCTTCACTTAATGTGTAGTGTTTGATTGTTGTGAATTCACATGCCATACCTTGCATTATTGAAATGGACATGCATCATATTTTGTTGTGCATCATATTGTGCATGTGCCATGGTGAATATCACGTGTTGATTCTTGTTTCCGGTTATCTTCTTCTCAATAGAGTTACGCAAGCGTGCCAGAATGTGAGGATTCGTTCGACTATGTTGGTCATCTGCTTCACGGATTCGTTCTTCTTCCAAGCGGGATCACAAGCAAGATGATCATTTCCTTAGATACCATTACTATCAATGCCATGGTAGTTGTATCATTTCTTTCACTATGTCTTGCTGCCTACCACCTGTTTAATAAGCCTCCCAACATTGCCATGAAAACCTCTAACCTTTCCACAACCCAACGAACCACTGTTTGGCTATATTACCTCTTGCTCAATCTTTTGTTAGTGTTGCTAGTTGCAGGTGCAGTTGCTTCCATGTGCCAAGATGGGTCCTCGATATATCACCATATTAATTGCTATTTAATTCAATGCACCTATAGACTTGGTAAAAGGTAGAAGGCCCGACCTTCTAGCCTGGTGTTTTGTTCCATCTTTGCCGCCCTAGTTTTCAGCTACTGGTGTTATACTCCATAATTGAGCGCTCCTAACACGCTCGGGGTCGTTATGGGGACCCCCTTGATAATTTGTTTTAGTTTAAGACTGGTCTGGAAAGGCCCAACATTGGTACTATTTGCCTAATAACTTATGAACCACATAGGGAGTAATTAACACGAGGATAATTAATCAACCCCCGGGCCAGTGCTCATCATGAGTGTTGGTCCAAAATAGAGCACAATGCGGGGCCAACCCAGGGTTACTTGGGTGATTTTTCTCTGGCCACCGTACACGTTGCTTATGTGTCGTGTCCTAAGAACAAGATATGCGGCTCATATCGGGTTCGTTGACACGTCGGGTGGCCTTGCTAGACTTGTTTTACCTTTTACGAAATATCTCGTGCATCGGGATTCCAGTGATGCTTTGGGCTATCTCAGAGATGATCTTTTCCATCAAGGAATCTGAGGAGATCACAAGTTTCATGATCGAGGCTTTCTATGCAGCTTGTGGTAATTTGTGATGGACTAGTTGGAGCACCCCTTAGGGTTAAATCTTTCGGAAAGTCGTGCCCGCGGTTATGTGGAAAACTTGGAAACTTTGTTTGACATCCGGTTTTAGATAACTTGAAGTAAACTTAACTAAAATTTGCCAACTATGTGCGTACCCATGACAGTCTCTTTCGTGAGCTCCTTCTCCGATCAAGGACATGGTGGGGTTATGTCTGACGTAAGTAGGTGTTCAGGATCATTCATTTGATCATAATTAGTTCATTCCCGATTATGCGTAGATCATCCCTCTTTTATTCTTGTACTCTTAAGTTAGCCACTCAAATAAATGCTCAGTCGCTTGCTGCAGCCTCACCGCTTAACCATACCTCACCCATTAAGGTTTGCTAGTCTTGATACCTTTGGAAATGAGATTGTTGAGTCCCTGTGGCGCAGGTACAGGTAATGCAATACTTTGACGTGAATGCGACGATTGTGCTATTTGGAGTTTCTTGTTCTTATTCTTCTTCTTTGATCTAGGATCGGTTCCAGACTGGCAACCTGGGATAGCAAGGATGGACGTTTTTCTTTTATCGTTTATTTCCGTCCATAGTCGGACCATCCTCTTCTACATGGTGACTGAATATGTTGTTGTACTCATGTGATCTTGATGTAGCTTGTGGCGAGTGTAAGCCAATTCCATATACTCATCACTTTAGTACATGTACTTGTAACGATATTCATTCTTGCAAAATGATGAGATGCACTTCTATCCTCGTCAAGGCCCTCGACCAAAATAAAGATAAGATCGCATGTTGGGCGTTACACGCGGTTTCCCTCGGATTGGGCGCCGTTGTTGCAAGCGCGGTCACTAATGCGGTGGATGCATGGGGACTAGGTGTCCCTTTCGCTCGCGGCACCATGGCCAAGCTCGCTAGGACGTCGCTACTACTCACCTCCAGTGCCCCTCGTTCCGGCTTCGACCATGGCGGACACGAAGGCGGCGCCTCCTGTGCCAACCGCGTCGCCCGCGGTGCCCGCGTAGCGTGATGTCGCCGCGGCGTTAGCAGCGTCCGCAACTGCAAGCATCGTGGCCTTCAAAGTATAAGGGTGGGCGTCTGCGCTGGTCTTTTTCTTAGGATCCATGATGAAAAAGAAATAGCAATAAAGACCAACATGCCGCTCATATCCTTAGGTTTGCGCAAACGAAGCCCCCTTCCTGGCGCACCAAAGATGTCGGTATAGGTGTGCACATGATCACCTAAGGGGCCTTTTGGCCCCTTTGTGGTTCGGCGGGGAGGTCATATGGAAAAAGAGCAGAGACTACGAGGCAACATGATGATGAGACTCGGGGGTTTTACCTAGGTTTGGGCTGCTATGAAGCGTAAAATCCTACTCCTGCTTTGGTGGAATTATTGGGGAAGACGAAGTTTGCACGGAGTTATACCCCGGCAAGGGTTGCCGGGGAGAGCTACCACATACGTACACTTACACCAGGCTCTAATCCCATTGCGACATAATCTACCAAGTGTCGAATCTCCAAGTGTTCAAATATCCAAAGCTCCAAATCCTTTGCTAGTTGCCCCATGCCTCCTTTTATAGCTCAAGGGGCGTCCAAAGTAGCAACTCACATGATCATATAGCTAACAGTGCTATCATACCTAACTCTGGCACTTAAGATAGAGCGCCATAAATACATCCTTAGGTGGCGAGCGGGGGTGCAATTCCGGCACGCTTCTGCCACCAATGAGGTGGCCATTGTTGGGGAACGTCGCATGGGAAACAAAAAAATTCCTACGGGCACAAAATATCTATCCATGGTGATGACCATCTACGAGAGGGGAGACTGCATCTACATACCCTTGTAGATCGCTAAGAGGAAGCGTATATAACGTGGTTGATGTAGTGGAACATCTCCGTGATTCATATCGCAACCCGTCTCACGTTCTCATCACGATCCGTCCCGTGATCCCATCACGATCCAGTGCCGAATGGACGACGCCTCCGCGTTCAGCACATGTGCCGCTTGTTGATGATCACCGCCATCTTGATCCAGCAAGAGGGGCGGAGAGGTAGATGAGTTCTCCAGCACGACGGTGTGGTGGTGGTAGTGGTCGACAATCCATCAGGGCTTCGCCAAGCGCTACTGAACTAATCTAGAGGAGAAAAAGACCTAGAGAGAGAGAGTGTAGCACGTGACTTATTAGGGTTAGGGTTCCCTTAAAATCCTCTAATATATATAGGAGGGAGGGAGGGGAGGAGGCAGCCTCAACCCTAAAGGGTTCGGCCAAAGTGGAGAGGTGGTGGAGGAGTCTACGTCCAATCCTACTCCTAGTAGGATTCCACCTTGTCTCCTCCTTCCCTTTTTCCCCTTTTCCCTTTTTTTGTTCCTTGGACGAAATAGGCCCTCTTGGGCTGGCCACACCATCCCACTAAGGGTTGCTGCACCACCTGTAGGCCTATTAGGTTCTCTCCAGGGTGGGTGGCCCCTCCCTGTAAAACCTCGGAACCCATTCGTCACTCCCGGTACTTTACTGATAATGCCCGAAAACTTTCCGGTAGCCAAATGCAACTTTCCTATATATCAGTCTTTACCTCCAGACCATTCCAGATCTCCCCGTGACATTCGGGGTCTCATATGGGACTTTGAACAACCTTCAGTCAACAACATACATAACTCAACTATACTGAAACGTCACCGAACCTTAAGTGTGCAGGCCCTGCGGGTTTGAGAACTATGTAGACATGAACTGAGACACTCTGCGGCCAATAACCAATAGCGGGACCTAGATGTCAATATTGAATCCGACATATTCTACGAATATATTTATCGGTCGAACCTCTATGTGAAGGATTCAGTTAATCCTGTATGATGTTCCCTTTGTCCATCGGTATGTTACCTGCCCGAGACTCAATCGTCGGTATCTCCATACCTAGTTCAATCTCGTTAACGGCAAGTCTCTTTAATCGTTCTGTAATACAAGATCCCGTGACTAACACTTTAGTCACATTGCTTTCAAGGCTTATTGTGATGTTGTATTGCCGAGTGGGTCCTGAGATACGTCTCCGTCACACGGAGTGACAAATCCCAGACTTGATCCATGCCAACCCAACAGACACCTTCAGAGATACTTGTAGAACACCTTTGTAGTCACCGAGTTACGTTATGACATTTGATACGCACAAGGTATTCCTCTGGTGTCTAGGAGTTGCATGATCTCATGGTCGTAGGAACAGATACATTGACATGTAGAAAATAATAGCAATAAACTGATACCATCATATGCTATGTTTATTGTTTGGGTCTTGTCCATCACATCATTCTCCTAATGATGTGATCCCGTTATTAGACGACATCTCATGTCTATGGCCAGGAAACCTTGACCATCTTTGATCAACGAGCTAGTCCTTTATAGGCCCACTAGGTACAATGTGTTGTCTATGTATCCACACATGTATTTGAGTTTCCAATCAATACAATTCTAGCATCGATAATAAACGATTATCATGAACAAGGAAATATAGTAATAACCAATTTTTTATTGCCTCTAGGGCATATTTCCAACAATCTCCTACTTGTACTAGAGTCAATAATCTACGTCACATCACTATGTGATTGCAATGAATCTAACACCCATACAGTTCTGTGGTTTGATCATGTCTTGCTTGTGAGAGAGGTTTTTAGTCAACGGGTCCGAAACATTCAGATCCCTGTGTACTTCAAAAATATCTATGTAATACTGTAAATCCTTCTACCACACTTCACTTGGAACAATTCCAAACGAGTGCTCCACTATACGAATTTGGTTTACTAGTTAGAGTTATCTGGATTAGTGTCAAAGCTTGCATCAACATAACCCTTTACAACGAACTCTTTTATCACCTCCATAATCGAGAAAAATTCCTTAGTATAGTAGTTACTAAGGATAACGTTGGATGTTGTCTAGTGATCCATTCCTGGATCACTCTTGTACCCCTTGATTGACTCATGGCAAGGCACATATCAGGTGCGCTACACAGCATGGCATACTATAGGGCCTATGGCTAAGGCATAGGGGACGACCTTCGTCCTTTCTCTTTCTTCTGCCATGGTCGAGCTTTGAGACTTACTCAAATTTCACACCTTTAGAACACATCCAAGAACTCCTTCTTTGACCAATCTACTTTGAACTCCTTCAAAATTTGTCAAGGTATGCATTTATTGAAAGTTTTATCAAGCATCTTGATCTATCTCCATATGTCTTGATGCTCAACATTCAGGTAGTATTAATTCAGGTTTTCCTTTGAAAAACACTTTTCAAACAACCATATATGCTGTCCAGAAATTCTACATCATTTCCGATCAACAATATATCAACCACATATACTCATCAGAAATTCCATAGTGCTCCCACTCACTTTCTTGGAAATACAAGTTTCTCATAAACTATGTATAAACCCAAAAACATTGATCATCTTATCAAAGCGTATATTCAACTCCGAGATGCTTGCTCCAGTCCATAGAAGGATCGCTGGAGCTTGCATACTTGTTAGCATCCTTTAGGATCGACAATACCCTATGGTTGTATCACATACAACTTTTCCTCAAGGAAACCGTCGAGGAAACAATGTTTTGACATCCATCCGCAAGAGTTCATAATTGAGAAAATGAAGCAACTTCTCACATAATTCCAACAGACTTTAGCATCACTACGGGTGAGAATGTATCATCTTAGTGAACTCCTTGAACTGGTAGGAAACATCTTTGCGACATGTCGAGTTTCTTAATGGTGACATTTACCATCATCGCCCGTCTTCCTTTTAAAGATCCACTTCTACTTAATATCTTTACGACCATCAAGTAGTTCATCCAAAGTCTACACTTTATTTTCATACATGGTTACTATCACTGATTTCATGGCCTTCAGCCATTTGTCGGAATCCAGGCCCACCATCGCTTCTCCTCAGCTCATAGGTTCATTGTTGACGAGCAACTTGACCTCCAAGACATGATTACTGTACTAATCTGGAGCAGTACATTTCCTTGTCGACCAACGAGGTTTGGTAGTAACTTGATATGAAGCTTCATAATCACCACCATCGGCTATACACTTCAAATAGACTAGGCACCACATAAACATCTTCATGCGCCCTCCTACTCATCGGTTGAAGTGACGGTTCAATATCCTCATAGAGTTTCCACCATCCTCCCACTCAATTCTTTCGAGAGAAACTTTTTCTCGAGAAAGGACCCGCTTCTAGAAACAAGCACTTTGCTTTTGGATCTGAGATAAGAGGTATACCCAACAATTTTGGGTGTCCTATGAAGATGCATTTATCCGCTTTGGGTTTGAGCTTATCAGGCTGAAACTTTTTCACATAAGCGTCGTGGCCCCAAACTTTTAAGAAATGACAACTTAGGTTTCTCCAAACCAAAGTTCATAAGGTGTCATCTCAACGGAATTACGTTGTGCCCTATTTAAAGTGAATGCGGTTGTCTCTAATGCCTAACCCAAAAACTACAATGGTAATTCGATAAGACACATCATAGTATGCGCCATATCGAATAGGGCGCATCTATGACGTTCGGACACACCATCACACTATGGTGTTCGTGGTGGCATGAGTTGTGAAACAATTTCCACATTGTCTTAAATGTTTACCGACTCGCAACTCAGATATATATTTAGCTCCACGATCACATCATAGATATATTATCCTCTTGTCACGACGATCTTCAACTTCACTCTGAAATTGTTTGAACTTATCAATATTTCAGAGTTTGTGATTCATCAAGCAAACACACATGTATCTACTCAAATCATCAGTGAAGTAAGAACATAACGATATCCACTGCGTGCCTCGGCACTCATTGGACTGCACACATCAAAATGTATCATTTCTAACAAGTCACTTGCTCATTCCATCTCACTGAAAACGAAGCCTTCAGTCATCTTGCCCATGTGGCATGATTTCCATGTCTCAAGTGATTCAAAATCAAGTGAGTCTAAACGATCCATCTGCATGCGTTTACACCAATAGGCATTGTTCGCATGTCTCAAACGATTCAAAATGAGTGAGTCCAAAGATCCATCAGCATGGAGCTTCTTCATGCGTTTTATCCGAATATGACTCAAGCGGCAGTGCCACAAGTAAGTGGTACTATCATTACTACTTTTTATCTCTTGGCAACAATATTATGAACATGTGTATCACTACGATCGATATTCAATAAACCATTCATTTTAGGTGCAAAACCATTTAAGGTGTTATTCAAGTAAACAGAGTTACCATTATTCTCTTTAAATGAATAATCGTATTGTGATAAATGCAATCTAATCATGTCTATGCTCAACGCAAACACCAAATAACAATTATTTAGGTTCAACACTAATACTGATGGTAGAGGGAGTGTGCAATGTTGGATGACATCAACCTTGGAATTACTTCCAACACATATCATCACCTCACCCTTTCTAGTATCCGTTTATTCCATAGCTATAATTTCGGGTTACTAACACTTAGCAAATGAATCTCTATCTAATACCACGGTGCTACTAGGAGTACTAGTAAGGTACACATTAATATCACGTATATCCAATATACTTTTGTCAACTTTGCCAGCCTTCTTATCTACCAAGTATCTAGGATAGTTCCGCTTCAGTGATCGTTCCCTTATAACAGAAGCACTTAGTTTCGGGTTTGGGTTCAACCTTGGGTTTCTTCACTAGAGCACCAACTGGTTTACCATTCATGAAGTATCCCTTCTTTCCCTTGCCCTTCTTGAAACTAGTGGTTTTACTAACCATTAACAATTGATGCTCCTACATGATTTCTACTTTCGTGGTGTCAAACATCGTGAATAACTCGGGGACCATCATCTCTATCCCTGATAGGTTATAGTTCATCACGAAGCTCAGTAGCTTGGTGGCAGTGAATTTGAAGAACCATATCAATCACTATCTTATGTGGAAGATCAACTCCCACTAGATTCAAGAGATTGTATTACCCACACAATCTGAGCACATGCTCAACGATTGAGCTTTTCTTACTTACTTCGCATGCCAAGAATCTTTTCGGAGGTCTAATACCTCTTGGAACATCTCATATGTTCCATGACGTTCAAAACATCTCGGGGGCGTCAATTCTAGGCAATTAAGCATTATGCAGTGAACTATCACGTAGTCATCAAAAACGTGTATGTCAGATGGTCGCAACATCCACAGATGACGCTCGGGGGGTAGCACACCGAGCGGTGCATAAAGAAATAAGCCTTCTATGCAGCAATGAGGATAATCCTCAGCTTACGGTCGCAGTCCATATAATTGCTACTATCATCTTTCAACTAAGTTTTCTATTGGAACATTTCAAAAACAGTGGAGCTACAACACAAGCTACAACATAATTCGCAAATACATTTTGACTATGTTCATAATAATAAGTTCAATTAATCATATTACTTAAGAACTCCCACTAAAATTGACATCCCTCTAGTCATACGAGTGGCAAATGATCCAAATTCACCAACTAAAGTCCGATCATCACGTGAGTTGAGTTGGCTTCAATGGTGAACATCTCTATGTTGATCATATCAACTATATGACTCATGTTCAACCTTTCGGTCTCTTGTGTTCCGAGGCCATGTCTGTACATGCTAGGCTCATCAAGTTTAACCCGAGTGTTCCGCGTGTGCAACTGTTTTGCACCCGTTGTATGTGAACGTAGAGTCTATCACACCCGATCATCGCGTGGTGTCTCGAAACGACGAACTGTCGCAATGGTGCACACTCGGGGAGAACACAATTTTGTCTTCAAATTTTAGTGAGGGATAATTTTATAATGCTACCATCGTCCTAAGGAAAATAAGGTGCATAAAAGGATTAACATCACATGCAAATCAAAAGTGAGATGATATGACCATGAACATGTGCTTCTTGATCTCCATCCCCAAAGCACCGGCATGATCTCCATCGTCACCGGCGCCATACCATGATCTCCATCATTGTGCTGCCATCGAGGTTGTTGTGCTAACTATGATGTTACTACTAAATCTACTATCTAGCGGTAAAGCAAAGCATCATCAAGCACAAAATAATTAAACACAACCCTATGGCTCCTGTCGGTTGCCGTAGCATCGACGTTCAAGTCGATATTTAACTATTACAACATGATCATCGCATACATCAAATATATCATATCATGTCTTTGGCCATATCACATGACAACATACCCTGCAAAAACAAGTTAGACGTCCTCTAATTTCTTGTTGCATGTTTTACATGGCTGCTATGGGTATCTAGTACGATCGCATCTTACTTACGCAAAACCATAAGGATGATATGCAAGTTGTTATTTAACCTTCTCCAAGGACCGCCTTGCTCAAATCTGATTCAACTAAACTTGGAGAAACAGACACCTGCCAGTCATCTTTATGCAAACGGGTATACTCATATTCTAGTTGTTGTTGATTACGTTACTAAGTGGATAGAAGCTATTCCAACTAGTAGTGATGATCATAACACCTCTATTAAGATGCTTAAAGAAGTCATTTTTCCTAGATTTGGGGTCCCTAGATATTTAATGACTGATGGTGGTTCACATTTTATTCATGGTGCTTTCCGTAAAATGCTTGCTAAGTATGATGTCAATCAAAGAATTGCATCCCCTTATCATCCTCAGTCTAGTGGTCAAGTAGAGTTAAGTAATAGAGAAATTAAATTAATTCTGCAAAAGACTGTCAATAGGTCTAGAAAGAATTGGTATAAGAAACTTGATGATGCACTGTGGGCTTATAGAACTGCTTATAAGAATCCCATGGGCATGTCTCCGTATAAAATGGTTTACGGTAAAGCATGTCATTTACCTCTTGAGCTAGAGCATAAGGATTATTAGGCAATCAAAGAGCTCAACTTTGATTTCAAACTTGCTAGTGAGAAGAAGTTATTTGATATTAGCTCACTTGATGAATGGAGAACTCAGGTATATGAAAATGCCAAGTTATTTAAAGAAAAAGTTAAGAGGTGGCGTGATAAAAGGATACAAAAACGTGAGTTCAATGTAGGTGATTATGTCTTGCTATACAATTCTCATTTAAGATTTTTTGCACGCAAGCTTCTCTCTAAATGGGAAGGTCCTTACATTTTTGAGGAAGTATATCATTCTGGTGCCATAAAAATCAACAATGCGGAAGGTAATTTTCCGAGAGTTGTAAATGGGCAAAGAATCAAGCATTATATCTCAGGTACTCCCATAAATGTTGAAAGCAATATTATTAATACCATAACTCCAGAGGAGTACATAAGGGATATTTACCAGCTTGTTTCCGACTCCAAAAACAAAGAGGTGCGTGATTCGGTAAGTAAACTGACTCTAAAACTTTTCCAATAGCAATTTTTCTCCGTTCTGGAATTTTTAGAAAAATAGAAAATTTTAAAGTAGTCCGGAAAGCGCACGAGGAGGTGACAAGCCTGCCAGGCGCGCCCCACCCCCCTGGGCGCGCCTGGGGGGCTCGTGAGCACCTCGTGTGTCTCCCGGACTCCGTTTTCTTGTGGAATACTCCTTTGGGTCTGTAAAAGTTCATTATATAATCTCCCGAAAGGTCTGACCCTCGTATCACACAAATATCCTATGTTTTCGTTTCGAGCCTGTTTCTGCTGCAGATTTAAATCAAAATGTCGTCTCAGGAATCTGTCGGGGAGAATGATTTCCCTCAAGTCTATCAAGAAGTAAATGCTGATTTGAAAAGGGTGGAAGTCACAGAGGCTAAGGTAGAGCTACTGGAAGAAACCAAGGGGAAAACTAAGGAGAATCCGGCGTCGGACGAAGGGCAATCTGTGCTCAACAAGGAAGAAGTTGAGGAAGAGGATTTCCTCCAACCCTACCTCCACCTGCTATCCCCATCCTTGATCGAACTCTTGAGGTTATGTGAAATAACTCGTGTTCGCAATACTTATCTCACCCGTGAAGTTATTTTGCTGGAAAAACAAATCACAGAGCTCCAAAGTATAAATAGAAGATTGATGGCCCTCTTGGAACTAAAAGACAGGATTGCTTCATCACCATCACCTCTGAAGGAAGACAATTAAACACGGGTATGGGCACTCCCCTTGGCTTATGCCAAGCTTGGGGGAGTTGCCCCGGTATCGTATCACCATCACATCTTTCATCTTTACCTTTTTCTTAGTTCGATCCTTTTTGGTAATATCTTTATCTAGTAGAATAAAGTTCTTTGTATGATCTAGGCTTGAGTTTTGCTTTATGTTACCCCCAATGTAATCGAGTTCGCGAGTTATATAATAAGGAGTGTTTTAGTTAAGGGCCTTGATTCATGCCATGATCTAAAGAAAAGAATAATAAAAGAACAAAAGCATGAAAGATCATGTAAGGATCTTATGGGAAGTGATGGCTTCACATATAAAAAGAATGTTGATTGAAACTTGTTGTGGGTGGACAAACGCAGACTTTGGTCATTGTTCCAATTAATAGGAAGTAATAAAGAAAGAGAGCTTCACATATAAATATATCATCTTTGACACCGTCTATGATTGTGAACACTCATTAAACTATTACATGCTAAGAAGTAGATGTTGGACAAGCAAGACAACATAATGAATTATGTTTGCTTGGTTCCGAACAATGTTATATGACTAGAGATCCCTTAGCATGTGACGCTTGCTTCCACCTCATATTAGCCAAAACTTCCGCACTAAGTAGAGATACTACGTGTGCATCCATAAACCCTCAACCCAGTTTTGCCATGAGAGTCCACCATACCTACCTATGGATTGAATAAGATCCCTCAAGTAAGTTGTCATCGGTGCAAGCAATAAGAATTTTCTCCCTAAATATGTATAATCTATTAGTGTGTGGAAAATAAGCTTTGTACGAACCTGTGTTGAGGAAGACATAAAAGCGATAGACTGCATAATAAAATTCTTTATCACAGGAGGCAATATAAAGTGTCTTTCCTTCACACTAAGAGATCACACATCCAAACCTCAAAAGCGCATGACAACCTTTGCTTCCCTCTGCGAAGGGCCTATCTTGTACCTTTACTTTTTATCTTTAAAAGAGTCATGGTGATCGACACCAATTCCTTATTTCACCATTATCTTGGCTAGCATCATGTGCTAGGGAAATATCCATATTCATATATCAACTTGGAAGTAAGTAATCATGAATTATTATTGTTGACATTACCCTTGAGGTAAATAGTTGGGCGGCGAAACTATAAGCCCCTACCTTTCTCTGTGTCCAACTAAAACTTTGATCTCGTGAGTACCACGTGAGTTTTAGCAATTGTAGATGACTAAAAGATGATTGAGTATGTGGATTTGCTGTACAAGATCTTATTTGACTCTTTCCGATGTTATGATAAATTGCAACTGCCTCAATGACTAAAGACTATTGGTTGTTAATTTTCAATAAGGTTCTTGATCCATACTTTACATTGTGAAGGAATTGTCACTTTGGCATGAGAGATTATATGACAATATTGATGTTCTAAATATGATCATGATGCCTGCATGTCCGTATTTTAATTTATCGACACCTCTTTCTCTCAACATGTGGGCATATCTATTGATCTCGGCATCCGCTTGAAGACAAGCGAGGTCTAAGCTTGGGGGAGTTGATACGTCCATTCTGCATCATGCTTTTATATTGATATTTATCGCATTATGGGCTGTTATTACACATTATGGTACAATACTTATGCCTTTTCTCTATTATTTCATAAGGTTTACATGAAAAGGGAGAATGCCGGCAGCTGGAATTCTGGGCTGCGAAAGGAGCAAGTTTGAGATACCTATTCTGCACAACTCCAAAAGTTGTGACAATCAGCGAGGAATTATGTTGGAATATATAAAAAAATAATGGGCGGAATAAATACTCGAGGGGAGCCACCAGGAGGTCACAAGCCTGCCAGGCGCGCCCTACCCCCTAGGCGCGCCTGGGTAGCTCGTGGGCCCCTTGTTACCCCTCCGGCTGTTGGAATTATGCCCTAGAGGCAATAATACATATAGTTATTATTATAATTCCTGTATCAAGATAATCGTTTATTATCCATGCTATAATTGTATTGAGTGAAGACTCATTTACATGTGTGGATACATAGACAAAACACTGTCCCTAGCAAGCCTCTAGTTGGCTAGCCAGTTGATCAAAGATAGTCAGTGTCTTCTGATTATGAACAAAGTGTTGTTGCTTGATAACTGGATCACGTCATTAGGAGAATCACCTGATGGACTAGACCCAAACTAATAGACGTAGCATGTTGATCGTGTCATTTTGTTGCTACTGTTTTCTGCGTGTCAAGTATTTGTTCCTATGACCATGAGATCATATAACTCACTAACACCGGAGGAATACTTTGTGTGTATCAAACGTCGCAGCGTAACTGGGTGACTATAAATATGCTCTACAGGTATCTCCGAAGGTGTTCGTTGAGTTAGTATGGATCAAGACTGGGGTTTGTCACTCCGTGTGACGGAGAGGTATCTCAGGGCCCACTCGGTAATACAACATCACACACAAGCCTTGCAAGCAATGTGACTTAGTGTAAGTTGCGGGATCTTGTGTTACGGAACGAGTAAAGAGACTTGCCGATAAACGAGATTGAAATAGGTATGCGGATACTGACGATCGAATCTCGGGCAAGTAACATACCGAAGGACAAAGGGAATGACATACGGGATTATATGAATCCTTGGCACTGAGGTTCAAACGATAAGATCTTCGTAGAATATGTAGGATCCAATATGGGCATCCAGGTCCCGCTATTGGATATTGACCGAGGAGTCTCTCGGGTCATGTCTACATAGTTCTCGAACCCGCAGGGTCTGCACACTTAAGGTTCGATGTTGTTTTATGCGTATTTGAGTTATATGGTTGGTTACCGAATGTTGTTCGGAGTCCCGGATGAGATCACGGACGTCACGAGGGTTTCCGGAATGGTCCGTAAACGAAGATTGATATATAGGATGACCTCATTTGATTACCGGAAGGTTTTCGGAGTTACCGGGAATGTACCGGGAATGACGAATGGGTTCCGGGAGTTCACCGGGGGGGCCCACCCACCCCGGGGAAGCCCATGGGTGTTTGGGGTGCAGCACCAGCCCTTAGTGGGCTGGTGAGACAGCCCAAGAGAGGCCTATGCGCATAGGAAAGAAAATCAAAGAGGAAAGGAAAAAAAAGTAGGAGGTGGGAAAGGGAAGAAGGACTCCACCTTCCAAACCAAGTGGATTTCGGTTTGGGAGGGGGAGGCCTTCCCCCTTGGCTCGGCCGACCCCCTTGGGAGTCCTTGGACCCCAAGGGAGGTCTCCCCCATCCTCCTCCTATATATAGTGGGGTTTTAGGGCTGATTTGAGACAACTTTGCCACGGCAGCCCGACCACATATCTCCACGGTTTCACCTCTAGATCGCGTTTCTACGGAGCTCGGGCGGAGCCCTGCTGAGACAAGATCATCACCAACCTCCGGAGTGCCATCACGCTGCCGGAGAACTCTTCTACCTCTCCATCTCTCTTGCTGGATCAAGAAGGCCGAGATCATCGTCGAGCTGTACGTGTGCGGAACGCGGAGGTGCCGTACGTTCGGCACTAGATCGTGGGACTGTTCGCGGGACAGTTCGCGGGGCGGATCGAGGGACGTGAAGACGTTCCACTACATTAACCGCGTTCACTAAAGCTTCTGCTGTACGGTCTACAAGGGTACGTAGATCACACATCCCCTCTCGTAGATGGACATCACCATGATAGGTCTTCGTGCGCGTAGGAAATTTTTTGTTTCCCATGCGACGTTCCCCAACAGTGGCATCATGAGCTAGGTTCATGCGTAGATGTCTTCTCGAGTACAACACAAAAGTTTTTGTGGGCGGAGATGTGCGTTTTGCTGCCCTCCTTAGTCTTTTCTTGATTCCGCGGTATTGTTGGATTGAAGCGGCTTGGACCGACATTACTCGTACGCTTACGAGAGACTGGTTTCATCGCTACGAGTAACCCCGTTGCTCAAAGATGACTGGCAAGTGTCGGTTTCTCCAACTTTAGTTGAATCGGATTTGACCAAGGAGGTCCTTGGATGAGGTTAAATAGCAACTCATATATCTCCGTTGTGGTGTTTGCGTAAGTAAGATGCGATCCTACTAGATACCCATGGTCACCACGTAAAACATGGAACAACAAAATTAGAGGACGTCTAACTTGTTTTTGCAGGGTATGCTTGTGATGTGATATGGACAAACGATGTGATGTGATATATTGGATGTATGAGATGATCATGTTGTAATAGATTATATCGACTTGCACGTCGATGGTACGCAAACCGGCAGGAGCCATAGGGTTGTCTTTATAACTAACGTTTGTGCTTGCAGATGCGTTTACTATTTTGCTAGGATGTAGCTTTAGTAGTAATAGCATGAGTAGCACGACAACCCCTATGGCGACACGTTGATGGAGATCATGGTGGGGCGCCGGTGACAAGAAGATCGTGCCGGTGCTTTGGTGATGGAGATCAAGAGGCACGTGATGATGGCCATATCATGTCACTTATGAATTGCATGTGATGTTAATCCTTTTATGCACCTTATTTTGCTTAGAACGACGGTAGCATTATGAGGTGATCTCTCACTAAAATTTCAAGACGAAATTGTGTTCTCCCCGACTGTGCACCGTTGCTACAGTTCGTCGTTTCGAGACACCACGTGATGATCGGGTGTGATAGACTCAACATTCACATACAACGGGTGCAAAACAGTTGCGCACGCGGAACACTCGGGTTAAGCTTGACGAGCCTAGCATGTGCAGACATGGCCTCGGAACACATGAGACCGAAAGGTCGATCATGAATCATATAGATGATATGATTAGCATAGGGATGCTTACCATTGAAACTATACTCAACTCACGTGATGATCGGACTTGAGCTAGTGTAAGTGGATCATGAACCACTCAAATGACTAGAGAGATGTACTTTTTGAGTGGGAGTTTGGCGAATAATTGGATTAAGTTAAACTCTAATTATCTTGAACATAGTCTAAGTCCACTTTGAATATATTTGTGTTGTAGATCATGGCTCACGCTATAGTCATCCTGAATTTTAATACGTTCCTAGAGAAAGCTAAGTTGAAAGATGATGGAAGCAACTTTGTATACTGGGCTCATAATCTTAAGCTAATCTTACAAGCTGGGAAGAAGGATTATGTCCTTAATGCTGCGCTAGAAGATGAACCACCTGCTACGGCTGATCAGGATGTTAAGAACGCTTGGTTAGCGCGTAAGGAGGACTACTCAATAGTTCAATATGCAGTCTTGTATGGCTTAGAACCGGGACTTCAACGTCGCTTTGAGCGTCATGGAGCATTTGAGATGTTCCAGGAGTTGAAGTTTATCTTTCAGAAGAACGCCCGGATTGAGAGGTATGAGACCTCCGATAAATTCTATGCTTGCAAGATGGAGGAGAACTCGTTTGTCAGTGAACATGTGCTCAAAATGTCTGGGTACTCAAACCGTCTAGTTGAGCTGGGGATTGAACTCCCGCAAGAAGCTATCACTGACAGAATCCTTCAATCACTGCCGCCAAGCTATAAAGGCTTTGTGTTGAACTACAACATGCAAGGGATGAAAAAGTCTCCCGGCGAGTTGTTTGCGATGCTGAAAGTCGCAGAGTCTGAACTCCGTAAAGAGCATCAAGTGTTGATGGTGAATAAGACCACTAGTTTCAAGAGAAACGGCAAAGGCAAGAAGGGTAATTCGAAGAAGAGCGGCAAGCCTTTTTCCAATCCGACGAAGAAACCCAAAGCTGGACCTAAGCCTGAAACAGAGTGTTACCATTGCAAGGGTATGGGTCACTGGAAGCGCAATTGCCCCAAGTATCTGGCTGATAAGAAGGCGGCCAAAGAAAAATCAGGTATATTTGATATACATGTTATTGATGTGTACTTAACCGGCTCTCGTAGTAGTGCCTGGGTATTCGATACCGGTTATGTTGCTCATATTTGCAACTCGAAATAGGAACTGCGGAATAGACGAAGGCTGGCGAAAGATGAAGTGACGATGCGCGTGGGAAATGGTTCCAAGGTTGATGCAATCGCCGTCGGCACAGTCTCACTTCAGTTACCGTCAGGATTAGTTATGAATTTAAATCATTGTTATTTAGTGCCTGCGTTGAGCATGAACATTATATCTGGATCTTGTTTATTGCGAGACGGTTACTCTTTTAAGTCAGAGAATAATGGTTGTTCTATTTCTATGAGTAACATCTTTTATGGTCATGCACCCAATGTGAGAGGATTGTTCATATTGAATCTTGATAGTGATACACACATACATAACATTGAGACCAAAAGAGTTAGATCTAACAATGATAGCGCCATATTTTTGTGGCACTTCCGCTTAGGTCATATTGGTGTAAAGCGCATGAAGAAACTCCATGCTGATGGACTTTTGGAGTCACTTGACTTTGATTCACTTGACACATGCGAACCATGCCTCATGGGCAAGATGACTAAAACTCCGTTCTCCGGAACAATGGAGCGTGCAAGTGACTTGTTGGAAATCATACATACCGATGTGTGTGGCCCGATGAGCATAGAGGCACGCGGCGGATATCGTTATTTTCTCACCTTCACTGACGATTTGAGTAGATATGGTTATGTCTACTTAATGAAGCACAAGTCTGAAACATTTGAAAAGTTCAAGCAATTTCAGAGTGAAGTTGAAAACCATCGTAACAAGAAGATCAAGTTCCTACGGTCTGATCGTGGGGGTGAATATCTGAGTTTTGAGTTTGGTGCTCACTTAAGACAATGTGGAATTGTTTCACAGTTAACACCGCCTGGAACACCACAGCGTAATGGTGTGTCCGAACGTCGTAATCGTACTTTATTAGAGATGGTGTGATCTATGATGTCTCTTACCGATTTGCCATTATCATTTTGGGGTTATGCATTAGAAACAGCTGCATTCACTTTAAATAGGGCACCATCAAAATCCGTTGAGACGACACCAAACGAGCTATGGTATGGCAAAAGGCCAAAGTTGTCGTTTCTTAAAGTTTGGGGATATGATGCTTATGTCAAAAAGCTTCAGCCTGAAAAGCTGGAACCCAAAGCGGAAAAGTGCATCTTCATAGGTTACCCAAAGGAGACAGTTGGGTACACCTTCTATCTCAAATCCGAGGGCAAAGTGTTTGTTGCTAAAAATGGAGCTTTTCTCGAGAAGGAGTTTCTCTCGAGAGATTTGAGTGGGAGGAAGATAGAACTTGACGAGGTTGTCGAACCTCTCATCCCTCTGGATGGTGGCGCAGGGCAAGGGGAAACCTCTGTCGTTGCGACGCCGGTTGAGGAGGAAGTTAATGATGATGATCATGAAACTCCAGTTCAAGTTTCTGTCGAACCACGCAGGTCGACGAGACCACGTGCTGCTCCAGAGTGGTACGGTAATCCCGTCTTATCAATCATGTTGTTAGACAACAATGAACCTGCAAATTATGAAGAAGCAATGGTGGGCCCAGATTCCAACAAATGTCTAGAAGCCATGAAGTCCGAGATAGGATCCATGTATGAGAACAAAGTGTGGACTTTGGAGGTACTACCTGAAGGCCGCAAGGCTATTCAGAACAAATGGATCTTTAAGAGGAAGACGGACGCTGACGGCAATGTGACCGTTTATAAAGCTCGACTTGTGGCAAAGGGTTTTTCACAAGTTCAAGGAGTTGACTACGACGAGACATTCTCACCCGTAGTGATGCTTAAGTCCGTCAGAATCATGTTAGCAATAGCTGCATTTTTCGATTATGAAATCTGGCAGATGGATGTCAAAACGGCGTTCCTTAACGGTTTCCTTAAGGAAGAGTTGTATATGATGCAACCCGAAGGTTTTGTCGATCCTAAGAATGCTAACAAGGTGTGCAAGCTCCAGCGATCCATTTATGGACTGGTGCAAGCATCTCGGAGTTGAAACAAATGCTTTGATGAGGTGATCAAAGCATTTGGGTTTATACAAGTGGTTGAAGAATCTTGTATTTACAAGAAAGTGAGTGGGAGCTCTGTGGCGTTTCTAATATTATATGTGGATGACATATTGCTGATTGGAAACAACGTAGAGTTTTTGGAGAGCATAAAGGATTACTTGAATAAAAGTTTCTCTATGAAGGACCTAGGAGAAGCTGCTTACATTCTAGGCATTAAGATCTACAGGGATAGATCAAAACGCCTGATAGGACTTTCACAAAGCACATACCTTGATAAAGTTTTGAAGAGGTTCAAAATGGAACAGTCCAAGAAAGGGTTCTTGCCAGTTTTACAAGGTACGAGATTGAGTAAGACTCAGTGCCCAGCAACTGATGAAGATAGAGAGCATATGCGCTCCGTCCCCTATGCTTCAGCCATAGGTTCTATCATGTATGCAATGTTGTGCACTAGACCGGATGTTAGCCTGGCCATAAGTATGGCAGGTAGGTTCTAGAGTAATCCACGAGTGGATCACTGGACGGCGGTCAAGAATATCCTGAAGTACCTGAAAAGGACTAAGGAGATGTTTCTCGTGTATGGAGGTGACGAAGAGCTCGCCGTAAAAGGTTAAGTCGATGCAAGCTTTGACACAGATCCGAACGAGTCTAAGTCGCAAACCGGATACGTATTTATTCTTAATGGGGGTGCGGTAAGCTGGTGCAGTTCCAAGAAGAGCGTCGTAGTAGATTCTACATGTGAAGCGGAGTACATGGCTTCCTCGGAGGCAGCTAAGGAGGGTGTCTGGATGAAGCAATTCATGACGGATCTTGGAGTGGTGCCAAGCGCACTGAATCCAATAACCTTGTTCTGTGATAACATGGGTGCCATTGCCCTAGCAAAGGAACCACGGTTTCACAAGAAGTCCAGACACATCAAACGACGCTTCAACCTCATCCGCGACTATGTCGAAGGGGAGGACGTAAATATATGCAAAGTGCACACGGATCTGAATGTAGCAGACCCGCTGACTAAACCTCTTCCACGGGCAAAGCATGATCAACACCAGAACTGTATGGGTGTTAGATTTATTACAATGTAATTCACATGATGATGTGAGGGCTAGATTATTGACTCTAGTGCAAGTGGGAGACTGTTGGAATTATGCCCTAGAGGCAATAATACATATAGTTATTATTAAAATTCCTGTATCAAGATAATCGTTTATTATCCATGCTATAATGGTATTGAATGAAGACTCATTTACATGTGTGGATACATAGACAAAACACTGTCCCTAGCAAGCCTCTAGTTGGCTAGCCAGTTGATCAAAGATAGTCAGTGTCTTCTGATTATGAACAAAGTGTTGTTGCTTGATAACTGGATCACGTCATTAGGAGAATCACGTGATGGACTAGACCCAAACTAATAGACGTAGCATGTTGATCGTGTCATTTTGTTGCTACTGTTTTCTGCGTGTCAAGTATTTGTTCCTATGACCATGAGATCATATAACTCACTAACACCGGAGGAATACTTTGTGTGTATCAAACGTTGCAACGTAACTGGGTGACTATAAAGATGCTCTACAGGTATCTCCGAAGGTGTTCGTTGAGTTAGTATGGATCAAGACTGGGATTTGTCACTCCGTGTGACGGAGAGGTATCTCAGGGCCCACTCGGTAATACAACATCACACACAAGCCTTGCAAGCAATGTGACTTAGTGTAAGTTGCGGGATCTTGTGTTACGGAACGAATAAAGAGACTTGCCGATAAACGAGATTGACATAGGTATGCGGATTCTGACGATCGAATCTCGGGCAAGTAACATACCGAAGGACAAAGGGAATGACATACGGGATTATATGAATCCTTGGCACTGAGGTTCAAACGATAAGATCTTCGTAGAATATGTAGGATCCAATATGGGCATCAAGGTCCCGCTATTGGATATTGACCGAGGAGTCTCTCGGGTCATGTCTACATAGTTCTCGAACCCACAGGGTCTGCACACTTAAGGTTCGACGTTGTTTTATGCGTATTTGAGTTATATGGTTGGTTACCGAATGTTGTTTGGAGTCCCGGATGAGATCACGGACGTCACGAGGGTTTCCGGAATGGTCCGGAAACGAAGATTGATATATAGGATGACCTCATTTGATTACCGGAATGTTTTCGGAGTTACCGGGAATGTACCGGGAATGACGAATGGGTTCCGGGAGTTCACCGGGGGGGGCCCACCCACCCGGGGAAGCCCATGGGTGTTTGGGGTGCAGCACCAGCCCTTAGTGGGCTGGTGAGACAGCCCAAGAGAGGCCTATGCGCATAGGAAAGAAAATCAAAGAGGAAAGGAAAAAAAGAAGGAGGTGGGAAAGGGAAGAAGGACTCCACCTTCCAAACCAAGTGGATTTCGGTTTGGGAGGGGGAGGCCTTCCCCCTTGGCTCGGCCGACCCCCTTGGGAGTCCTTGGACCCCAAGGCAGGTCTCCCCCTCCTCCTCCTATATATAGTGGGGTTTTAAGCTGATTTGAGACAACTTTGCCACGGCAGCCCGACCACATATCTCCACGGTTTCACCTCTAGATCGCGTTTCTGCGGAGCTCGGGCGGAGCCCTGCTGAGACAAGATCATCACCAACCTCCGGAGCGTCGAAACACTACCGGAGAACTCTTCTACCTCTCCGTCTCTCTTGCTGGATCAAGAAGGCCGAGATCATCGTCGAGCTGTACGTGTGCGGAACGCGGAGGTGCCGTCCGTTCGACACTAGATCGTGGGACTGTTCGCGGGACAGTTCGCGGGGCGGATCGAGGGACGTGAAGACGTTCCACTACATCAACCGCGTTCACTAACGCTTCTTCTGTACGGTCTACAAGGGTACGTAGATCACACATCCCCTCTCGTAGATGGACATCACCATGATAGGTCTTCGTGCGCGTAGGAAATTTTTTGTTTCCCATGCGACGTTCCCCAACACCGGCTCCCATCTTATGCTATATAGATGGTTTCATCGCAGAAAAAATCAAGAGAGAGCTTTCGGGAAGAAACACCGCCGCCACGAGGCGGAACTTGAGCAGAACCAATCTAGAGCTCCGGCACGGCCGTCCTGTCGGGGAAACTACCCTCCCGGAGGGGGAAATTGTCGTCATCGTCATCACCAACACTCCTCTCATCGCAGGGGACTCATCTCCATCGACATCTTCATCAGCACCATCTCATCTCCAAACCCTAGTTCATCTCTTGTACCCAATCTCCGTCTCGCGACTCCAATTGGTACTTGTAAGGTTGCTAGTAGTGTTAATTACTCCTTGTAGTTGATGCTAGTTGGTTTACTCGGTGGAAGATCATATGTTCAGATCCTTAATGCTATTCAACACCTCTCTAATCATGAACACAATTAGGCTTTGTGAGTAGTTACGTTTGTTCCTGAGGACATGGGATAAGTCTTGCTATAAGTAGTCATGTGAATTTGGTATTCGTTCGATATTTTGATGCGTTGTATGTTGTCTTTCCTCTAGTGGTGTTATGTGAACGTCGACTACATGATACTGCACCATTATTTGGGTCTAGAGGAAGGCATTGGGAAGTAATAAGTAGATGATGTGTTGCTAGAGTGACAGAACCTTAAACCCTAGTTTATGCGTTCCTTCAGAAGGGGCTGATTTGGATCCACTAGTTTAATGCTATGGTTAGACTTTGTCTTAATTCTTCTTTCGTAGTAGCGGATGCTTGCGATAGTGGTTAATCATAAGTGGGATGTTTGTCCAAGTAAAGACAGCACCCAAGCACCGGTCCACCCACATATCAAACTATCAAAGTAGCGAACGCGAATCATATGAACATGATGAAAATTAGCTTGACAGGAATTCCCATGTGTCCTCGGGAGCGCTTTACCTTATATAAGAGTTCGTCCAGGCTTGTCCCTTGCTACAAAAGGGATTGGGCCATCTTGCTGCACCTTTGTTACTATTGTTACTTGTTACCCGTTATGAATTATCTTATTACACAACTATCTGTTACCGATAATTTTAGTGCGTGCAGAGAATACCTTGCTGAAAACCACTTTTTATTTCCATCTGCTCCTCGTTGGGTTCGACACTCTTACTTATCGAAAGGACTATGATAGATCCGCTACACTTGTGGGTCATCAGTGGGGTGGGTGGGTGGTGGCGCCAACCATTATGGGTCCATCCCCTTTGCCGTCTACTAGCAAACGGCAAAGAGGGGGTTGGGGGTGGTGTCGTCCGTTATGGGGCCATCCACTTTGTCGTCTGCTAGCAGATGGCAAAGTGGGGGCGCCTGGGCTCTTTGTCGTCTGCCTGCATCTTCTTTGTTGTCTGCTGGTAGACGGCAAAGAATTGGCTGATGGCAAACACTATCTTTGCCATCAGCCTCCTTTTGTCGTGTGTTTGACGACAGCTAAGGGCAAAGAGGCTCTTTGCCATCAGCAAGTAAACGAGAAAGAATTGGTTGATGGCAAATTCCCTGATTCCAGTAGTGATACATACAATATTTGCTTCTATTGATTCATTGATTTGATTATTGGACATAAATTTTGATGCCTTATAAATTTTTGTTTATGTAGCAATGGTGAAACAACGGAAGATGCAGTATTTTTTTAGAAGAAAAGGGGATGATGACATAGTTATATATCAATTAGCCCCTGATGCTCTCGCATTGGTGCCATATATGGGTGAAAGGGAACATACATAAGCACAAGAAGGCCAAATGGAAGATGATAATATGTAGGAAAATCAGATGCAAGATGATGATGTACATTATGAAGAACAAAGAGCAAACGAAAATGTCATTTTTCGAGGCATTGAGTTGTTGGAGCGAGACCCTGCACTACGTCCACAAGTTTGGTAATACCCCCCAAACCAGAGAGATGAAGTATGAAGAGCTTACTTGAGGTTGGGTCCTAATCAACCTAAACGAAAGAAATATAAAGCTATTGGAAAACCAGGGCACAAAAGAAGTTTTCAGTACATCTATTTTGCTTATTTTCCATCATGGATGGAGTATTCATTGACCTCTCATTGTGCATATTGTTTGTATTGCTTTTATCTTTAGAAAAAATATAAATAAAAGAGGTGGGTTTGATGTCTTCACAGCGCAAGGTTTTGATAATTGGAAGAAAGTTCATGATGGACAGAAATGTGCAGTTTTAATTCACGTGGGATCAAGTTCTTGCTCACAACATAACAACGCAGTTAGAGATGGCCATGCTTTATTGGATTAGTCAAATCATTTGGCAAATATCTTTGAGGTGAAGAGCAAGGAGGATAAAGAGAAGGATCATTTAAGGCTAAGAACTACGATTACGGTTGTAAATTGGCTCACATTTCAGTCTTGTGCTTTAAGAGGCCATGATGAGAGGTCGGAGTCAAGAAACAAAGGTTACTTTATTGAGATGTTGAAGCTTTTTTCAGAATTTTGTCTTGACGTTCAAGCTATATTTCTTGGAAATACTCCACAAATTTGAAAATACACATAACATGAGATTCAAAATGAGATCTTGAGCATTTATGCTATGAAAGTTAGGGAGCATATTCAAGCGGAAATTGTGGACTCAAAGTACTCTATTCTTGTGGATGAAACATGTGATGTGTGCAAAAGAGAGCAGATGGCACTAGTTTTTAGATTTGTTGATAAAGATCGTTATTCCCAAGAAAGATTCTTTCATCTCATACATGTAGCCAACACAAAGGCACTTACACTAAAGATGGAGTTGTGTTTAGTATTATCCAAGCATGGATTTGATGTTCAAAATCTTCGATGCTAGGGGTATGATCGGGCAAGCAGCATGAGGGGGGAGTTGAATGGATTGCAAGCTCTATTCATTGAAGATTGCCCCTATGCATATTATGTTAATTGATATGCACATCGGTTGCAACTCTCTCTTGTTCGTGCAGCAAGAGATGTGGTTCCTGTCACCCAGTTTTTTCACAAGCTTAGCTTTGTTATAAACATAGTTGGCTCCTCTTCAAAGCGAGATGCTGAGCTGCATGAGGCCCAAGTGGTTGAGATACCACGCTTGCTTGCTATCGATCAGATTGAAACATCTAAACGAGCCAATCAAATACGCTCATTGAAGCGACCATGAGAGACTAGATGGGGTTCCCGCTTAGGTTCGATTTCTAGTCATATGCATATGTTCAATCCAGTGAGAGTTGTTCTAGAAAATTTAGTCATAAATTCATCATCTAGAGAAAACTGAGCTGATAGTGATACTTCTTTCAGCTACTTGACCCCTTTTGATTTCGTATTTATCCTATGCATGATGAAGGAAATACTGGAAACTAGTGAAGATCTTGGGAAGGCTTTACAAAAAAATACAAGACATAGTAATGCAATTCGTCTAGTGCATTCCACAAAAGTACTTCTAGAAGAGATGAGATCAGATGAAGGATGGGCATTGTTCTTCGGAAATGTTTTTGAGTTTTGTATGGAGCATGATATGGATATTCCATACATGGAGGAACCATACATTCTACATGGCGGGCATGCTTGTCGTCAACCGGATCACTTTACTACAAAAAGGTATCTTCGAGAGGAGATATTTCGAGCAACAATTGGCAACCAACTAACTGAACTGAATCTTAGGTTCAGTGGGAAAGTGACAGATCTCTTATCCATTAGTGTTGCATTTATACCAAGAAATGGATTTATATATTCCAATGCTAAGGAAATATGTTCAATTGTGGAGAAATATTATCCGGCTAAGTTTACACAACAAGAGAGATATGGGTTGGAGATTCACCTCAACCATTTTGTTGTGGATGCTAAAAACCATGGAGACTTGAAGAAGCCAATCACCAAAACTTTTTTTATGTCGATGCCTTGTTGAGACAGGACGGAATAGAATTTACAATTTTCTTGATAGGTTGCTTCGATTGCTTGTTACTCTCCCGGTCTCCAGCACACGTGGTGAGCGGGCTTTCTCAAGCTTGAAGATTATCAAATCAAGGTTACGTAACAGAATGGAAGATGATTTTCTTGCAGATAGTTTGTTGCTGCAAATTGAACGAGGAATTGCATCAAAAATTGCTTGTGAAGATATAACTGTTGATTTCAAAAGTACGAAGAATAGAAGAGTGTATCTCTAGTTAGCAATAGTGCTAGCTGGTTCTGTTTAGTTGTCTTTTGGTGATTTGGTTTCAGTACTGCTTGGTGTGGTCTGTTCTTTTGGAGCACCAAAATTTACCTATCAGCAATGCTCAGGTATGTGTGAACCTGCTTGTGTACCTGTTGTATTTGTTTGTACAAGCATACATATTATGATGATATGATCCTGTAATTTTCCTTGCATATGTTCTACAACTTGATGATTTTCTATGCATATGATGTGTTCTTATATGAAATTGGCCCCCTCTTCATATCCGGTCACGCTCCGCCATTGGTCATATGGTATGCCTTCTTTTCCCCTAGAGCTACAGAACTTCCTAAATTCTTTTGTGCTCCCTCCTCACATTAGTAACATAACATATTTGCATAAAAAATAAGAAGAGGTGTATAGCAAAATATTGGGCTACCGATATGATATTTTTTACCAAGAAAAATTATTCCAACACCCATTCTAATAACAACTATGCAAAAACAAAAGTGCCAATGCAAACATGAATGCAACTTGACTCAAAGACAGAAATCTAAGAAAGACACCTATTTACTTCCGGGTTGCCTCCCAAGCAGCACTTTCTTTATAGCCATGTAGCTGAGCTTTGGTGCCCCATTCGCCATCCACCCATATCCCAAGGCATATCAATCCTGAGCGTGAGACCTGACTTCGACCGGGGTTTGGGTCACCTCATAGCACAGTGTCGCCAGAGTCGTACGTGCTTCCGGTGCATCGATATCTTGTAGGCAAAGAGATTCTTGCTCTGAAGCGAGAACCGATGCACTAATATAGAAAGGCATGTCTTCTTATAGTTTTGCAACAAGAGGGTTAGAGACTTATACATAAACTTTAAGAGATTACCTTGGTTACCTTCGTAGGGGAACAATTCATAAAATTCTATATTTGGAGTGGGCTGGTCAACACTCCCTAATGGTTTCCTTGCATAAGAAGATTGTCCAATGAAGCATTGTTGGACATTAGCACAGGAAAATAAAAAGTATTTTCCTCCTCTCTATTCATCACTATCTCTAACACTAGACGTCTCAACCAAAGGGTGATAATCTTGCAAGTCAAGTTCATTACCTTGAAGTTCCTCCAAACTAGAGTCATCATCCTGCTCTTGTTCCTACATGTTAGTATAACTTTTATCGAAAATATATTTTCAACGGTAATAATTGACGGAATCCACCACATAATATATCCAATCAATAATTTCATATTTACTATGAGCATGAACAACTTCAATCTCAACAATTAATTTCCATGCACTTGTGCTTAACACATAACAAATGAATTCCTGGGTGGCATTCTTACTAATGGTGTAGTGTGCTATCACATCATCATAGATTTTTGTGCACTGGAAGTCAAGATACGTTGGAAACTCGCAATATCTACAAGAAACTTCATATATAGAACATAACGTGTACACACATGTATTTAAATACTCTAGCAGCTCTAATGTATTCATTGATTTTATGCTCTTCTTGAGAGTTGCATCATCGAAGACCTCAATGAGTGTGTGCAAAAGTTTACTCTTGGGAGTGGGAGGTGGGATTTCATCCACTTCTTCTTCCATGAGGTTTTCTTTTTCTAGACACACTTGTTCTTCAATGATAATGTTCTCTTACCATTCCATGCAACCATGTATCTAAGGGTGCTTCTAGCTCTTCTTTTGCATCCTTCTTCTGCAAAAGGCTCATTTCTTTCGAGGTGGCTAACCTCTCTCGAATAGTCATAACCAAAGCACTATCATGGAAGTTATATCTACAAGCACGATGAATACGATGCAATTTCCTATAAGCACTACCATGCACCATAACATTTATTCATGCGTCACCCATGTAATGTAAAACTTCATCCACATCATAATAAAGAACTAACTCAATAACTTCAATAGTAGCATTGCCTTTATCACTCCTATTATAAAATGCTAGTATAAGATCAAGATTTTACATACATTGATAAGAGTAGTGAACTTTCATTTTACAATCTTTGCACGTTACAAAGTTCTCATCGCATGTAATCGGTGCCCATTCTTCCTGTAGTGTTATCTGTTCCTTTATCTTTTCATTGGTGATAACCAAAGGTAGAATCTTGTCGCTCTTCTCCATTGAGGATTTCAAATTTCCCCGAGTAGACATCTCAGAAGACATGATTAGATTTTTTTTCCAACAAACAATAGTAAACTAAATGTGAATGGTAAAGTAATAACCAAGCGTTATGCTCCCCTGCAACGGGCTAGAAAAAGCTTCATGTCATGCAAGTGCACATGGCTATGTAGGAATTTCATGATAGGTAAGGTTTGTCAGTCCCACGGGGAGCAAATAAGATGGCACCACAATCCCCGCATTTTTGTGGTCACTAACACAATCACGCTCATACCCAAACCAGAGTTTGGAAAAACCTCACTTAAGTATGTTGCAAGGGAAAGTTAAAAACAAGGAACAAAACTAAACTAGAGAGAACAAGAATAAATACTAAACCAAGCAAAAGAAATAAACTAAGAGAAGTATGTGATGTTTTAGATGACATTACTAGCATCTATGTACGGTCTCGTTTGGCTCCCGCATGGAAGGGAGTTAAGGTTTTACAACTATGCCATTGTGGCTAAGTCACTATGTGCATTATAGGATATAGTGGTCCATTTCTGGTGGGCGGTCCCTCACATAAAATTATCTCTCAAGATGTATTGTTGAGATAACTCATGCATCCTACTTCTTGTCCCATACCCGAGGCGGCTAACGCAACGATATTAAGGTCCTCGTGGTTTGAGGACCGGTCGAAAGCATTAAGTTCTATGGACAACTGTGCTCCTAAAATAATTATGTTACCCTCGAAATATTTACACATGTCACACATCACGTGTCAATTGGTTTGCACAAACATATATATACTTCATGTGTGGCCTAGGGAGTTGGATGTCACCAATTACGCCAACGGATAGGACATATCCCATCACTAAATTACTGAAGGTAAATAAGGAACATAGAGCAACAAGCATAATTAGACATAACATATCAAATAACCACTTACTAATCGACAGACCCATAGACAACAATTCCTCATATAACATCACATATAAGGGGGTTCAAGAGTTGTTACAACCCATCACAAATCTTGTGATGGAGGAGGAAGAAGGGATGATGATGGCGGCGATGTATATGATGATGGTGATGATGGGAGCATGGCGGCGGCCCATGAGACCGCCCCATTATGGTTGGTCACTTCTGGCCTCCTTCAAGGTTGAAACAATGGCGTTCATGTGGTGGATGGTGGATGGACTTGGCACTACTCAAGGATGGTCCAAAGAAAACACATGTATCAAAGACCCTTCGAGAAAACTGTTTGTGATGTACATCATAGCATGTGCAATGTAACATTAAGAAAAAAGCATGTGTGGTGTCATAACATCACACACATTTTGAAAATATAATTGTGTGGGATGTCGCGCAAACAGTTTTTGTGAAAATTGTGTGTGTGATGTTGCCTATTATTGCACATAGTTTGAAAAAACGTAAACATGTATGATGCTTCGCACACGGTTTTTATAAATGATGTGTGTGTGATGCCATGCACACGGTTTTTGCAAAAAGTGTGTGTGTGTGATGTAGCATATCATTACACACGGTGTTAAAAACGTAAACCTGTGTGATACCTTTCACACTCTTTTTGCATACGTCGTGTGTGCGAGGTAGTCTATTATCACAGTTTTTGCAAAAACTGTGTGTGTGTGATGTAGCATATCATTACACACGGTGTTAAAAACGTAAATCTGTGTGATACCTTTCACACTCTTTTTGCATACGTCGTGTGTGCGAGGTAGTCTATTATCGCACACACTTTCATAAGTGGAACCGTGTGTGATTCCTAAGATTATTATTTTTCTAAAGAATATTTATTTCGTGATATGTTTGAAGATGAACTAACATTTTCCTTCATCTCTTGACTTTTTTCTACAATTATGCACCATAGAGTCCTCCGAGTTAAAATTTGGTGCTTTTTGGAGCTAATTTATTATATTTGAGTCATTAACTGCATTTCCAATCATTTAATGGATATAATTTAAATTTGAATTATTAATGCATGAAACAATACGTAAAAATGATTTGAAAAATCATATTTAGGGTGTTAAGTATACTTGTAGGCCTCATATAAGATACGAATAAAAATTTATTAGACATATGTGTCAAGAATCAATCATCAACATGGAGTTTATTGGTATTGAAATTATAAAAATTATAAATGAAGTCTGGAAAATATGAAACTTGGCATAGTGTCATGATACGACCTTACTATAATGTAGTAAAAATTTGAGAAGGTTTCACATTTTTTTATGTACATCCTTTACATATCTAACAACCTCCGAAGAAAGATCATGGTTTTGAGAGTGAATGCACCAAATTAGTGGTGAACTTATGTTTTCCTTTATCATTTGATCTTGATTATTTTTCTAAAGTTAAAATACACCGTAGAATCATCCTTATTAAAATTTGGTACTTTTCGGAGCTCATTTTCTATATTTGAGTAATTAACTGCATTTCCAGTCATTTAAAAATATACATTTGAATTTGAACTACGAGTACAGAAAACAGTATATAAAAATTATTTCAAATTCATATGTAGGGAAATGAGTATATGTGTGTGCCTCGTATAAGAAATAAATATTAAATTCAAATATCTAAATGGCAATAATTAACCATGAACATGAAGTTTATTGGTGGGGAGCGATCAGTGTCGGGAGACCGTGCATGAAGCGGGTGCCATGGACGTCATGAAGCTCGTCGTCGTGCATAGACACAAGTACGAGAACGATGCAGTCGTACAACTCCAGGATATCTATCGAGTGGCTTAACTGCTTCAACAAGTTCTGCATCCCTCGAAGCAGCGTCATGGAGGCGCAGTTCATGGCCATGTAAGCTCGCTTCCCGTGTGTCTCTTTCCAAGAATCCATCCACCAGGCTGCCTTCTAGTTAGCTTGCGGGATAGTACTAATCTAATCTTGTTTTTTTATATGTCTAAGTATGATGTCTCTATCTATATAATCGATTCTTGATCCTTCTCATTCATCAATATTTTGCAAGACATTATACCTTTTGAACAAAAATATGTATAACTAGTGTAAGAACTAATTTCAAGTAGCATACTTGAGTATGTAATATTTTTTCCATAAAAACAGAAGTAAAATAAAAAAAATCTTCTTTTGCAAGGTAGATATTTTAGTGCGTGAGATACACTCTAAATTTTAGCTCATTTGGATATATAAGTAGTTGTGAGCAAAAAGAAAATTGGATCAGAACAATACATGAATAGTAAATGTTTTTACACACACCAAATTTGTTCTTTTTGCCAAGGGATACTTAGATGTCCAAATGATCTGAAATTTTGAGGCACCTCACGCACCAAATTCTCTACCATGCAAAAAAAACTGATATTTTTTGAAAATTTCTAGTATTTGTTTTGATTTTTTATGCATCGAAGATGCAGATGAGCCTCGACACCTAATCGCCGCTCTGTGTAATGATTTACTTTTTTGACCTTTTCACCATTTTCTCTTGTTTTTTGGGATGAGAAGAAAATTCTGAGAAGGTTTGGGAGTTGATGTCATCGATGAACAAGAGACTTATGAAGCTTTACGATGTAATTACATATGATTGCTAGTTGTATGTGTCGGCTCTCATGTGATGTGAGATAGTACGTTTGTAATTTTGTACGATATATAACAAAGCTTGAAAAGAAATTATATAATATATTTTGAATGTGTATTTTTGCGTTATGTTTGATTGTCAAAAAATGACCATAATAAATTGATTATTGTCTAGTTGATTTTAGAACTAATTAACACATCGTTAAGATCACACATTCAACACAATTTTTTGGATTCAGTTGTGTGTGATGGTATTTACATCACACGTAATTTTTCACTTTTAATTGTGTGCAATGAATTGCGCATTACATACAATTTTTGTGAAATAATCATGTGTCATGCTAATCCAAATTGCAAAAAGTTTTTGTGTTAAACTGTGTGGGATGTACCCCCAATCACAAACAATTTTGGTAGCGTGTGCAATGGACCCTCTATCACCCACACAAGCAAAGTGGCCGTTTGAAACTTCGTCACTGAAAGGGGTTAATTATTATTTTTGCTTAGCACCTTCCTGTACCAATGTGGAGATGAGACAACTAATAATGATTGATGATTGATGATGGAGACGACTAGGCTTGGAGGAGTTTATATAAGAGTTCACTCATAGCCTCCTCCCATGGCCTCTCTCCTTTGATCCAAGGGCTCTAGATGAGCCCAATCCACTCCCAAACCATCCCTTGAAGGTCAAGGAAGTCGTTGGAACAAACGGGGACGAAATCCACAAAGAGTTCAGTTAAGAAAGGCAACTTTCGAAGCTGTGTGCACATCAAACGACCGCCGAAACGACCACGTGCGGTCGTTTGAAAGGTCGTCTTTCGCTTTGCCCTCTTCCAGTAAAATGATCGTCATTTCTTCATAGGAACACATAATTTCACGTTCTTGGGCTCGTTGGGTTCCTACGAACGACGCCGATCCCTTTCTAGATCTTGATTTGGAATACTTTGGAAAAATGCCTTTTTCCACATTCGAAATGGCTAAGTATGGCTCCTGGATATCCACCGTTTGAACTTTTTCCATCATGCTAAGTACTCGGAAAGTCCAAATCACCTACAATACACACAACGAGAAAGAAAACTAATCAAAACTAACAAAGAATAAATATCATGCAAAGCTCATGGTGAAAAGGATAAAAACTGGAAATCATGCATATGGACATACAATTGGCTCAATGGAACATGACATGACATGATATACAGAGATAATGTGCAACAAATGAGCTCTAAAGATGTGCAAAATTTGAAGCCATTACCGGGCCAATGGAAGAGGCGGACGATGACACCGTCCTTGCCGGCTAATGTCGGCATCACCATTGTCGAGGCTCATGCTCACTACACCGAGACGGTGTTGGAAGAGCGGTGGGCCATGTTTTAGAAGGTGCAAGCCGACCAGGAGTACGGTGTCCGCCTCCTCAACGAGCACCGATGCATACAGGAGCAACTTGCCACCGGCACGACCATCGTGTCGGACGTGGACGTGCTCGAGCAGGAGGCGCTGCTCGAGTCCTATTGCTCCGCCCGTGATATCCATCGCCACCACTAGCAATACTGCAAATGTCAAGCGAAGTTAGAAGCCACTTTCACGGAGTTCGACGCGGCGACGGATAAGGTGTCGACAAGAGTGAGGATGAGGACGAGGTCTTCAGCTCCGCCACGACCACGCCCCGCTGCTAGGACCACGAAGACGACACATTCGTTGACGACGTGAGTATCAAGGAAGAGTAGCACATGGTAGGTGGTCGACACTTGTGTCCCATGAAGGCTATCACTCCCCCTCGCTTAAAGCCAAGTTTGGTGGGGCCGTCATCGTCGGCGGATTAGCCACAGACAGGCTAAGGTGGACGGAGCTTCATTTCTTGGCTCATGGCCGGCCGAAGATGGGGAACGGATGTTGGCTATCATTTTAGGGTATAATTACAGCCCGATCTTGTTAAAATATGTCTAAATGTAACGAATTTGCTCTGTTTTAGATGAAAAAGCATCCGCTATTATGTAAAAATTAAGTGTGAATGAATATCGCTCGGTGTGTTTACATATGCATCAAATTTGTTTATTTTTGTCAAAATTTGTTTATTTTTGTCAAAAATTGACCGGACATGTGCGGACAGTTTTTTATGGCCGGCTTTCGCATCCGTGTCCACGGACTGACCCTTCCTCTCTCGGCGAACAAGTATGATGTCTAGTTTGGGAGCTGGTGTTGGCGATGCGCTAAGATTCAAATTATACTTTTGATTATTTGTACTCTCTTCGATCTATATAACTTGTATTAGATTTGTCTAAATACTGATGCATTTCACTATCTTACTCGGACATAGCGAAGACTATGGTAGGAACAACATGAAAAAGTAAACATAAAATCAAATATATTATACGTAGTGAAGGTTTAAGCTAGCAAGCACTCTATCGGTGGAACTAAAAACAAAATGCAACGAATGATCACACAAACTATGGGAACAGAATTTCCACAGTTCATCATAATGCCTGACGTGCGCATCAACACAATACTTTTAACGACTAAAAATTTTCTGAAAATGTTTTTGAACAAGCAGCAGGCGCGCGAGCTCCACTTGGAGAGAGTGTAAATGCGAACCTAACTCGCGGCTGGTCAATTCCTTCCGAACGACAGATACCATACATAACCATCTGGCTGGCAAGGTTTAGGGCGGAAAGCTCCGGTGGCGACGGCGACGGCGGCGCGCGCGGCCGAAGCGGCAATCTCCACACCGCAGCCGTCCGAGTCTGGCGTCAAACGACGTTCGCCGCTCCCACGTGCAGGCTGGCCTGCAGAGCCAATCGCCGCGCCGCGGCCCATGTGGCGCGTGTACTGGTTGGTCGGCAGCGGCACCGGCTGGCCGCGACACGCAGGGCGCGCGTGGCCCGTCGCGTACGAGAATATAGTGCGCTGCATGCTGCGCCTGCGCGGGAGCCTTTCGCTTTCCATATCCCGTCCCACTCGCACTCGGGTATAGCGTCCTGCCCCGAACCGCCACTGCCCCCGGCCCCTGGTCCCCTGCCCCGCTACAGCGAAATCTATCTCCGTCGCGAGATTCCTCCCCGCCAATCGGAGACGGGACAGCCCTGCGTCGCGTACGGCCTTTGTCGTACACGATTGACCCTACCAAGGGTAGGTTGGCCAGCATTAACCGTGCGTCGGACGCACTAGAAGCTCCAGCTCTAGGGCCATCATGAAGCGGAAATTTTGAACCATGGAAGACGGTCATCTCCTACGCGCCGCTTAGGCTTCTCGCTAGGGATCCATTCTGCTAACAACTGCTTTCGATCCTGGGATTTGGTATGGGCCTGTTTGTATCCATACGTTAGAGTTAGTTTGAGCTAGTTGAGGCTCAAATAGCTCTAAAGTATTCAAACATGAGGGTTAGATCGGAGCTAGTTGCATCTAACTCATCCAAAAAAACTATCCCACCCAAAAGGTGCTGATTGAAGCTAGTTCTAATGGGGTTTACTAAAAAAATATTTTTCTCTCTCTATCCCACCAGCCAAGAGGTGCTAATTGGAGCTAGTTTTCATGGGGCCCACTGAAAAATCACTTTTCTCTCTCCATCAAGTGCATTTATTGTCAATCTAAACCTGTCATCCAAACATCTCTTTGGCTAGAGTTAGTTTAGGGTTAGTCATGAGCTAGAAACTAACTCTAACCTCTAGCTAAGTTAGAGTATCCAAACAGGGCCATGGTGTCGCTGCTTCTAAGGGAACAGTTTTTTTTATTCGATTGTTGGTAAAATATGTCACGTCATCAATCAACATCTGAACATATGACTATTCTAATAGGTTGTACGTATCTACTTTCTTCAATAGGATGCGAGATAATAAATAATGTGCTCTCTCATTCTACATTGAAACTTGTACAAGGGTGTTGGTTAATTTACATACAACCTTACTCCGTTTCCTCATTTATTGCATGACACATCATAAAAAATCTCATGTGTTAAAATCTACCAACAACTATCTTACAACCGTTGGAGATGCCCTAATGGAGTTGACGGTTTGGAGTAATTTGTATGTGTTGAACCATGTGAAAGTGAGTTAAGAGCAATTCCAATCGACCGGCTCATTTCATCATCTCATGTGTCTGTTTGAATCATCGCAGACATAAAGTTGGTCTAACGTGTCGATCCAAATGGACACGCCTCCGTTTTTATCCGCCATGTGATCCATTTACAACAAAAATTTAGGCCTAAAATGCCTTGGCGCGGACACACGCCTCGCCCGCGTACTCCTTTTCCTGGCCCGCCCATCGGGTATCCCTCCCGCCCGCCGCTCGCCCATGCACAAACCTTACGCCGTCGCCCATTTTTTCGCCCACCACGGTCTCCAACCCCCTCCCCTCCTCCTAGCACAGCCACCTGCTTGGTGCCTCCCTCCACCGGGTGCGGGAGGCCAAGCGGAGATCTACAACGGCGGGATGTGGCGCATACTGTCGGCTGGATTTGTCGAATCCAGCTGTTGGCGACTAAGCCTTGCCATGGATTGGCCGGGTGCCGGTCCACCTAGCCCGTGCAATGCCCCGGTGCCGCGGGCAGGTGTTCAGTCCGCCTCTAGCCTCTCGGATCTATCCCGTCATCGGTTCTCCGGCAAAGCCACGGCCGGCCGCCGCCCTAGCTCAACGCCGACCCACATGCTTGTGCGCTCACCGTTGCCGTTCATAAAGTGCAATGACTGCCCGTGGAAGGTCGTGCGCCCCGTCTCCACGACACCGAAACACCCCCAATGGGTGTTCGTCAAGTGCATAAATGATGGGGTACATGCTTCTCTTAGTTCAGTTTCTTCGACGAAGTTTCGATAACTTATTTGCTCAAATTTGTATGTAGGAGGAATGCATGTTTTGGTATTGAAAAAAGATTACATCGATCTTTTGATCGAACGTAATTTGCCAGACGTCCATGCACTTATAGCTAGAATTAAAGTGGGAGTGAGACTAAAGAAGAGACCAAAGGGGAAGCAACGTATAATTCTTTAGAATCAAAGAAGAAACAAGTTATCAAGCTGAAGAATTCACAAATCAACAATGAAGACATAGAGAAGATATTAGTCCAACTAGTGGCAGCAGTTATGGAAATTGGACATCTTTTACAATGTCTAATTGTGACTCTTGTTTTCTTTGGTCTTGTTCTCGTAGTGAAGAATTGGTAAAGACATGTATCAAAATCTCTTTGATGGAATAAAAATTAGTGTTCCAATGCCAACCAACCATATTTGTAGACAATAGAAAATGGATGCAGGCCGGCTGTGAGGATAAAATGCGTCCGCACGTTGGGCGCACGGCCGACCCAAACACAAAAGGGGGTGGAGGAGCCAACCCAAACGGACAAAAGGCGGATAATGCACACGTCCGTTTGGGTCGACGCATTGGAGTTGCTTTGAGAGCATCTATAGTTGCATACAACAAATCCGTCCTTTGAAATGTTCGTGGTGTGTACCTGTCGTCCACAGACAATGACAAGTCACATGTCAGATTTATATGGGTGCCTTGTCCTACTTCCAGAAGTAGCAGGACGGCGTGCACAGTGTCTTCTCCCACTCTAGCGCCTCCATATAGCCGGTGGGTGAGGCACCCATGCCACTCCATTTCACTCCGGTAACCTCTTCCCCGTCAAGTTATCTGCTGATAATTGCCTCTACCAGCGTGCACAACTGATGCCTCTCCTTCTGAGCCATTACCTCACCCGTGCAGTTCCTGCCGCAAACTATGTTGGCGGTGCTCCTACACGGTGGTCAACCCGGCGTACCAAGTAAAAGATGCATGTGAACATATCAACTCTTTGTACAGGGGAAGCTCGAGCATTCAACGCTCCAACTTTGAGGTCATGCTTGATGAGGCTGGTGAGTTTGTAATGAATGATGATGAAGAGCCTTGTGAGCTTTATTGGATACTGCCCACTCTTGCAGTATCGCTTCGAGATCATGGGATCAAGGACATGAATGACAATTGGGTCAAGCGCAAGTTTCTAGAGGTGATCATGCCTTTCAACAAGAGCATCTCCTCCGTGATCAGCCAAAGACCACACTTTCACCCCTTGTCCTTAAGTGATGTGTTGAATGAACAAGACCTGACGACAATGCTCACGCTCGGTTCCAACGGTCAAAGACACCCAACCTTGCTTTGAAGGCCAAGGAAATTTTGGAAGAGGAGGAGGAGGAAGAAGAAGAAAATGAAGAAGAAGAGTGTTTCCTTTAAGACACCAAATATGCTTTCCACGAGCACATGGAACTTGTATCAAGGCAATTTTGGGGCAAAAAGAGGAACCCCAAGCCCAATTTCGCCAAGAACAACTGAAGTGGATCCAAGGGCAAGAGCCAACGGGCGACGAATTTCTTCAGTTATGGCAATGTGGGTCACTTTATTGCGTATTACCCCTATGGTAAGATGGAAGACAGTGGAGGCAAGCTCATCCACAAGAACAAGCCCAAGTCATTCCGTAACAAGAACAACTTCACGAAAAGGGTGCCTCAAAAGGGTTTGGTGGTGCACGAAGAGTATGAATCTAATGATGATGATGATGCTAGTGGTGAAGTGATTTCGACAGCCTCCATTGCCCTTGCCGCCTCAACACCAACAATGGTGTCTCTCTTCGAGTCCCACAACGAAAACACCATCAACTCTCCCAAGTGCCTCATGGGCAGGGCAACTGATATGTCCATTTTGCACCATGATTTCATATTGATATTTATAATGTTTTCAAGCATTATTTCACCTTTTGATGCAATCATTATATCTTTTCTCTCTTATTTTACAAGGTTTGCACAAAGAGGAAAATCACCGAAACTGGAATTCTGGACCTGAAAGGCTATGGAAAATGCTGGAAATTTTCTGGACTCCAAATTACCTGAAACTTCACAGAGATTTTTTGTGGAATATATAATGAATATTGGAGCAAAGAATCACTACAAGGGAACCACCAGTTACCCACAAGACAATAGGAAATGCCCACCCCTATAGGGTGCACCCTGATGCCTTATGGGTCCCACACGTGGCCTCTCGTGCCCATCTTCTGCTATATGAAGGGTTTTGACCTAGGAAAATAAGGAGGATACTTTTGGGATGAAGAGTTGTTGCCTTGAAGCGGAAACCTGGGTAGGAGCACTTTTACTCTCCATCAAAGCAATTCTGTTGGTGAAACCTCCCTTTGTTAGGGGGAATTTGAAGCCGTCGTCATCACCAACGCTTCCTCCTTCGTGGGAGGACCAATCTTAATCAACATCTTCACCAACATAATCTCATCTCAAACCCTAGTTCAAATTTTTTATTCAATCTTTGTCTAAAAACCTCAGATTGGTACCTGTGGGCTGCTAGTAGTGTTGATTACATCTTGTGGTTGATGCTCGTTGGTTTACTTGATGGAAGATAATATGTGTTGGAAATATGCCCTAGAGGCAATAATAAAATGGTTATTACCATATTTCCTTGTTCATGATAATCGTCTATTGTTCATGCTATAATTGTATTAACAGGAAATAGTAATACATGTGTGTATAAATAGATCACAATGTATCCCTAGCAAGCCTCTAGTTGGCTAGCTCGTTGATCAACAGATGATCATGGTTTCCTGATCATGGACATTGGATGTCATTGATAACGGGATCACATCATTGGGAGAATGATGTGATGGACAAGACCCATTCCTAAGCATGGCACTAGATCATATTGTTCGTATGCTAAAGCTTTTCTAATGTCAAGTGTCTTTTCCTTCGACCGTGAGATTGTGCAACTCCCAGATACCGTAGGGGTGCTTTGGGTGTATCAAACGTCACAACGTAACTGGGTGACTATAAAGGTGCACTACGGGCATCTCCGAAAGTGTCTGTTGGGTTGGTACGAATCGAGATCGGGATTTGTCACTCCGTGTGATGGAGAGGTATCTCTGGGCCCACTCGCTAGAACACCATCATAATGAGCTCAAGTGTGACTAAGGAGTTAGTAACAAGATCATGTGCTACGGAACGAGTAAAGAGACTTACCAGTAACGAGATTGAACAAGGTATAGGTATACCGATGATCGAATCTCGGGCAAGTTCTATACCGACAGACAAAGTGAATTGTATACGGCATTGATTGAATCCTTGACATCGTGGTTCATCTAATGAGATCATCGTGGAACATGTGGGAGCCACCATGGGTATCCAGATCCCGCTGATGGTTATTGGTCGGAGAGTGTCTCGGTCATGTCTGCATGATTCCCGAACCCGTAGGGTCTACAAACTTAAGGTTCGATGACGCTAGGGTTATAGGGAATTCTTATACGAGGTTACTGAAGGTTGTTCGGAGTCACGGATGAGATCCCGGACGTCACGAGGAGCTCCGGAATGGTCCAGAGGTAAAGATTGATATATAGGATGGATGGGTTTGGACGCGGGAAATGTTTCGGGCACCACCGACAAAGTGTCGGGACCACCGGAAGGGTTCCGGAGGCCAACCGGGAGGGGCCACAAGCCCCGGAAGGCTACATGGGCCAAGTGCGGGAGGGAACCAGCCCCTGGGTGGGCTGGTGCCCCCCCCACTCAGCCCACGCGCACCAAAGAGGGAGGGAGGGGAAACCCTAGGCGCTGGTGGACCTAAGGCCCACCTAGGGGTGCGCCACCCCCCCTCTCCTCCCTAGCCGCCGCCCCCTCCCATCTAGGGCTGCCGCCCCCCTCAAGGGGGAAACCCTAAAGGGGGCGCCACCCCTCCCTTCCCCCTATATATAGTGGGGGGGGGTTTGGCCTTTGGAGACACGGTTTTCCATCTCTCTCTCGGCGCAGCCCTGCTCTTCTTCTTCCTCCTCTCCCACGGTACTTGGCGAAGCCCTGCTGGGAGACCTCGACTCTCCATCGACACCATGCCATTGTGCTGCCGGAGATCTTCCCCAACCTATCCCTCCTCCTTGCTGGATCAAGGTGCGGGAGACGTCACCAGGCTGCACGTGTGTTGAACGTGGAGGTTTTGTGGTTCGGCACTACATCGGAATCAGACCGCGATCTGAATCGCCGCGAGTACGACTCCATCAACCGTATTCTAGCAACGCTTCCGCTTAGCGATCTTCAAAGGTATGAAGATGCACTCACCCCTCTCTCGTTGCTGGTCTCTCCATAGGAAGATCTGAATATGGCGTAGGAAAATTTTGAATTTTTGCTACGTTACCCAACAATATGTTCAGGTCCTGAATAATATTCAGTATACCTATTATATTGAACATGGTGATGATTTGTGAGTAGTTACTTTTGTTCTTGAGGACATGGAAGAAGTCTAATTATAAGTAATCATGTGAAGTTGGTATTCGTTCGATATTTTGATGATATGTATTTTTTGTTACTTCCTTTAGTGGTGTGATGTGCATGTCAACTACATGACACTTCACCATATTTGGGCCTAAGGGAACGCATTGTCGAGTAATAAGTAGATGATGGGTTGCTAGAGTGACACAAGCTTAAATCCTAATTTATGTGTTATTCCGTAATGGACTAATTTGGATCCACATGTTTCACGCTATAGTTAGATTTATCTTAATTCTTCATTTGTAGTTGTGGATGCTTACGAGAGGGGAAAATCATAAGTGGGTTGTTGTTTCAAGTAAGAAAAGCACCCAAGCACCGGTTCACCCACATATCAAATTATCAAAGTAACGAACTCGGATCAACTCAACATGATGACTGCGACTAGATGACAATTCCCATGTGTCCTCAAAATCACTTCGCTTTATATAAGAGAACTTTTCGGACGGTCCTTTTCTATAAAAAAGGATTGGGCTAACTTGCCGCACCTTTTCTACTATTGTTACTTCTTACTTGTTAAAAGTTATCTTTCTACAAATCTATCTATTATTGTTACTTACAACACTTGCAGAGATTACCTGCTGAAAACCGCTTGTCATTTATGTCTCCTCCTCGTTGGGTTCACCACTCTTACTTATCGAAAGGACTATAATTGATCCCCTATACTTGTGGGTCATCATCCACCAACAAGGTAACCTCCAACATGAAAACTACAATCACTACTAATGTCTTTGATGGATTGTGTGGATGAACAAAAAGAGGTTGTAGGATCCAATGTATGTCTAGAAGAGGGGGGGGGGGTGATTAGACTACTTGACAAATAAAAACTTGGACATTTCCAAATTTTAGTTGTGGGCAAGTTTTAACAATGTTGGCAAGTCCACCCTACACATGCACATCTAAGAGAATATCAGCGGAATGTAAAACATGCAAGTGTAAAGTAAAGGGAGTAAGGTATGGAGATCAAATGCAAGAGGTTGACACGACGATTTTTGGCATGGTTCCGATAGGTGGCGCTATTGTACGTCCTTGTTAGTGGAGACTTCAACCCACGGAGGGTAACGACTCCGAGAGTCCATGGAGGGCTCCACCCATGAAGGGTCCACGAAGAAGCGGCCTTGTCTATTCCACCATGGCTTCCGTCCACGAAGGACTAGCCTCTCTCATGATAGATCTTCACGAAGTAGGTGATCTCCTTGACCTTACAAACATCTTGGTTCAACTCCACAACACAAATTAGGTGGCTCCCAAGCGACACCTAACCAATCTAGGAGGCACCACCCTCTAAAAGGTAATAGATGTGGTAGAACGATGAACTCCTTGCTCTTGTGCTTCAAAGATAATCTCCTCAACACTAAATCACTCTCTCAAAGAATAGGCATGGGTAGGAGAGATTGATTTGGTGGGAAGCAACTTGGGGAGGATAGAGATCAAGTTTCAAATGGTTGGAATGGAACCTCTTGATCTCAACACATGAGTAGGTGGCTCTCTCTTAGAAAAGTGGATCTGACAATGAAGTGTGTGTTTTGAGTGCTTCCTCTAGGAATGAGAGGTTGGTGGAGGGGTATATATAGGAAACACCCAGAATCCAACCGTTACACCTAAAGTGACCAACTCGGTGACACCGAAGTTATAAACTCGGTGGTACCAACTTGGAAAAAAGGTAGCAACTTTTGAATCTCGGTGAGACCGATATACACAACTCGGTAGAACCAAAAAGGTGGCTAACGGTCAGATGACCCAACTCGGTGACACCGATACCCAAACTCGAAAATTCCGATTTTGTGTACCGAGGCAACAGAAGGTTGGTCACCTGAACTTGGTAGCACCGATGCAGAATCGGTTGTACCAAAATGGTAGGTTCGGCTAGGGTTCTGTCTGGGTTGAGAACCAGTAGGGCCGAATTTGAAAACTTGGTGGCATCAATTTTGGATATTTGGCTTTGGACATAAATGTTATGTGAGAAGATGACTGAGTACTTTTGGTGGCTATTTCGGAGCACTTGAGCAACCAGTTCATTTTAATACCTCACACCCTTTAATAGTATTGGCTTTCCTATGGACTTGAAAGTGATTTCCCACAAATATAAAATGAAGACGGTTCTTGCTTGAAGCTTGAGCCAATCTTATTACTTTCTTGTATCAAGGGGCATCTCCACATAAACCTTTAGCCAATGCATCTTTTGAACTTTTCTTAAATATACAAGGATAAGATCATTAGTCTAATGATGCATATGTTGTGATCAATTATCAAAATCACCTTAGGGAGCAATTGTGCTTTCAATCTCCCCATTTTTTGTAATTGATGACAACATATAGATCAAAGCTTCGACAAAAGATATAATCAATTATTAGCATCGACGCTTTGAGAAGTATGTGAAAAGCAAGAGCTCCCCCTAAATTTGTGCATTATTTTTAATTTGCGTTTGAATGGAAATGCACAATCAATTAGGATCATGTGTCATTCTTCCATGTCACATACATCTTGGTGGTGCACATACATGATATGAATGAATAGTAATGCACATGAAACCAACAAAATAAACATGATCAAACACAGGTAACTGAATAAAGTCATCCAACAAGACAAAAGATTTGTAAAAACTAAAATGAGAGCAAATAAAGTCAAAAGCTCTCTCTCTCTCTCTCTCTCTCTCTATCGAAGCCCTATGATCTATACATTTCTCCCCCTTTCGCAACAAGTTGCCAAAAAGTTCAAAAAGTATAAATCTAATCGTCTATCTCAGATCTATCTCCTACGACAGTCGATGATGGAGTAGACACAATAGTGTCGGCGAAGGCTTTGGCATAATGGCCTGGAGCTGGAGGTGTCGATACTGGAGGTGCTGGAGCTGGGGCTGAAGCTGGTGAAGTTTGTCGTGGTTCCAACACTAGCATAGCTGCTGACCGGGGCTTGGTACTGAACTGAGTGGTAGTGTGAGCAGGCAACTCTTCATCATCACTACTTGAACTGGGTGTCCTTGATACGTCTCCAACATATCTATAATTTTTGAAGTATTCAAGCCATGTTTACAATAATTCTATATGATTTTGGTATGATTTTTTTAGAACTAACCCGAACTGACGTTGTTTTCAATAGAGCTACCGTGGTGTTGTTTTTGTGCAGAAATAGAAGTTCTCGGAATGGGCAAAAAATTTACAGAGAATATTTTTGGAAAATATGAAAAATAATGCAGCAAAAAGATACTGGAGAGGAGTCCCGAGGGAGCCACAAGCCACCAGGGTGCGCCCCTGGCTTGTGGGCCCCTCGAGCACTCCACTCACGTGATTCCAACGCCAAATATTCTTATAAATAGGGAAATCCCCGAAAATAAACCTAGATTGGGAGTTCCATCGCCGCAAGCCTACGGAGCCACGAAAAACCAACCTTGGCCCTCTGCGGCACCCTGCCGGAGGGACGCACCATCACCGGAGACCATGGAGGCGGAAGACGGAGGGGTCATCATCACCATGGAGGCCAAGGACGAGAGGGAGAACCTCTCCCCACCTTGGGGGGAGTCCATGGAGGAGGAGGCACAAGGGGGAGACTCTCTCCCCCTCTCTCCCGGTGGTGTCGGAGTGCCACCGGGGGAACCATCGCCGTGGTGATCGTCTTCATTAACATCACCTTCTTCATCACCATCCTCATCTTCGTTTAGAGGTCCACTCTCCCACACCCCACTATAATTTCCTACTTAAAGATGGTGCTTTATTCCACGTATTATGATCCAATGATGTGTTGCCATCCTATGATGTTTTGAGTAGATTCCCTTTGTCTTATGGGTTGATTGATGATCTAGATTGGTTTGAGTTGCATGCTTTATTATTGGTGTTGTCCTTTGGTGCTCTCCATGTCACGCAAGCGTGAGGTATTCCTGCTGTAGGGTGTTGCAATACATTCATGATTCGCTTATAGTGGGTTGCTTGAGTGACAGAAGCATAAACCCGAGTAGGGGTTGTTGCGTATGGGATAAAGGGGACTTGGTGCTTTAATGCTATGGTTGGGCTTTACCTTAATGATCTTTAGTAGTTGTGGATGCTTGCTAGATTTCCAATCATAGGTGCATATGATCCAAGTAGAGAAAGTATGTTAGCTTATGCCTCTCCGTGATATAAAATTGCAATAATGATTACCGATCTTTTTAACAATTGCCTAGGACAATTCCGCACACCGACCCATCATTATTCCACACTCGCTATTTTTAATATATTCTAACTTTTTCATAGCAGCACCTATTTTTATATTTTAGTCCTCCGATGTCATGCAAAGCTATTCTCTTCATACCCACAACGTAGTTTTATTTCTCGTTCCTAGGTGGAAGCAAACGTTCGTCATACATAGAGTTTTATTAGTGGTAGATAAGGACTTGAGAGAATATTGCTCTTACCTTAAGCTCCTTGTGGGTTCTACACTCCATACTTATCATTTCCACCTTTGGAAATTTCTACGATGATTACTTGCACTTGGGGATTATCAAGCTGTTTTCTCGCGCCGTTGCTGGGGAGCACTAGCGTGGGGTTGATATTCTCATGTGTGCTAGTTTGCTTTGTTCACTAAGTTCATTTTGTTTTCACTTTTTGCTTCATTTAGTTGTGGGTGAAACAAACAAAAAAAATTAATAATGAAAAATACTAAAAGAATTACTTGCCTCTTATGCCTCAGAAGTTTTCAAAAAGAGAAGTGATTCGAAGGTTGTGCATTGGAGAAGTGAGGGTCGACCTTGAACACTTGTGTTCATGATCATGGAAGCAATGTAGAATTTTTCATGTAAGTTTCTAAAATAATTATCCCCTTGTATATATCCATTGTATTATAAAAATAATGTGCCAAGATTTGCATTTAGGATGATTAGATTGCTTGTTTGGTGTGTGGAGTGCAAAAACAGAAACTTTGGCTCTAGTGTGTGAATTTACATTTTTTACTAGAATGACAAAATTTTCCGAAATTTTTACATAGTACTTGTATGAAATTTTTTACTTTTTTCCTAATGTTTAAGAATTTTTTGAGTTACATAATTATACGAAGTTTCTATATTGCTACAGACTGACATGTTTTTGACAAATTCTGTTTTTCTATGCATTGTTCTCTTATTTTGATGAATCTATGGGTAGTACCGGGGGGTATGAACCATGTTGAAGTTGGACTATAGTATATATATTGATAATATGAATTTGGAATGAGTTAACTACAGTACTTAAAGTAGTATTTTGCTTTATTATATAATGGATCTCACGAGGGTTTTGTGTGAATGAAGTGTTCAAAGAACGAGGAGGCATCGATAAAATAAGAATACAGAGAGACAAGAGTTCAAGCTTGGGGTTGCCCAAGGATCACCAAGTAAATATTTCTAGGAGGGTCAAGCATCTAAGCTTCGGGATGCCCCGGAAGGCATTCCATCTTTATTCTTCAACAATTATAGATATACCTCCATTTTTGTTTTGTTCACATGATATGGGTCTTTAGTGTTTTTCTTCGCCTTTTATGCACCCTTCTAGTATGTGTTAGTCCTTAATTTATTTATAGAATGCTTCATGTGCTTCACTTAAATCTTTTGAGTATGGATTTGTAGAATGCTCTTTTTTGCTTCACTTAAATCTTTTGAGTACGGCTCTGTAGAATGCTCTTCGTGCTTCACTTAAATCTTTTGAGTATGGCCTTATAGAATGCTTCGTGTGCTTCACTTATACATTTTGAGCTTGGATATTGGTTGATATATATTAATTCTAGAATTCTCTATGAACTTCACTTATATGTTTTAGAGTATGAACAAAATCATCATCGAAATTAGGCTTGGAAGAGCATCATTGAAATAACCATGCCTAGCTAAAAGGCATTAAAGAAAAGCGCGTGTTGGGAGACAACCCAACACTTTTACCTTCTGTTTTTATGAGTTCACATGATTAAAATACTGTAATAATCATGTTTTTTGTCTTTTATTTCAATAAAGTGCCAAGTAAAGCCTTTGGGATGACTCACAAGATGAGTAGAATTGATGCTGAACCAAAACAGAAACTTTTGACTCCAGTACAGGAATTTTCATTTTTACTGGAGCGTGATAATGATATGAAATTTTTTACAGTGTCTTGATATAAAAATTCTTGTGGTTTTCGTATTTTTTTCAGAATTTCTAGAGACACAGAAGTATGGATATACTACATATCTTCAGAAATTATTTTGTTTTTGATAGATTCTGTTCTACATGCATAGTTTGCTTATTTTAGTGTTCCCATAGCTTATATTCAGTAATATAAATTATGGGAATGATAGAATACAGTAGGTATCATGTGGGAACAATTATGAATCTTGTCTTGACAGTACCTAAGTGAATGATCTATCTTTATTACACTAACCCTTCTCACGAAGTTCCGTTAAGTTTTGTTTGGAGCATCATTTTATTTTGTTGATTTATGTTAGGTGTCATTTACAATTTTGTTTTCAATAAAAAAGTTCCAAGAATTCCAATAGGATGCTTGCATTGCATGGTTTGATGTGTGCTGTGTAAAAACCGAAACTCTTGTTGTAGTGTTTGAATTTTCATATTTTACTGGAACGTGGAAAGTTTCTAAACTTTTATAAATTGTTTCCATATAAATATTATAGCATTTTCTAAATTTTCATAATTTGTTTAGTTCCAGAAGTACACATTTTTCATAAATTTCTACTGACTGTTCTATTTGGACAGATTGTTGTCATAGTTTTGTTATCTACTTATCCAATAGTTTCCATAGCCTATATTGGTAGATATAAATTGTGGAAACGATAGTAAACAGTAGATGATGTTTGAAAATTATTATACAACTTGTATTGGCAGTACATGAAGAGTTGATTTATTATTGTGTGTACTAACCTATCTCACGACGTCTTTTTGAGTTCTGTGTGGATGAAGTTTTTGAGAATAGGTGAAACCATGATATGAGAGGATTGAACGAGATACAAAAACTTAAGCTTGGGGATGCCCAAGGCACCCCAAGTAAATATTTCAAGAACTCTCAAGAATCTAAGCTTGGGGATGCTACGCATCCCTGTTGGGGATCGTAGTAATTTCAAAAAACGCCATACAAGGATCCATCTATGGAGAAACCAACAAGGAGCAAAGGGGTAGAGCATATTCATACCTTTGAATATCTGTAAGCGGAAGCGTTACTATGAACTCGGTTGATGGAGTCGTACTCGTAGCGATTCAGATCGCGGTGGATTTCGATCTATGTGCCAAATCACGACACCTCCACGTTCAACACACGTAAAGCCCGATGACGTCTCCTCCTTCTTGATCCAGCAAGGATAGAGGAGAAGTTGAGGGAGAGCTCCGGCAGCACGACGACGTGGTGGCGGTGGAGGTATGCGGTTCTCCGGCAGGGCTTCGCCAAGCGCTGCGGAGGAGGAAGAAGAGAGAGGTAGGGCTGCGCCTTGGGAGAAATCAATTGTTTTTTTCTCAAAAGGGAAAAAACCTCAAGTATATATAGGAGGAGGGAGAGGGAGGGCTGCCTTGGCCTGTCTTTCAAGGAGGAGGAGTTCGGCCGAACTAGGGAGGAGTCCACCTCCCACAAGGGAGGTGGATTCCTTCCTTTTAAATCCCGTTTGCCTTATCTCCTTTATCCCTAGCCGCATGGGCCCTTAGGGAAGGCCTTGGCCAGCCCAATAAGGGGTGTTACACCTCCTCTAACAGCCCATGATGTCCTTTGGTCATCACACCCCTCCTGGGGGTCCTCCGTCACCCTCCCGGCACTCTCAGTACAGTACCGATGAGCCCGAAACTTTTCTGGTGACCAAAACAGGACTTCCTATATATAAATCTTTACCTCCGGACCATTCCGGAGCTCCTCGTGACGCCCGAGATCTCATCCGAGACTCCTAAAAACCTCCGGTAACTGCATACCATTCTCTTTACAACTCTAGCGTCATCGAACCTTATGTGTGTAGACCCTATGGGTTCGGGAGACATGCAGACATGACCGAGACATCTCTCCGGTGAATAACCAACAGAGGGGTCTGGATATCCATGTTGGTCCCCACATGTTCCACGATGATCTCATCGGACGAACCACGATGTCAAGGATTCAATCAATCCCGTATGCAATTCCCTTTGTCTACCGGTATGATACTTGCCCGAGATTCGATCGTCGGTATCCCCATACCTTGTTCAATCTCGTTACCGGCAAGTCTCTTTACTCGTTCCATAACACTTCATCCCGTGGCTAACTTTTTAGTCACACTGAGCTCATTATGATGATGGATTACCGAGTGGGCCCAGAGATACCTCTCCATCACACGGAGTGACAAATCTCGGTCACGATTCACACAACCCAACAGACACTTTTGGAGATACCGGTAGTGCACCTTTATAATCACCCAGTTACGTTATGATGTTTGATACAACCAAAGAACTCCTACGGTATCCATGAGTTGCAGAATCTCATGGTCTAAGGAAATGATACTTGACATTAGAAAAGCTTTAGCAGACGAACAACACGATCTATAGCTATGCTTAGGATTGGGTCTTGTCCATCACATCATTCCCCAATGATGTGATCCCGTTATCAATGACATCCAATGTCCATGATCAGGAAACCATGATCATCTATTGATCAACGAGCTAGCTAACTAGAGGCTCACTAGGGACACATTGTGATCTATATATTCACACATGTATTACGATTTCCAGTTAACACAATTATAGCATGAATAATAAACAATTATCATGAACTAGAAAATATATTAATAACCACTTTATTATTGCCTCTAGGGCATATTTCCAACAATCCCACCTCTCTTTGTCAACTATCGGTTAGCCTATGTTGAGCCTAAATTTTTATTCGTTCACATGACGTGTCCTATTCTTGGAGTCCTATTTTTCTTTTTCTTCATGTTTAAATAAAATACCCAGATCTAAAAATCTTTATTGAGAGAGAGGGAGAAAGTTCTCACATAGCTACTTAGTTGTTTGACTACTCATTGATCTTCACTTATATGTTTTGGAGTACTTTTGTCATTTACTCTCGCGCTTCACTTATATCCTATGAGTAAATAGTTGAATGAAATGAATATCATAAATCTGAAATTATATATGTTTTAAATGCTTATCCCATGGGGAGTAATGACTTCACATATAAAAAGTATATGTGGTAACATTTATTAGAAGTTAGCAAACACCGCATTGGTCACTTGAACAATTCATGAAAGAATATTGAAGGAAGAGAGATTCCACATATAAATATACTATCTTGGACATCTTCTGTGATTGTGAGCCCCATTAATTATTTCCAAACTTGAGCAAATTAGTTGAAGTTGAACAAGGAAGACAACTTAATGAGTTATGTTTGGGTATATTTGCATAGAAGTTATATTGTTATGGATCCACCAACATGTGGTGCTTGTTTAGAACCTTTTGCTAGCCAACACTTCGTAGTAAGTAGAGATACTACTTGTGCATCCAAAAACCCTTAAACCCAGTTTCTTGCCATGAGAGTCCACTATATCTACCTATATGCGGTATTTACCTACCGTTCCAAGTAAATTTGCATGTGCCAAACTCTAAACCTTCAAATAATATTTCTTGCCATGAGAGTCCACTATATCTACCTATATGCGGTATTTACCTGCCGTTCCAAGTAAATTTGCATGTGCCAAACTCTAAACCTTCAAATAATATTCTATTTTGTATGCCCGAATCACTCATATAGTGACTAAGGGCTGTCAGTATCTTCCATGCTAGGTGGGTTATTGTAACGATATGTGTTGATTCACTATCATTCACGAGAAAGTAACTGGTATTCGGGTGTTGGCTGACGTAGCATAAATTCAAAATTTTCCTACGCCATATTCAGATCTTCCTATGGAGAGACCAGCAACAAGAGAGGGGAGAGTGGATCTTCATAACTTTGAAGATCGCTAAGCGGAAGCGTTGCTAGAACGCGGTTGACGGAGTCGTACTCGCGGCGATTCAGATCGCGGTGTGATTCCGATCTAGTGCCGAATCACGATACCTCCGCGTTCAACACACGTGCAGCCCGGTGACGTCTCCCGCACCTTGATCTAGAAAGGGGGAGGGAGAGGTTGGGGAAGATCTCCGGAAGCACGACGGCGTGGTTTCGATGGAGAGACGAGATCTCCCGGCAGGGCTTCGCCAAGCACCGTGGGAGAGGAGGAAGAAGAGTGACAGGGCTGCGCTGAGAGAGATGGAAAAAACTGTGTTCTCAAAGGCCAAAAAACCCGCTACATATAGGGGGAAGGGAGGGTGGCGCCCACTTTAGGGTTTCCCACCCTAAAGGGGGGCGGCAGCCCTAAATGGGAGAGGGGGGTGGCGGCCAGGAGGGGGAGAGGGGGTGGCGCACCCCTGGTGGGCTTTAGGCCCACCTGACTTAGGGTTTCCTCCCCTTTCCCTCTCTAGGCGCCTTGGGCTGGGTGTGGGGGGCGCACCAGCCCACCCAGGGGCTGGTTCCCTCTCACACTTGGCCCATGTAGCCTCCTCGGGTTGGTGGCCCCTCCCGATGGTCCCGTCACTGTGCCGGTGGTGCCCGAAACATTTCCGGCGTCCAAACCCATCCATCCTATATATCAATCTTTACCCCCGGACCATTCCGGAGCTCGTCGTGACGTCCGGGATCTCATCCGGGACTCCGAACAACCTTCGGTAACATCGTATATCAATTCCCTATAACCCTAGCGTCATAGAACCTTAAGTGTGTAGACCCTATGGGTTCGGGAGGCATGCAGACATGACCGAGACACTCTCCGGCCAATAACCATCAGCGGGATCTGGATACCCATGGTGGCTCCCACATGTTCCACGATGATCTCATCGGATGAACCACGATGTCAAGGATTCAATCAATCCCGTATACAATTCCCTTTGTCTCTCAGTATAGAACTTCCCGAGATTTGATCGTCTATATACCCATACCTTGTTCAATCTCGTTACCCGTAAGTCTCTTTAGTCATTCTGTAGCACGTCATCCCGTGACTAACTCCTTAGTCACATTGAGCTCATGATGATGTTCTACCGAGTGGGCCCAAAGATACCTCTCCGTCACACGGAGTGACAAATCCCGATCTCGATTCGTACCAACCCAACAAACACTTTCAGAGATACCCGTAGAGCATCTTTATAGTCACCTAGTTACACTGTGACGTTTGATGCACCCACAACACTCCTACGATATCCGGGAGTTGCACAATCTCACGATCTAAGGAAAATACACTTGACATTAGAAAAGCTTTAGCATACGAACAACACGATCTAGTGATATGCTTAGGATTGGGTCTTGTCCATCACATCATTCTCCCAATGATGTGATCTCGTTATCAATGACATCTAATGTCCATGATCAGGAAACCATGATAATCTATTGGTCAACAAGCTAGCCAACTAGAGGCTTGCTAGGGACACATTGTGATCTATTTATTCACACATGTATTACTGTTTTGTGTTAATACAATTATAGCATGAACAATAGACGATTATCATGAACGAGGAAATATGATAATAACCATTTTATTAGTGCCTCTAGGGCATATTTCCAACAGTCTCCCACTTGCACTAGAGTCAATAATCTAGTTTACATCACTATGTGATTGTAATGAATTCAACACCCATAGAGTTTTGGGGTTTGATCATGTCTTGCTTGTAAGAGAGGTTTATAGTCAATGGCTCTGAACCTTTCATATCCGTGTGTGTTTTACAAATCTCTACGTCATCCTATAGATGCTACTACGCCCCATCTGAAACCATTCCAAATGATTGCTCCACTGTACGAATCCGGTTTACTACTCATAGTCCTCCGGATCAGTGACAAAGCTTGTATGGACGTAACTCCTTTACGACGAACTCTTTAATCACTTCGATAATTGAGAAAATTTTCCTTATTTCATTAGTTACTAAGGATAACTTTGACCGCTATCCAGTGATCCATTCCGGGATCACTCTCGTACCCCATGACTGACTCATGGCAAGGCACGCTTTAGGTGCGGTACACAGCATAACATACTTGTAGAGTCTACGGCTGATGCATAGGGGACGACATTCGTCCTTTCTCTTTCTTCTGCCGTGGTCGGGCTTTGAGTCGTACTCAAATTTACACCTTGCAACATAGCCAAGAACTCCTTCTTTGCTGATCTATTTTGAACTCCTTCAAAAACTTGTCAAGGCATGCATTTCGCTGAAAGTTCCATTAAGAACTTTGATCTATCTTTATAGATCTTGTTGATCAACTCTCAAGTAGCTACATCTAGGTTTTCTTTGAAAAACTCTTTTCAAACAACCCTTTATGCTTTACAGAATTTCTACATTATTTACAATCAATAGTATGTCAACCACACATATTCATCAGAAATTCTATAGTGCTCTCACTCACCTTTTGGAAATACAAGTTTCTCATAAACTTTGTATAGAACCAAAAACTTTGATCATCTCATCAAAGTGTATATTCCAACTCCGAGATGCTTGCTCCAGTCCATAGAAGGATCGCTGGAGCTTTGCATACTTGTTAGCACCCTTTAGGATCGACAAAAATCTTCTGGTTGTATCACATACAGCCTTTCCTCAAGGAAACTGTCGAGGAAACAATATTTTGACATCCTATCTGCAATATTTCATAAATGATGCAGCAACTGCTAACATGATTTCAACAGACTTTCGGCATCGCTACGAGTGAGGAAGTCTCATTGTAGTCAACTCTTTGAACTTTGTCGAAAACACTTTTGCGACAAGTCGAGCTCTCTTAATGTTGACATTTCACCATCATCGTTTGTATTCTTTTTAAAGATCCATTCACAGTTAATAGTCTTATGACCATTAAGTGGTTCTTCCAAAGACTATGCTTTGTTTTTCATACATGGATCCTCTCTCGGATTTCATGGCCTCCAGCCATTTATCGGAATCCGGGCCCACCATCGCTTCTCCATAGCTTGTAGGTTCATTGTTGTCCAACGCCATGACCTTCAAGACAGGGTCACTGTACCATTCTATAGCAGCAGTACGTGACCTTGTCGACCTACGAGGTTTCTAGTAACTTGATCTAAAGTCTCACGATCATTATCATTAACTTCCACTTGAATTGGTGTATGTGCCACAGTAACAACTTCCTGTGCCTGCTACACACACACTGGTTGAAGTGATTGTTCACATAACCTCATCAAGTTTCCACCAAAAACTCCCACTCAATTCTTTTGAGAGAAAGTTTTCCTCGAGAAAGGACCCGTTTCAAGAAACAAACACATTTGCTTCCGGATCTGAGATAGGAGGTATACCCAACTGTTTGGGTGTCCTACGAAGATGCATTTATCCGCTTTGTGTTCGAGCTTATCAGGCTGAAAACTCTTTCACATAAGCATCGCAGCCCCAAACTTTTAAGAAATGACAACTTAGGTTTCTCTAAACCATAGTTTGTACGGTGTCATCTCCAACGGAATTACGTGGTGCCCTATTTAAAGTGAATGCGGTTGTGTCTAATGCCTAACCCATAAACGATATTGGTAATTTGATAATAAATATCTTAGTATGCACTATATCTAATAGGGCACGGCTATGACATACGGACACACCATCAGACTATGGTGTTCCACGTGGCATGAGTTGTGAAATTTTTTTCACGTGAAACTATTTTCACATTGTCTTAAATGTTTACCAAATTCGTAACTCATATATATATGTTTACCTCCACGATCACATCGTAGACATATTATCCTTTTGTCACGATGATCTTCAGCTTCACTCTAATATTACTTGAACATTTCAATAATTTAGATTTCTGTTTTATCAAGTAAATACACTAGTATCTACTCAAACCATTTGGGAAGTATGAAAACAATGATATCCACTGCGTGCCTTAGTACTCATCGGACTGCACACATCAAAATGTATTACTTCCAACAAGTTACATTCTTGTTCCATCTCACTGGAAAAACAGGTCTTCAGTCATCTTGCCCATGTGGTTCGATTTGCATGTCTCAAGTGATTCAAAATCAAGTGAGTTAATCAATCCATCCGCATGGAGTTTCTTCATGCGTTTATACCAACAGGCAAGGTTTGCATGTTTCAAACGTTTCAAAAATGAGTGAGTACAAAGATCCATCAGCATGGAGCTTCTTCATGCATTTTATATCAATATGACTCAAGTAGCAGTGCCACAAGTAAGTGGTACTATCATTACTACTTTGTATCTTTTGGTAACAATATTATGAACATGTGTATCACTATGATCGAGATTCAATAAACCATTCATTCTAGGTGCAAGACCATATAAGGTATCATTCAACTAAACATAATAACCATTATTCTCTTTAGGTGAATAATGGTATTTGGTATTAACATAATCCAATCATGTCTATGCTCAACGCAAACACCAAATAACAATTACTTAGGTTTTACACTAATCTCGATGGTAGAGGGAGTGTGCGATGTGTGGTCATATCAACCTTGGAAACACACACATTGTCACCTTGCCTTTAACTAGTCTTTGTTTATTCCGTAGCTTTTATTTCGAGCTACTAACACTTAGCAACCAAACCGGTATCTTATACCCTGGTGCTACTATATAGGAGTACTAGTAAAGTACACATCAATATCATGTATATCCAATATACTTCTGTCGACTTTGCCAGCCTTCTCATCTACCAAGTGTCTAGGGTAGTTCCTCTTCAGTGACTGTTCCCCTTATTTCATAAGCACATAGTCTCGGGTTTGGGTTCAACCTTTGGATGTCTTCATAGAGCAGCAACTGGTTTGCCGTTTAATGTAGTATCCCTTCAAGCCCTTTCCCTTCTTGAAACTAGTGGTTTTACAAACCATCAACAATTGATGTTCCCTTTTGACTTCTACTTTCGTGGTGTCAAACATCACGAATGGCTCAAGGATCATCATATCCATCCTTGATATGTTACAGTTCAGCACCAAGCTCTAGTACCTTGGTGTCAGTGACCTGGGAGAACTATCACTGTCTCATGTGGAAGTTCAACTCCCACTCGATTCAAGTGATTGTAGTACTCAGATAATCTGAGCACATGCTCTACGATTGAGCTCTTCTCCTTTAATTTGCAAAAAAATAATCTCGTCGGAGGTCTCATACCTCTCAACAAGGGCACGAGTATGAAATCCCAATTTCATCTCTTGGATCATCACGTATGTCCCGTGACGTTTGAAACGTCTTTAATGCCTTAATTCTAAGTTGTTCAAGCAACACGCACTGAACTATCATGTAGTTATCAAAAACATGTATGTCGGATGTTCGCAACATCTACACACCATGCTTGAGGTTCAGCATACTGAGTGGTTCATTTAGGACATAAGCCTTCTACGTAGCAATGAGGACAATCCTCGGTTAACAAACACAGTCCGCACAATTGCTACTTCTATCTTTCAACTAAGATTTCTCTAGGAACATATCAAATACCGTAGAGCTATAGTGCAAGTTACATAATTTGCAAAGACCTATTTGACTATGTTCATGATAATTAAGTTCATCTGATGAACTCCCACTTAAATCGACACCCCTCTAGTCATTTAAGTGATAAATGGTCCATGTCGACTAACCCGTGTCCTATCATCACGTGAGACGGACTAGTCGTCACGGTGAGAAACTTCATGCTGATCGTATTCAACCATACAACTCATGTTCGACCTTTCGGTCTCTTGTATTCGAGTTGATGTGTGTACATGCTAAGCTCATCGAGTCAACCTAAGTGTTTCGCGCGTGTAAATCTGGCTTACACCCGTTGTATGCGAACGTTAGAATCTATCACACCCGATCATCACGTGGTGCTTCGAGACAACGATCCTTCACAACGGTGCACACTTAGGGGAATACATTCTCGAAATTTTTATGAGGGATCATCTTATTATGCTATCATCATTCTAAGCAATAAGATGAAAAACATGATGAACATCACATGCAATCATATAGTGACATGATATGGCCATTATCATCTTTGCTCTTTCGATCTCCATCTTCGGGCATCGCATGATCATCATTGTCACCGGCGTGACACCATGATCTCCATCATCATGATCTCCATCATCGTGTCTCCATGAAGTCATCACGCCAACTACTACTACTACTACTACTACTACTACTACTACTACTACTACTACTACTACTACTACTACTACTACTACTACTACTACTACTACTACTATAGCTAACCGTTAGCAATGAAGTAAAAGTAGTAAATACATGGCGTTGCATCTCATACAATAAATTAAGAAAACTCCTATGGCTCCTGCTGGTTGTCATACTCAACAGCATGCAAGTCGTGATTCCTGTCATATCACATCACATGTCAAACCCTACAAAAATAAGTTAGACGTCCTCTAATTGTTGTTGCAAGTTTTACGTGGCTGATTTGGTTTCTAGAAAGAACACCTTCTTACCTACGTGACAACCACAACGATGATATGACAAAGCTATTTAACCTTCATAAGGACCCTTTTGATCAAATCCAATCCGACTAGAGTGAGAGAGACAAACACCCGCTATCCACCTTTATGCATGGTGTGCATGTCGACCGGTGGAACCTATCTCACGTAAGCGTACGTGCAAGGTAGGTCCGGGCCGCTTCATCCCACAATGCCGCCGTAAAAGAATAAGACTAGTAGCGGAAAGCAATTGACAAATCAGCAACCACAACCTTTTGTGTTCTACTCGTGCATGGAATCTACGCATAGAAAACCTGGCTCTGACAACACTGTTGGGTGACGTAGCATAAATTCAAAATTTTCCTACGCCATATTTAGATCTTCCTATGGAGAGACCAGCAAAAAGATAGGGGAGAGTGGATCTTCATACCTTTGAAGATCGCTAAGCGGAAGCGTTGCTAGAACGCAGTTGATGGAGTCATACTCGCGGCGATTCAGATCGCGGTGTGATTCCGATCTTGTGCCGAATCACGGCACCTCCGCGTTCAACACATGTGCAGCCCGCTGACGTCTCCCGCACCTTGATCCAGCAAGGAGGAGGGAGATGTTGGGGAAGATCTCCAACAGCACAACGTCGTGGTGTCGATGGAGAGACGAGGTCTCCCGGCAGGGCTTCGCCAAGCACCGTGCAAGAGGAGGAAGAAGAGAGACAGGGTTGCGCCGAGAGAGATGGAAAAAACCGTGTTCTCAAAGGCCAAGAACCCCCGCTATATATAGGGGGAAGGGAGGGTGGCGCCCCCTTTAGGGTTCCCCACCCTAAAGGGGGCGGCAGCCCTAGATGGGAGAGGGGGTGGCGGCCAGGAGGGGGAGAGGGGTGGCACACCCCTGGTGGGCCTTAGGCCCACCTGACTTAGGGTTTCCCTCCCTTTCGCTCTCTAGGCGCCTTGGGCTGGGTGTGGGGGGTGCACCAGCCCACCCAAGGTCTGGTTTCCTCTCACACTTGGCCCATGTAGCCTCCTGGGGCTGGTGTCCCCTCCCGGTGGGCCTCCGGAACCCTTTCGGTGGTCCCGGCACTTTGCCGGTGGTGCCCGAAACATTTCCGGCGTCCAAAACCATCCATCCTATATATCAATCTTTACCTACGGACCATTCCGGAGCTCCTCGTGACGTCCGGGATCTCATCCAGGACTCCAAACAACCTTCGGTAACCTCGTATGGCAATTCCCTATAACCCTAGCGTCATCGAACCTTAAGTGTGTAGACCCTACATGTTCGGGAGGCATGCAGACATGACCGAGACACTCTCCGGCCAATAACCATCAGCGGGATCTGGATACCCATGGTGGCTCCCAAATGTTCCATGATGATCTCATCGGATGAACCACGATGTCAAGGATTCAATCAATCCCGTATACAATTCCCTTTGTCTCTCGGTATAGAACTTGCCCGAGATTCGATCGTCGGTATACCCATACCTTGTTCAATCTCGTTACCGGTAAGTCTCTTTACTCGTTCCGTAGCACGTCATCCTGTGACTAACTCCTTAGTCATATTGAGCTCACGATGATGTTCTACCGAGTGGGCTAAGAGATACCTCTTCGTCACACGGAGTGACAAATTCCGATCTCGATTCGTACTAACCCAACATACACTTTCGGAGATACCCGTAGTGCACCTTTATAGTCACCCAGTTACATTGTGACGTTTGATACACCCAAAGAACTCCTACGATATCTGGGAGTTTCACAATCTCATGGTCTAAGGAAAAGACACTTGACATTAGAAAAGCTTTAGCATACGAACAACACGATCTAGTGCTATGCTTAGGATTGGGTCTTGTCCATCACATCATTCTCCCAATGATGTGATCCCGTTATCAATGACATCTAATGTCCATGATCAGGAAACCATGATCATCTATTGATCAACGAGCTAGCCAACTAGAGGCTTGCTAGGGACACATTGTGATCTATTTATTCACACATGTATTACTCTTTCCTGTTAATACAATTATAGCATGAACAATAGGCGATTATCATGAACGAGGAAATATGATAATAACCATTTTATTATTGCCTCTAGGGCATATTTCCAACATCGGGATGCCCAGTTCCATGCTCAAAAATCAAATCAAAATATATTGAAACAAAATTCCCCCAAGATTGTTGTTTCTATGGACGGTACTTGTGGACTGGCTCGCCGTGGAGTGTGATTGATTGGTGGAGGGGGAGTAAAAACTTTACCATTCTGTATCTAGCATGGAAGATACCGATATCTCTTGGTTGTTATGTTGACAATGAAAGCATAACACTCAAAATTATTATTCATCTCTGTTTTAAAAGCTCGAGTTCTCGCACATATGCAAATCACTGCTTCCCTCTACAAAGGGCCAATGTATTTACTTTCATGTTTTTTACTATTCTTGTTGAGTTAACTTCTTATTCCAACCTCAAAGTATTAGTTGGCAAGCATCATGTGGTGGGGAAAGATCCAAACATATATATCCATACAAATATATTTGATCATGAATTATTATTGTTGACAATTATCTATACGATAAATAAGTTGGGAGGTGAAACTTTAAGCCCCTATCTTTCTCTCTGTTTGATGGATGCTATTTGTTATAAAAATATGCTTTGAGTGTCAATAATCATAGAAGACTCTATGATAGTTGAGTACGTGGAATTTCCTAAATCAAAGCTCTTACATAGACCCTTCTTGAAAATAAGATGCAATGCAATTGTTTGGTGACTGAAAGCATAGTTTGTTAGTTTTAAAGAAACTTATGGTCTACACTTCAACACGTGAATAGCTTGTTACTTCATCATGAGAAGTTTTATGAGATGATCTACTATTTATGATATATAATGATGCTAGAAAAAGTGCTTGGAACTACCATTGATCATATTTATGCACTATGCTAGCATTCACACTTCATAAATTATTTCTTTTCTCATTTACCTACTCGAGGACGAGCGGGAATTAATCTTGGGGATGCTGATACGTCTCCAACGTATCTATAATTTATGAAGTATTCATGCCATGTTTAGAATAATTCAATATGATTTTGGTATGATTTTATTAGAATTAACCCGGACTGCCGTTGTTTTCAGCAGAGCCACAGTGGTGTTGTTTTTGTGTAGAAATAAAAGTTCTCGGAGTGGGCTGAAAATTTACGGAGAATATTTTAGGAAAATATGAAAAATAATGGTGCAAAAAGATACCGGAGAGGAGTCCCGAGGCAGCCACAAGCCACCAGGGCGTGACCCCCCTAGGGTGCGCCCCTCATGCCTTGTGGGCCCCTCGAGCACTCCTGTGACGTGATTCCAACGCAAAATATTCTTATAAATATAGAAATGCACGAAAAGAAACCTACATCGGGACTTACGGCGCCGAAAGCCTCGAGAGCCACAAAAAAACCAATCTTGGCCCTCTCTGTCACCCTGCCGGAGGGGGTCACTGATGACCCACAAGTATAGGGGATCTATCATAGTCCTCTCGATAAGTAAGAGTGTCGAACCCAACGAGGAGTAGAAGGATCTGACAAGTGGTTTTCAGCAAGGTAATATCTGCAAGCACTGAAATTATCGATAACAAGTGGTTGTGTGGTGAGATGATTCATAGAAAGTAGCAAGTAACAAAAGTAACAACGGTGCAGCAAAGTGGCCCAACCCCTTTTGTAGCAAGGGACAAGCTTGGACAAAGTCTTATAGGAGGAAAAACGCTCCCGAGGACACACGGGAATTTCTGTCATGCTAGTTTTCATCATGTTCATATGATTCACGTTCGTTACTTTGGTAGTTTGATATGTGGGTGGACCGGCGCTTGGGTACTGCCCTTACTTGGACAAGCATCCCACTTATGATTAACCCCTCTCGCATGCATCCGCAACTACGAAAGAAGAATTAAGACAAAGTCTAATAATAGCATTAAACTAGTGGATCCAAATTAGCCCCTTACGAAGCAACACATAAACTAGGGTTTAAGCTTCTGTCGCTCTAGCAACCCATCATCTACTTACTACTTCCCAATGCTTTCCTCTAGGCCCAAATGATGGTGAAGTGTTATGACGTTCATATAACACCACTAGAGGAAAAACAACATACAACACATCAAAATATCGAACGAATACCAAATTCACATGACTACTATTAGCATGACTTATCCCATGTCCCCAGGAACAAAACTAACTACTCACAAAGCATAATCATATTCATGACCAGAGAGGTATTGAGTAGCATCAAGGATCTGAACATAAACTCTTCCACCAAATAATCCAACTAGCATCAACTACAAAGAGTAATTAACACTACTAGCAACCTTACAAGTACCAATCGGAGACGCGAGACGGAGATTGGTTACAAGAGATGAAGTAGGGTTTAGAGATGAGATGGTGCTGATGAAGATGTTGATGGTGATGAGTCCCCTCCGGTGAGAGGAGTGTTGGTGATGACGATGGTGACGATTTCCCCCTCCCGGAGGGAAGTTTTCCCCGGCAGGATCGTCCTGCCGGAGCTCTAGATTGGTTCTGCTCAAGTTCCGCCTTGTGGCGGCGGCGAATCCTCCGAAAAGCCTCCTCTCGATTTTTTTCGAAACGAAACCCTTCATATAGCAGAAGAGGGGAGCCAGTGGGCCAGCAGGGAGCCCACAATCCCAATAGGCGCGGCCAGGGGGGTGGCCGCGCCTAGAAGGCCTGTGGCCACCTGCTGGCGCCCCTTTGGCACTTCTTCGGCCCAGTATTTATTATATATCCCCAAAAAATCCACGTTGATTTTCACAGCTTTTGGAGTTGCGCAGAATAGGCATCTCAAACTTGCTCCTTTTTCAGGCCAGAATTCCAGCTGCCAGCATTCTCCCTCTTCATGTAAACCTTGCAAAATAAGAGGGAAAAGGCATAAGTATTGTACCGTGAAGTGAAATAACATCCCAAAAAGCAATAAATATCAACACGAAAGCATGATGCAAAACGGACGTATCGACTCGCCCAAGCTTAGACCTCGCTTGTCCTCATGCGAAAGCCGAGCTCAATAAATATGCCCACATGTTTAGGGAGAGAGATGTCGACAAAACAATATACGAACATGCATGCATCATGATCATGATCAGAACAGCAATACCAACATATAATCTCTCATGCTAAAGTGACAATTCCTTCACAAAGTAAAGTATGGATCAAGAACCTTACCGAGAATTAGGAACCGATAGCCTTTAGTCATTGAAGCAATTGCAATTTATCACAACATTAGAGAGAGTCAAATAAGAGCTTGTAAAGCAAATACACATACTCAATCATCTTTTCGTTCTCTACAATTGCTACAACTCACGTGGTACTCATGAGATCAAAGTTTCAGCAGAACACAGAGAAAGATGGGGGCTTATAGTTTTGCCTCCCAACTGCTTACCTCAAGGGTAATGTCAACAATAATAATTCATGAATGCTTACCTCAAAGTTGACATGAGAATATAGATCTTTCCCAAGCATATGACGTTAGCCAAGATAAAGGAGAAACAAGGAATTGGTGAAGATCACCATGACTCTTTCAAGGGCAAAAAGTAAAGGTACAAGATAGGCCCTTCGCAGAGGGAAGCAGAGGTTGTCATGCGCTTTGAGGTTTGGATGTGTGTCCTCTTAGTACGGAAGAACGTCACTTTATATTGCCTCCTGTGATAAAGAACTTTATTATGCAGTATGTCGCTTTTATGTCTTCCTCATCACAGGTTCGTACAAAGCTTATTTTCCACACACTAATAGACCATACATATTAGGGAGCAATTTTTATTGCTTGCACCGATGACAACTTACTTGAGGGATCTTATTCAATCCATAGGTAGGTATGGTGGACTCTCATGGCAAAATGGTGTTGAAGGTTTATGGATGCACAAGTAGTATCTCTACTTGGTGCCGGAGTTTTGGCTAATATGAGGTGGAAGCAATCATCACATGCTAAGGGATCTCTAATCATATAACATTGTTCGGAACCAAGAAAACACAATTCCTTATGTTGTCTTCCTTGTCCAACGTCTACTTCTAAGCATGCAATAGTTTAGTGAGTGTTCACAATCATAGATGGTGTCAAAGATGATATATTTATATGTGAACCTCTCCTTCTTTACCACTTCCTATTAATTGCAACAATGACCAAGGTCTATGTTTGTCTACCCGCAACAACTTTCAATCAACATTCTTTTTATATGTGAAGGCATCACTTCCCATAAGATCATTACATGATCTTTCATGCTTTTGTTCTTTTCTCACTCTTTTGATCATGGCATGAGGCAAAGCCCTAAACTAAGACACTCTTTATTATATGGCTCACGAGCTCGAATACATCGGGGGTGACACAAAGCAAAACTCAAGACTAAAACACTAAGACTTTTAATCTACTAGAGAAAAATAAAACTGAAAAGGAACAAACTAAAACAAACGTAAAGGCAAAAGATGTGATGGTGATACTATACCGGGGCAACTCCCCCAAGCTTGGCACAAGCCAAGGGGATTGCCCATACCCATGCTTAGTTGTCTTCCTTTGGAGATGATGGTGGTGGAGTTGTTGCAATCTTTGATTCCAAGAGGGCCATTAATCATTGATTTATACCTTGGAGATCTGTGATATGTTTCTCCAGCAAAACAACTTCACGAGTGAGATAAGTATTGCGATCACGAGTTGTTTCACAAAACCTCAAGAGTTCAATCAAGGATGGAGACAATAGGTGGAGGTAGGGTTGGAGGAAATCCCATATTGTGCTTCGTCCCACGCCTGATTCTTCTCTGTAGTTTTTACCTTGGTTTCTTTAGGTAGCCTTTCCTTGGCCTCCATTCTTTTCAGATCAACATTTACTTCTCCATAGACTTGAGGGAGATTGTTCTCCCCACAAATTCCTGGGACAACATCTTGCTCTAAATCTGCGGCAGAAAACAGGCTCAAAACGAAAACAGAGGAAATTTGCGTGATACAAGGGTCAGACCTTTCGGGAGAATATATAATGATTTTTTCCAGATCAGAAGGCGTACTCCACACGAAAACGGAGTCCGGGAGGCACACGAGGGGGCCACAATCCCCCCAGGCACGACCAGGGGGTGGGCCCGCTCCTGGCAGGCTTGTCGCCTCCTCGCGCGCTTTCTGGAGTACTTCCAATTTTTCTATTTTTTCAAAAATTCCAAAACGGAGAAAAAATCCTACTGGAAAAGTTTTGGAGTCTGTTTTCTTACCGAATCACATACCTGTTCGTTTTTGGAGTCTGAAACAGGCTGATAAACATCCCTTAGGTATTCTTCCGGAGTTATGATATTGATGATATTGTTTTCAACATTTATGGGAGTACCTGAGATAAAATGCTTGATTCTCTGCCCATTTACAACTCTCGGACAATTACCTTCAGTGTTGTTGATCTTGATAGCACCAGAACGATATACTTCCTCAACAAAATAGGGACCTTCCCATTTAGAGAGAAGCATGTATGCAATAAATATTAAACGAGATTTATATAGCAAGACATAATCACCTACATTGAACTCACGTTTTTGTATCCTTTTATCATGCCACCTCTTAACCTTTTCTTTGAACAACTTGGCATTTTCATATGCCTGAGCTCTCCATTCATCAAGCGAGCTAATGTCAAATAACCTCTTCTCGCCAGCAAGTTTGAAATCAAAGTTGAGCTCTTTGATTGCCCAATAAGCTTTATGCTCTAGCTCAAGAGGTAAATGACATGCTTTACCGTACACCATTTTGTACGGAGCCATCCCTTGGGATTCTTATAGGCAGTTCTATAAGCCCATAGTGCATCATCGAGCTTCTTAGACCAATTCTTTCTAGACCTGTTGACAGTCTTTTGCAGAATTAGTTTAATTTCTCTATTGCTTAGCTCTACTTGACCACTGGACTGAGGGTGATAGGGGGACGCAATTCTATGGTTGACATCGTATTTAGCAAATGTTTTACGGAAAGCACCATGAATGAAATGTGAACCCCCGTCGGTCATCAGATATCTAGGGACTCCAAATCTAGGGAAAATAACTTCTTTAAGCATCCTGATAGAAGTGTTGTGATCAGCACTACAAGTGGGGATAGCTTCTACCCACTTAGTGATGTAAGAAATAGCAACTAGGATATGAGTATACCCGTTGGATTTTGGAAAAGGTCCCATATAGTCAAAGCCCCAAACATCAAATGGTTGAATGACAAGTGAATAGTTCATAGGCATTTCATGACGTTTACCGATATTACCTACTCTTTGACATTCGTCACAAGACAAGACAAACTTACGGGCATCCTTGAAGAGAGTGGGCCAATAGAAACCTGATTGCAATACCTTGTGTGCAGTTCTATCTCCCGCAAGGTGTCCTCTGTAGGCCTCAGAGTGACACTTCTGTAGGATTTGTCCCTATTCATGTTCAAGTACACAACGTCTAATAACACCATCTACTCCTTCCTTATAAAGGTGAGGATTATCCCAAAAGTAATGTCTCAAGTTAAAGAAGAATTTCTTCTTTTGTTGGTATGTGAAACTAGGTGGTATATATTTGGCAACGATATAGTTTGAATAATCAGCATACCACGGTGCACTACGTGAAGTATTGATGATATTCAATTGCTCATCGGGAAAGCTATCATCAATAGGTTGTGGGTCATCAAGAACGTTCTCTAACCTAGACAAGTTATCTGCTATGGGGTTATTAGCACCCTTCCTATCGACAACGTGCAAATCAAATTCTGGTAGCAAGAGAACCCATCTGATAAGTCTAGGTTTAGCGTCCTTCTTCTCCACGAGGTACTTAATAGCAGCGTGATCAGTGTGAATAGTGACTTTGGAATCAACTACGTAAGACCTGAACTTCTCACATGCAAACACGACTGCTAAAAACTCCTTTTCTGTAGTAGCATCGTTTCTTTGAGCACTGTCTAGAGTTTTACTAGCATAGTGAATAACATTCAACTTCTTATCAAATCTTTTCCCTAGGACATCACCAACAGCATAATCACTAGCATCACAAATGATTTCAAAAGGTAAGTTCCAATCAGGTGGTTGAACAATAGGTGCTGTTATCAAGGCCTTCTTAAGTATTTCGAAGGCTTCCTCACAATCATCGTCAAAAACAAAAGGAATATCCTTTTGCAAGAGATTAGTAAGAGGCCTAGAAATCTTAGAGAAGTCTTTAATGAACCTCCTATAGAAACCAGCATGACCAAGGAAAATTCTTATACCTTTGATATCTGTGGGGTATGGCATTTTCTCGATCGCATCAACCTTAGCCTTATCGAATTCAATACCTCTTTCAGAAATTTTATGTCCTAAGACGATGCCTTCATTAACCATAAAGTGGCACTTCTCCCAATTCAAGACAAGATTGGGGTCTTTACATCTCTGCAAGACTCGATCAAAGTTGCTGAGGCAATCATAAAAGTAAGACCCGTAAACGGAGAAGTCATCCATGAAAACCTCAACAATCTTTTCACAAAAGTCAGAGAATATAGCCATCATACATCTTTGAAAGGTGGCAGGTGCATTACATAAGCCAAAAGGCATACGTCTATAAGCAAATGTACCGAAAGGGAAGGTGAAAGTGGTTTTCTCCTCACTAGATTATGCAACTGGTATTTGGGAGAAACCAGAATAACCGTCTAGAAAGTAGAAGTGTGTGTGTTTAGACAGTCTTTCTAGCATTTGGTCGATAAAAGGCAAAGGGTAATGATCTTTCCTAGTGGCTTTATTCAATTTCCTAAAATCGATCACCATCCTATAACCAGTAATAATCATGTGTGGGATCAATTCATCCTTATCATTAGGGAGAACGGTAATGCCTCCCTTCTTAGGGACGCAATGCACCGGACTCACCTAATCACTATGAGCAACAGGATAGATGATACCCGCTTCCAGGAGCTTTAGTATTTCTTTTCTCACTACTTCTTTCATCTTAGGATTTATCTCCTTTGACGATCAACAACTGGTTTGGAATTAGGATCAGTTTTAATCTTGTGCTGGCATGGAGTGGGACTAATGCCCTTAAGATCATCAAGAGTATATCCAATAGCAGCACAGTGCTTTCTCAGAGTTTTTAGTAACTTCTTTTCTTCATGCTCTGAGAGGCTCGCACTAATAATAACATGATATATCTCTTTTTCATCAAGATAAGCATACTTAAGAGTATCAGGCAACTGTTTAAGCTCGAACACAGGATCACCCTTTGGTGGGGATGGATCCCCAAGCAGTTCAACAAGCAAATTATTCTTAAGGATATGATATTGTTCTAAGACAACCCTATCTATCTCATCCCTTTCATCCATATGCATATCATTTTCATGCTCAAGCAAGTATTGCTCTAAGGGATCAGTAGGAGGCATGACAATAGAAGCCAAGGCAATAGTTTCATCCTTACTGGACAACTCTTTTTCTTGAGGTTGTCTACCAAACTTGGAGAAATTGAACTCATGTGAGACACCTTCAAAGCCAATAGTGTTAGTTTGCTTCTCACAGTCAATATGAGCATTGACAGTATTGAGAATAGGTCTGCCAAATATGATGGGACAAAAGCTATCTTGATGGGACAAAATCTATCTTGAGTGGTAGCAGGATACTTCGTTTTACCACACAAGACTTCAACATCCCTAACAATTCCCACAGGGCAGATAGTATCTCTATTGGCAAGCTGAATAGTGACATCAATAGGTTCTATCTCAACATGTGCAATCTCGTCTTTAATTTCATCATATAAGGATTGAGGTATTGCACTAACACTAGCACCCACGTCACATAAACCATGATAGCAATGATCTCCTATCTTAACAGAAAGAACAGGCGTGCCAACAACAAGCCTATGTTTATCTCTAGTGTGAGGTTTAGCAATTCTAGCAGCATCTTCACACAAGTGAATATTATGTCCCTCAACATCATCAGATAGGAGATATTTGATAATAGCAATGCTAGGTTCAACTCTAATTTTCTCACGGGGTGTAGGTGTTCTAATGTAGCCTCTACGTATCACAGTTGAAGCTTTAGAATGATCCTTTATCCTAACAGGGAAAGATGGTTTCTCAATGTAAGCACTGGGAACAATAGGATCATTATAGCCAATGACTTTCTCTTCAACTGGATTGGGTTTACCTACATTGACTTCTAAACGAGGATGATATTTAAACCACTTCTCGTTGGGGAGATCAATATGAGCAGAAAATGATTCACACAATGAAGCTACTATCTCAGAGTCAAGTCCATACTTAGTGCTAAAATCACAAAAAGTATTTGTTTCAACAAAGGATTTAAGACAATCAAACTTGAAATTCATACCTGACTCCTTACCTTCATCAAGATCCCAATCTTCAGAGTTGCGTTTAATTCTCTCCAATAAATTCCATTTGAAGTCAATATCTCTCTTCATGAAAGAACAAGTACAAGAAATGTCAAGCATGGTGCGATCATCATGAGAAAGCCGAGCATAGAAGTTCTGAATAATTATTTCTCTCGAGAGCTCATGGTTGGGGCATGAATATAACATTGATTTAAGCCTCCCCCAAGCTTGAGCGATGCTTTCTCTGTCACGAGGCCAAAAATTATAAATATAATTCCGATCACGATGTACTAGATGCATAGGATAAAACTTTTGATGAAATTCCAATTTCAACCGATTGTAGTTCCATGATCCAGTATCATCACATAGCCTATACCATGTCAACGCCTTATCCCTCAAAGATAAGGGAAAGAACTTCTTCTTGACCTCATCCTCGGTCAAACCTGCAAGCTTAAATAAACCACAAACTTCATCTACATAGATTAGATGCAAGTATGGATGTGATGTTCCATCTCCTATAAAAGGATTAGCCAGCAGTTTCTCAAGCATACCCGAAGGAAATTCAAAGAAAATATTTTCAGTAGCTGCAGCAGGTTGAGGAGCAACTCTTTGTGCTTCTGTTCGAGGTGAAGATACCCCGAACAAGCCCCTCAAAGGATTAGTTTCCATAGTGACAAGTGACAATAAATTTCAGCACACTATATGAATGTTTCCTTACCAAGTTCCACTTACCAAAGGCGCTTCACTCCCCGGCAACGGCGCCAGAAAAGAGTCTTAATGACCCACAAGAATAGGGGATCTATCGTAGTCCTTTCAATAAGTAACTGTGTCGAACCAAGGAGGAGCAGAAGGATGTCACAAGTGGTTTTCAGCAAGGTAATATCTGCAAGCACTGAATTTATCGGTAACAAGTGGTTGTGTGGTGAGATGATTCGTAGCAAGTAGCAAGTAACAAAATTAACAACGGTGCAGCAAAGTGGCCCAATCCAATTTGTAGAAAGGGACAAGCCTGGACAAAGTCTTATAGGAGGAAAAACGCTCCCGAGGACACACGGGGATTTCTGTCATGCTAGTTTTCATCATGTTCATATGATTCACGTTCGTTACTTTGATAGTTTGATATGTGGGTGGACCGGCGCTTGGGTACTGCCCTTACTTGGACAAGCATCCCACTTATGATTAACCCCTCTCGCAAGCATCCGGAACTATGACAGAAGAATTAAGACAAAGTCTAACCATAGAATTAAACTAGTGGATCCAAATCAGCCCATTACGAAGCAACGCATAAACTAGGGTTTAAGCTTCTGTCACTCTAACAACCCATCATCTACTTACTACTTCCCAATGCCTTCCTCTAGGCCCAAATAATGGTGAAGTGTTATGTAGTCGACGTTCACATAACACCACTAGAGGAAAAAAACATACAACACATCAAAATATCAAACGAATACCAAATTCACATGACTACTATTAGCATGACTTATCCCATGTCCTCAGGAACAAAAGTAACTACTCACAAAGCATAATCATATTCATGACCAGAGAGGTAATGAGTAGCATCAAGGATCTGAACATAAACTCTTCCACCAAATAATCCAACTAGCATCAACTACAAAGAGTAATTAACACTACTAGCAACCTTACAAGTACCAATCGGAGTCGCGAGACGGAGATTGGTTACAAGAGATGAACTAGAGTTTGGAGATGAGATGGTGCTGATGAAGATGTTGATGGTGATGAGTCCCCTCCGATGAGAGGAGTGTTGGTGATCACGATGGTGACGATTTCCCCCTCTGGGAGGGAAGTTTTCCCCGGCAGGATCGTCCTGCCGGAGCTATAGATTGGTTCGTCTCAAGTTCCGTCTCGTGGCGGCGGTGAATCCTCCGAAAAGCCTCCTATCAAATTTTTTCGGAACGAATCCCTTCATATAGTAGAAGAGGGGAGCCAGTGGGCCAACAGGGAGCCCACAAGCCCCCTAGGCGCGGCGAGGGGGGTGGCCGCGCCTAGCAGGCTTGTGGCCACCTGTTGGCGCCCCTCTGGCACTTCTTCGGTCCAGTATTTTTTATATATTCCCAGAAAAATCCACGTTGATTTTCACGGCTTTTAGAGTTGCACATAATAGGCATCTCAAACTTGCTCCTTTTTTAGGCCAGAATTCCAGCTGCTGGCATTCTCCCTCTTTATGTAAACCTAGCAAAATAAGAGAGAATAGGCATAAGTATTGTACCGTGAAGTGAAACAACAGCCCAAAAAGCAATAAATATCAACATGAAAGCATGATGCAAAATGGACGTATCCGTCACCATCACCACAGACCATGGAGGAGGAAGACGGAGTGGAGATCATCACCATGGAAGTTAAGGACAAGAGGGAGTACCTCTCCCCACCTTGGGGGAGGCCATGGAGGAGGAGGCACAAGGGGAGACCCTCTCCCCCTCTCTCCCGGTGGTGCCAGAGTACCACCCGAGGAACCATCGCCGCGGTAATCGTCTTCATCAACATCACCTTCTTCATCAACATCCTCATCTTCTTTTAGCGGTCCACTCTCCCGCACCCCGCTGTAATCCCCTACTTGAACATGGTGCTTTATGACACATATTATGATCCAATGATGTGTTGCCATCCTATGATGTTTTGAGTAGATTCCCTTTGGCTTATGGGTTGATTGATGATCTAGATTGGTTTGAGTTGCATGCTTTATTATTGGTGTTGTCCTTTGGTGCTCTCCGTGTCGTGCAAGCGTGAGGGATTCCCGCTGTAGGGTGGTGCAATATGTCCATGATTCGTTTATAGTGGGTTGCTTGAGTGACAGAAGCATAAACCCTAGTAGGTGGGTTGTTGCGTATGGGATAAAGGGGACTTGATGCTTTAATGATATGGTTGGGTTTTACCTTAATGATCTTTAGAAGTCGCGGATCCTTGATAGAGTTCCAATCTTAAGTACATATGATCCAAGTAGAGAAAGTATGTTAGCTTATGCCTCTCCCTCATATAAAATTGCAATAATGATTACGATCTTGATAACAATTGCCTAGGACAATTCCGCACACCGACCCATCATTATTCCACACTCGCTATTTGTAATATATTGTAATATATTCTAACTTTATGATAACAACACCTATTTTTATATTTTAGTTCTCTCATGTCATGCAAAGCTATTCTCTTCATACCCACAACATAGTTTTATTTCTCGTTCCTAGTTGGAAGCAAATGTTCGTCGTACGTAGAGTTGTATCTGTGGCACATAGGACTTGAGAGAATATTGCTCTTACCTTTAACTCCTTGTGGGTTCGACACTCCATACTTATCACTTCCACCTTTGGAAATTGCTACGATGATTCCTTGCACTTGGGGATTATCAGTCCTCACACAATCAACTTCATGTTTGAGCTGATCAACACTAGCAGACATCTCTGTCACTTTGACGTCCAAATCGTGGAATTTGGTTTCCACGATCCTCTCTAAGATCCTTTGGTACCTGCAGGTATGCCCTTTGTAGTCCTCTTGGGAGCTATTGCCTTCTTCGCCTTAGTAGGAGGCTTTGGAGCAGATTTCCTAGGCATGGCATCAGCCATGAGCTTCTTCTTCTTCTTCTTCTTCTTCTTCGGAGGGGCTTCAGCAAGGATCTCTTCTTCAACATTAGCTTCTGGGTCCTCATACATTGAGATTTGTCTCCCAATGACATGGATCACCCTCTTCTTGGCTCTGTTCATACCTGGCTTCTTAGCAGGTTTCTCAGAGGTGATTGCCATCCCTTGTCTTGCAGACTCGGGGGCTCTAAGATCACTAGGCTTTTCAGACTCTTTCGTAATACTCTTCTTGGCAGGAGCCTTGTCCTTCTGTTTTTGAGGAATAGATATTTCCTCTGGGACAAAGTAAAAATCTTCTTCATCAGAATTAAGCTTCTTTCTTGACCTGGTAGCTGCCTTGGGCAAGACATGGGATCTGGGGGTAACTGGGTCAGAAGGTGTCCTCTCAGGACTTGTGCTTGAATCCATCTCAAAAGTGACCTCAGTGAAATTGTTCTGGCTATCATCAAAACCTGACATCCAGGTAATCAAAGTAGACTAGCAACCAACACACTAGCAGACAAGCAACCCTGAGAAACAGATATAGAAGAGCAGAAGGGTGGAGCATCAAAAAACACATAAGATTTTCGAAATTTTGAATTCAGAAACTTAGGGTATGATCTTCTACATAATATAAATCGGTAGCACCGGGTTGGTCATTTCGGAGTCACCGAGATCAATCACTCGCATAACTGAGACTTGGCAGTCTTTTTGGTATCACCGAAAAGAACTACTCGGTCTCACTGAGATGTTTCTCAGGAAACCTAAAACAGAAATCGGTGGAACCGATTTCACCAACTCGGTATCACCGAGATGCATGCTGCAGGGGATCAGATACAAAATGTCATCATTATATATGTTACGGGATCTTGTCGTGGAGAGGAGGGTTTGCACACGGTGGATTATAAATAAAAGATTCTCATGTGCATGAATTGGAACAATTGGGCACGAGAGAAGGCGATCCGTACCCTAGCTTTGTGGCGGTCCGATTATGGCGGCGACTGCGGCGAAGATTCCGTCGACAAAGGCGAATCCCAACGGCGGGGAATTAAAGGCGACAACTAGGGGTCCAGGTGCAGTAGATTAGGGAATGGCGTCGAGGAGTTTGAAGAGGTAATTTCAAAACACTTGCCCCCCCAGGCTTTATACCCATCACTGTTGGTGTCACCGATATTACACTTTCGGTGTCACCGAGTTCCTCTTCTGTGAGTTGACAGGGAAACTCGATGTAACCGAGATGATGATATCGGTGGTACCGAGATGGAAATTTTGATCAACTTTGGGAATTCGGTGGAACCGAGTTTGTAGGGTTGGTTTCACCGAGCTTCACAAAGAGGTTTTGGAGTGCAATCTTTGTCGATACGGAACTCCGAGTGCTCCTTCACACAGAGGGATCGAGAAGTGCTTGTTCAAGTTCTGTGATGAAGCATGAATAGAACTTGAGATAAGAAAGCATAGCTAACTAGAGGAGGGTCCTAGGCATTCTTGTCCATCCAATTGGCAAAAGATAAATAAAAAAGGCAAATAACAACAATGGTATGTCCTCGAATGAGCAAAATATGCACATCACATTCTCACAGAATAAGATGATGGGCAAAACAAAGTGAACATGCACAAACATCCTAGTATCTATCAAGCACTTTTGCGATGACGAAGTCATCTATATATGAGTATATTGAAATAGGAGTCAAGTAAGAATACTTGATCATAGGTCAGACTCATCGATTAAGCACAAGTGGGGTTACCACTTTTACATAAAGCATTAATGTGTTCGTATCCTTAGGAGATGCTTATACTCAAGATTTACAGTAAAGCACCCCCTTGATATGACAACCCCCCTAAGAGGGATAAACTAACCTCGGGTCTTGTCGTAGAAGACTTCAAGTAGGTGAAGTAGTGGTGGATGCTCAAATGTTGATGAAGATCATCTTGAGTTGGTAGCAATCCTTGTTATTTCTTAGTCTTCTCGCCTACATGGGTTTGTCCCAAACACAAGGAACATATACAAGAATATCTATGGACATGTAGTGAAGCACATGTGGGATGATGTCCAAAGATACATTAGTTACCTTGTCCCTTGCTTACCTTTGAGGGAATGTGTTACTCCTTGAACTAATGCATATGGTTGAGGTTGATTGCATATAGTTCTTGTCAAAATGAATAAGAGTGAATATCATTGGTGGAGTCACCCCTCAAGAACTTTCTAGTTCTTCCTCTCAGGGATCCACATCAACTTGATGGGAATCCTGGGAGTTGTGGTAGCACTAGATGAGGTAGTGCTAGTAGTGTCCTTGGGAATCCACTTGACCTTGGCTTGGGGTTCCTCTTCAAATAAGTCAACCTCGTCTTGAAGGTTTCATTTTCCCTTGTGGTCTTGTGGTAGAGGGCCATCTTGAATGCATGTTCCTTTGGGAGGATTAGGATCATACTTCTCCTCTCGAGGAACAAACTTGGGAGTGGGATATGGACCTTCTTCCCAAACATCTCCATTGACGTTGAAGTAGTCAACACCTTGTTTCTTCCGATGTCTTCCTTGCTTGCACACAATTTCCTGAAATTGCTTAGTTCTGGCAAGACTTTTGAAGACACGTCTCTCTATAATCCCTTTCAATAAATCATTTTATTTCTCAAGTGCAACTTGGCTAAGAGAATCATTAGTGGAATAAATAGAGCTACTAGCAACAACATCATTAGATCTAACTTTAGCATTGTTGTTACTAGATGAACAAACTGTCTTGCCTTTGTTACTAGTGTTCTTAGGTTTAACTTGTGGAACAAAAGTAGACAAGATTAGTCATTTGGCTAGATAAGAAGAACTCTTCTTTCGAAGATCATCATTGATTGCTTTTAGGAACTCATGCTCTTGCTCCAAGTTGAGCTTCTCGAAGCGTAGCTTCTCATGAGTTCTGTAATTAGTTGTTCAATCTCTTTATTATCATCATCATTCGACTTATCTTAACTAGCATGATAATTAGCAAGTTCATTTTCAGTGTTATCACTAGCTTTATCAAAGAGCAAGTCATCTTCTCCTAACAAGTCATCCTCATCACTATCAAAATCAAGATATTTGGGGTGCGATACCTTTGGGCCTTTAGCCATGAAATAGTTTACGAACCCCTCATTTGGTGAATCAAATAAGTCGTAGGAGTTGGAGGAAACGAGTGCAATGCCGACAACACCTTCATCTTGACTATAGTCACAGCCGGAGTGGTAGCTTCTCTCGAATTGGTTGTCAGACTCGGAGCCAGAAACCCATTCACCAACATGAACTTGATGTCTTCTTCTAGAGTTTATCTTGGTGTATTTGTCCTTCTTCTCTGATTCCTTACCTCTCGATGAGTGTCTTCGATCATAAAAATCTTCTCTACTCCTTCTCTCTCTGCGAGGTGACTCATCTTTTGAGCTTCGTCTTCAAGGTGACTCTTCTCTTCATTTGTAGGGAGCCCAGCACTCTTTGGCTCCACTCTTGTAGAACTTGTTGAATATTCCGACCATGAGGCTTACCTCTTCATTGGTAACAAGGTTGTCCTTTGAAGTAGTGGGAGCATCACTTGAAGCTTTGTAAGCACCGCTTGACTTGTTGTGCAACTCTTCTTTGTCCTTGAGTGACATCTCATGAGCAACAATCCTACCAATGACTTATGTTGGCTTTAGATCTTTTTACTTCGGCATCATTTGGATCAATGTGCACACGGTGTCATACTTTCCATCTATAGATCTAAGTATCTTCTTGATGATGAATTTTTCGGTCATCTCTTCGCTTCCTTAGCCGGCAATATCATTGTTGATAAGAGCTAGCCTAGAGTACATTTCAGCGACCCCATCACCATCCTTCATTTTGAACTTGTCAAGTTGACTTTGAAGAACATCCAACCTAGATTCGTTGTCAGAATCAGTACCTTCATGCATATCAACCAAAGTATCCCCAATTTCTATTGCATTCTCAAGGCGGCTGATTTTTTATGAATTCTTCGGAGCATAGGTAGTTGAAGATGATGTAACGAGCTTGTGCATTGAATTGCAACATCTTTAGTTATTCCGCTGTCGCATCACGATCCGGTTCTCGCCCTTTGATACGTCTCAAACGTATCTATAATTTTTGATGGTTTCATGCTGTTATCTTGTCATCTTGGGATGTTTTATGTACCTTTAAATCTTTTTTGGGACTAACTTATTAATTCAGTAACAAGTGCCAGTTCCCGTTTTTTCTATGTTTTGGGCTCTTCTCAAATCTGATTTTGGAACAGAGTGCAAACGGAATAAAATCGTGGAAATAAATTTTTCCCGAACAGAAGAAGACCAGGGGGGCTTGAGGGCCAAGCGAGGAGGGCTACAGGGGGCCCACAAGCCCCCTATCCGCCACCAGGGGGGCGGCGGCCAGCAGGCTTGTGGCCTCCCTGGTGCCCCCCTGACCTAGCTCTATCGCCTATATATTCCCTAAAATACAGAAAAAAATCAAGGGATCCACGAAAATACTTTTCCGCCGCCGCAAGCTTCCATTTTCGCGAGATTTCATCTGGAGACCCTTCCCGGTGCCCTGCCGGAGGGGACTTCGGAGTTGGAGGGCTTCTACATCAACATCATCGCCCCTCCAATGACTCGTGAGTAGTTCACTTCAGACCTACGAGTCCGTAGTTAGTAGCTAGATGGCTTCTTCTCTCTCTTGGATCTTCAATACAAAGTTCTCCATGATCTTCATGGAGATCTATCCGATGTGATCTTCTTTGGCAGTGTGTTTGTCAAGATCCGATGAATTGTGGATTTGTGATCAGATTATCTATGATATATATTTGAGTCTTTGCAGATTTCTTATATGCATGATTTGATATCCTTGTAAGTCTCTCCGAGTCTTGGGTTTGTTTGGGCAACTAGATCTATGATTCTTGCAATGGGAGAAGTGCTTGGTTTTGGGTTCTTACCGTGTGGTGACCTTTCCCAGTGACAGTAGGGGCAGCAAGGCACACATCGTGTAGTTGCCATCATGGGTAACAAGGTGGGATTTGTCGTAGATATGAGATTGTCCATCTACATCATGTCATCTTGCTTAAGGCGTTACTCTGTTCTTTTGGACTTAATACACTAGATGGATGCTGGATAGCGGTCGACGTGTGGAGTAATAGTAGCAGATGCAGAAAGTATCGGTCTACTTGTTTTGGACGTGATGCCTATAGATATAATCATTGCCATAGATGACGTCACGACTTTGCGCGGTTCTATCAATTGCTCGAAAGTAATTTGTTCACCCACACTACAAGAAAACCCCTTATAATGAAACACAAAGTTGACAACATTTTAACCATATGTTGCAAATATGATAATAGATACGAATATAAGCGATGCAACAATACGTTGCAGAGTTTTGCAGCTCAAGAACCTATCATGATATATGCATAAAAAATAAAATAAACAGAATGATGGAGAGAGAGAGACGTACGAGGAACAGACCCGTCAATCCCCCTTATCTCTCCCAAAACAAATGGCCGCCATCCACCACATCGCCTCCCTCTTCCGACCCACCTCGCCGCCGGCCCTCCCCTTCCCCTCCTCCCACCTCGCCGCCGGCCCGCCCCTTCCCCTCCTCCTACCTCGCGGCTCTAGAGGTTGTCGGATCCGCAACATCATACACCCACACATCCCTCTTGTGTCCCATCTCTCCATATCTCTATTCACGCGACTTCTCGTTGTTCCACGATAGCGGATTCAAGCAACGTCCGGTGAATCCCGACACCGGGAAGCACAACCGAGGTCCCCTTGCACCGTGATGCCCTCCCATCCATCTAGGTCCGTCTTTCGAAGCCACCAAAGCCCACTCGCGGCGCTCCTCCCATGGCTAGGGTTTTGGGCACCGGCTAGGGCGCCTGCGGCCATGTCGTCCTCCTCGTCCCCCTCTCGTGGCTTCGTCCTCTCTTTCCCAATTTCTGTAACTCTGTTCTTTTCTTATCATGTAGACGTGCATCGAGAAACAACCAGTGGACAACCTTGCTACTACTCGAGAAGAAGCAGCCATGGAGCTTCCTGGATCGTGGCACATCACAAGCCATTGTTTTTTAGTGATGTTAGGATTTGCCATTGTTTGGTACCAAGTGCGTGCTGCTTGCGGTCAATTTGATTTTGTTGTGATGCTAGAGTGTTAATTGATGCTTTGATTGAACTGCAAGGTTAACCCACAGTTCTACCAGCCATAGATTTGAGGAAGTAGAGCATACTATTTTTAGGTATCCAGTGAGCAAGGCAGTAGGTTTTCGTGTCTGAGAATATTTATGTTGTGCTTCTATGATTTGTGACGTAGGCTCTTATGAGAAAGTGCAGCCTACATGTTTGTTTGGGTGGATTTTAATTGCCTGATGCTCTTGTTGTCTCTATCCTGATGCCTACAACCAATTGTACATTCTAATTAGTCAGAAGTGCAAGTTGATGCAGAGCTATGAGGTCCTGGAGGCAAAAAAATCACGTGATGTTCACAAGTATGGTGACAGTAAGGTGTAAATTTATCTAACTAGTGCTAGCAGGTAATATACCGAGCCTATTTGAATTAATTTGTTTGCTGATTATCCCTGATTTGATTGCAAATAATTTTCTGAACTTTGTTACTAATTTGTTTTCTCACATATGCAAGTAACTGTTCTGTTGAAATTTAATTTGCGCCTCAGATTACACGCATGCGTTGGTTCAGTTGGCCATGTGAGATGTAAGGGGCTGCCAGACGAGATGGCATGGTGTGAGATGCGATTAGCTGCGTCCTTTTGTCTGAGGCCTAGCCCCAAGGTTCATACTTCATAAGGCTTTCGATCCTTGTTTTCTTTCAGGCGTTATATTTCTCTAATTTCCTTAATCAGTTTCTTTCATCATGTCAATAGCTCTTTCGGCTCCTTATGTTAGAAGATGTGTTGTTCCCTTACACTTGTATTATCTTCCTGTGTCGCATCTATAAAACATGTTGAATCATCCCATTTTTTCTATTAGATTATAAGAAAATTGGTTTCAGAGCAGAGTTACAGTTGACACTAACTGTAAAACAAAAAAAAAGATAAAACCTTTGTGATATGACTAGTAAACTGTTGATTCTTGTCATAATGCATTACGTATTGACCTATTTTTCCTTTGTAACGGACACTGCAACCTCTTAAGTAAGCTGCATTTATGATTTTGTTATCATGTTTTACAAACAACACACATTTCAACCTACGTAAATTTGTTTTTGCAGTTGCATGCACTGTTAGTGCTAGGTAGGTAAGTGTAACTGAGATTTAAGTTCTTGCAATTGTTTCTATTCTCTATTGTGTTAGGAGGATTATAAATTATGCTGCAACTGATGCTTCTGAGATGAATATGCAATCATTAATTTTTTTTTTGAGTTAATATTTGAAAAAACTGAATTATAGAATCTCCATATATGTTTCTTGACTTGAAAACTAATTTATTTTCTATAAAAAAGTGAGAGGATGCCAAGCTTAATTAATGTGAATCAACATCTCCAATTTGTCATAATGTTTCCCTTGTGATATTTTCATCAAACCAGTTCCATAACTAATACGCCGCCAGGGTTTTATTAATGTGCGATAATAGCTCTGAATTGATGGGAAAGTTAAACTTGTCAAGGATCCTTTATCAGCTATTATAGAGAGGTAAACATTGCATTCTCTCACTGAGCCTGGTCTGTCTGCTACGGGTTATAACTATACTCCGTACATAATGTAGGGTTGTGTAATAGTTCTATTTAATTGTAGACATGTTCCTGATTGGGAAATGTGCATTTTTTTGTTATGTACTTTTGAGTTAATTTTTTGTGTGGCACATTTACTTATTCTGCACACCATTTTGTTATGGTATATAGCACTCAAGTCTTAAAAGATAGTGAAATGTAGAGCCCAAAACATTTTCTATTAGATTTAGTGTGGGGCATGTTCCCCATGTGTCTAAATAATGGTTTTCTAGATACGTATTTATTTTGCAATTATGACGAATGTCGTGTAACTTCCAACATCTAGGTGGTTGCCGTATTTTTCTCATTTACACAAGTGTAGCTCCCACTATCAAAACTCCTTTGTAAACTGTTATGTTCCAGCCAATGGGCTAAACAAAGACGCCTAAGTGGGCAACTTTGCCTCTACATAGAGGCAACTCGAATTAAATGTTACTACTTTTAGTTTTTGTTTTCCGTGTCCATTATGTCGTTTGCATCTTTTTTAGCTGCACCTTTTTATCTACGGTTTCTCTTTTCAAGCTATTGCGCTACCCTTAAGGTAACAATTTCCAGGGTACAAGAATGCTTGTTGATATATTGGTTAAGATACATTAGCCAATTTTCATTTCGTGAGGAGACTGCATTACGAGCATAATTATCACATTGAATATTTAGATAGAATAGACACGTCGGAAAATTCCTTCATTTGAAAGAGAGAATTCCTGACTTCTTGTAGGTTCTCTTGGTGTAAACAAGTTTTGTGGTACCAATCAACGAAATCAGTTTATCTTTAGCTGAGCCCTTTTTCTGCCAGGATAAATTGTTCACTTCGCTTGAGGTATTTCTCATAGATCTTTATCTATGTTTTTTGTGATTATTCTTAATAACATTTGAATGTTGATGTATAAAATTTAGCATTAGGAACGTTAAAGCTCTCGGTAATGCAGAAAGAAACAAAGATTGCATGGCCTTCAACCTTTGTACAGGTCTAATATCTTGGATCTATCAATACTTTCATCATGTTTTAACAGTCCATTTTTTTATATATTGAAGAGATATATGGATGATTGTATGGGTGCATGACAAGTGTACTGCAATGATGATGATGACGATGTTCTTATTCAAGATAATGATGATGGATGCTTCGAGTTTTAGTTTAGTTGTAAGGATGTTGTTCCTGTTGGATGATGTTCTTTGATTAAGTTTTAGTTAAGTTGTAGGGATATTGATGGATGCTTTCATTTTAAGTTTTGACCTCAAGGAAATATTTAGATTATCCATGACATTTGGATGATGCTCCTCTTGTAATATCCACTATTGTAATCCAACAATTTTATCAAATATATGAGTTCTTCCTATCATGAGTATATTCTCTATTTTTTCCTCACTTAATATACATAATTATCATCATTATGAGGAGCATAAATTATTTTCTAACAATATAATAATAATAATTATTATAATCACATTATATATGTACCAATAGCTCAAGCGTTGCAACTTCTCTGTTGCCAAGTAATGAGACTTGGATTCCTATACATTGAGCACCAACGTATATAAGTGTTGTACAAGTCGGTTCTATGTGTTGTACTCTTGCAACGGTCCGTTTTACCAACGGCGGTATATGCGTTGCATTATGCGCTAGCAACACTAGATAAGGCTACGCATCCTAAACCATTGGTAAAGACATTAACAACGCATATATTGACCTTTAGATACGGAAAAAAGAGTTGCCATAGGTGGGGTCCTGTTGTAGTGCCACCGTCTACTTGCTTTCATGAGAGAAGCCACTAGTAGACACTACGGCCCCCGGGTCTATTCACACCTATCGTTTCCACTTTTGCTTTTACTTTGCTTTGTTACCTTATTGCTTTCAGTTCTCACTTGGCGAACAATCTATAAGGGATTGACAACCCCTTCATAGCGTTGGGAGCAAGGTTTTTGTGTTTGTGAACGCACTTGTGATACTCCTTCACTGGATCGATACCTTGGTTCTCAAAACTAAGGGACATACTTACCACCGCTGCGCTACATCACCCTTTCCGCTTCGAGGGAACACCAACGCAAGGCTCCAAGGCCGCGGGGAAATCCTTTGCATATTTGCCTAGGAAGTCCCTAAAGGCGTAGCCGTAGCAGAAGGATTCCTGGTGCCGTTGCTGAGGAGAATCAAGACGTCTCCCGTCAGCACATATTTTTGGCGCCGTTGGAAGGTCTTTTGTTGCAGTAGCAGAAGTATTTCTGGCGCCGTTGCTGGGGAAGGAGAGATCTATCCAAGTAGGTCTCCCAAACTCATCTCTTGCATTTACTTTTTTGCCAGTTGCCTCCCGTTTTCCTCTCCCCCACTTCACATTTGCCGTTTTCATTTGCCTTTCTCCTTTGCTGTTTTCTTTTGCCTTTGCCATTTTCCTTTGCCGATTTTCTTGCTTGCTTGTGTGCTTGTTTGTTTGTTGAAGTCATCATGGCTGAAAACACCAAACTTTGCCACTTCTCGAGCACTAATAATAATGATTTTATTAGTACTCCAATTGCTCCGGCCACTAGTGCGGAATCGTATGAAATCAACGCAGCTTTGTTGAATCTTGTTATGAACGAGCAATTCTCTGGCCTTCCTAGTGAAGATGCCGCATCCCATATCAATACCTTTGTTGAGCTTTGCGATATTCAAAAGAAAAGAGATGTGGATAATGACGTGATTAAGTTGAAGCTTTTTCCTTTCTTGTTGTGAGATCGCGCAAAAACTTGGTTTTCTTCTTTGCCTAAAAATAGTATCGATTCTTGGGATAAGTTTAAAGATGCTTACATATCCAAGTATTTTCCGCCGGCTAAGATCCTCTCCTTATGTAACGACATCATGAATTTCAAGCAACTTGATCATGAACACGTTGCACAATCTTGGGAGAGGATGAAGCTTATGATTAAAAATTGTCCTGCTCATGGCTTGAGTTTGTGGATGATTATACAAATCTTTTACGCTGGCTTGAATCGCACTTCTCGCAATATCTTGGACTCCGTGTCAGGTGGAACGTTCATGGAAATCATGTTAGGAGACGCTACAAAACTCCTAGACAATATCATGACCAACTACTCTCAATGGCACACTGAAAGGTCACCTGCTAACAAAAAGGCACCCGCTATAGAAGAAATTAACTCGCTTAGTGCTAAGATGGATGAGTTGATGAATTTGGTTGCTAGTAGAAACACTACTATAGATCCTAATGACATGCCACTATATTCTTTGATTGAGAGTAGCAACGCTAGTTTGGATGTGAATTTTGTTGGTAGGAACAATTTTGGAAACAACAATGCTTTTAAAGGAAACTATGTTCCTAGGCCTTTTCCTAGTAACTCCTCTAACAATTGTCGCAATTCCTACAACAACACTTATGGAAATCACAACAAATTACCCTCTGATTTAGAGAGTAATATCAAAGAGTTCATCAACTCTCAAAAGATTTTCAATGCGTCCATAGAGGAAAAAGTACTCAAAATAGACGATTTGGCTAAGAGCATTGATAGGATGTCTTGTGATATTGATGCTTTGAAAGTTAGATGTGCTCCTCCCAAGGTCAACTTGGATGAAACTTTGAAAGCTATGTGTGTCTCCATGAATGAGAGCAAAGAAAGAACCGCCCAAATTCGCGCTAGGCATGAATGGTTTAAAACGGTGCATTCTAGTGATGCAAATCACGAAGATCTTAAAGTTCTTGGTGTGTCTCCTCTCGAATATTTGTTTTCTCGTGTCAAACCTATTGATGAAGGGGCTGGATATGAATCCACTTCGGTTGAAAAACGCCCCAATGATTCGGAGTCCACCTATCTTGATGATAAAGGTGCGGAGAGTGGAGTAGAAGAAATCAAAATTTTGGGTAGTAATGAAACTCCCACTTTGGATTTCAAGGAATTCAATTATGATAATTGCTCCTTGTTTGAATGCATCTCTTTGATGCAATCCATTGCAAACTCTCCACATGCTTATAGCCAAAGCAAAGCCTTTACCGCGCATATCGGAGATGCTATGATGAAATCTCTTCAAGAGAAGCTCGAATTAGAAGTCTCTATACCTAGAAAACTTCATGATGAGTGGGAACCTACTATCAAAATCAAGATAAAAAACTACGAGTGCAATGCTTTGTGTGATTTGGGTGCTAGTGTTTCTGCGATTCCAAATTCTTTGTGTCATATTCTTGGTTTTCATGAGATTGAAGAGTGTTCTCTTAATTTGCATCTTGCGGATTCTACTGTCAAGAAACCCATGGGAAGGATCGATGATGTTCTTATTGTTGCAAATAAGAACTATGTACCCATGGATTTCATTGTACTTGACATATATTGCAATCCTTCATGTCCCATTATTCTTGGTAGACCTTTCCTAAGGACTATTGGTGTTATCATCGATATGAAGGAAGGGAATATTAGATTTTAATTCCCTTTAAAGAAGGGCATGGAGCACTTTCCTAGAAATAAAATAAGATTGCCTTATGAATCTATGATGAGAGCTACTTATGGTTTGAGCACCAAAGAAGACTATACGTGATTCCATCACCTTTTGCCTAGCTAAGGGTGTTAAACAAAAGCTCTTGTAGGGAGGCAACCCAACGAATCTATCCTTTTTCTTTCTGTTTTTTGATTTCCGCACTTTCATAATTCTGTTATGATTGTGTTTTTTGTGTTTCTTTTTGCGTTTGGGCCAAGCAAAACCGTTATGATTAGTCTTGGGGATGATCATTTGGTCATGCTGGAAAAGACATAAACTTTGTGCTCACGAAAAGAATTTTCATTTTTTTATGTAAGAGATTTTGAGTTGATTCTTTTTTCTGCTGATCGCTATGCAAATTATTCAGACTTCCGCAGTTTGTTAGAATTTGTGAAGTACCATAAGTATAATAAATATACAGATTGCTACAGACTGGTCTGCTGTTAACAGATTCTGTTTTTGTTGTGTTGGTTGCTTATTTTGATGAAACTACGGATATTATCGGGTGGTATTAGACATGGAAGATTGAAGATACAGTCACTCAACATCAGCATAAGTATAATTTAAGTTTGCTACAGTACCTAAGGAAGTGGTGGTTTGCTTTCTTATACTAATGTTATCACGAGTTTCTGTTTAAGTTTCGTGTTGTGAAGTTTTCAAGTTTTGGGTGAAGTTCTTATGGACAAAAAGATAAAGAGTGGCAAGAGCTCAAGGTTGGGGATTCCCAAGGCACCCCAAGAGATTCAAGGATGCCGTAAAAGCCTAAGCTTGGGGATGCCCCTGGAAGGCATCCCCTCTCTCGTCTTCAATCCATCGGTAACGTTACTTGGGGATATATTTTTATTCACCACATGTTATGTGTTTTTGCTTGGAGCGTCTTGTATCGTAGGAGTATTTTAATTTTGTTGTGTCACAATCATCCTTGCTGCACACCTAGAGAGAGATACATGCATTCACCGTGATTTTTTCGAGCTTCACTTATATGCTTTGGTAGACAATTCAGCTCACTTGTGCTTCACTTATATCTTTTTGAGCTAGATACTTTTGCTCTATGTGCTTCACTTATATCTTTTAGAGCACAACAGTGCGTGGCTTGGTAGTTGATCTATGCTTTGAAAGTAGTCTCAAAAGGGGTAGTTATCCAAAGGGATACGAAAACTTCCACCTTCATGTGCATTGAATAGTTAGAGAAGTTTGATTCATCTCAACTAGTTTTTGAGTTGTGATTATGGTAATATTGAAGTTATGCTAGTAAGGTGTTGTGGATCTAGAAATACTTGTGTTGAAGTTAGTGATTCCCGTAGCATGCACGTATGGTGAACCGCTATGTGATGAAATCTGAGCATGACTAGTCTATTGATTGTCATCCTTTGCGTGGCGGTCGGGATCGCGCGATGGTTTATACCTACCAACCCTTCCCCTAGGAGTATGCGTTGAATGCTTTGTTTCGATTAATAATAAAACTTTTGCAACAAGTATATGAGTTCTTCATGACTAATGTTGAGTCCATGGTTTAGATGCACTTTCACCTTCCACCATCACTATCTTCTTAGTGCCGTGCAACTTTCGCCGGTGCACAAAACCCACCATTAGCCTCCCTCAAAACAGCCACCATACCTACCTACTATGGCTTTTTCAAAGTCGTTTCGAGATATATTGCCATGCAACTACCACCATGACATGTGCCACCATGTCTACATTCCCATTGCATGATTGTAAGATAGCTAGCATGATGTTTCCATTAATATCTATGCCATGCTAGATCATTGTCACGGTACACTACCGAAGGCATTCCATATAGATTCATCGTTGCTCTAAGTTTTGAGTTGAAAGTGTGATGATCATCATTAATGGAGCATTGTACCATGTGAGGAAATAAAAGAGGCCAAAGATGCCCACCTAAAAAAGAGGCCAAAGAGCCCACCAAAAGATACATAAATAAAAAATATGAGAGAAAAAGAGAGAAGGGACAATGCTACCACCGTCCCACACTTGTGCATATTAAGCACCATGATCTTCATGATTGAGAGTCTCCCGTTTTATCACCACCATATAGCTAGTGGGAAATTTTCATTATATAACTTGGCTTGTATATTCCAATGATAGGCTTCCTCAAAATTGCCTTAGGTCTTCGTGAGCAAGCAAGTTGGATGCACACCCACTAGTTTTCTTTAAGAGCTTTCACATACTCTTAGCTCTAGTGCATCATTTGTATGTCAATCCCTACTCATTCACATTGATATCTATTGGTGAGCATCTCCACAGCTCATTCATATGCCTAGTTAATGTGACCATCTTCTCCTTTTTTGTCTTGCAACCTCCACCACACTCCACACCACTTATAATGCTAAAACCATGGCTCACGCTCATGTATTGCGTGAGAGTTGAAAAGGTTTGAGAAAGTAAAGGTGTGAAACAATTTCTTGGCCAATATCGGGGTTGTGCATGATTTAAATTCGTTGTGCAATGATGATAGAGCATAGCCAGACTATATGCTTTTGTAGGGATAACTTTCTTTTGGCCTTGTTATTTTGAAAGTTCATGATTACCTTGCTAGTTTGCTTGAATTATTACTGTTTCCATGTCAATAGCAAACTATTTTTTTGAATCTAACGAATCTGAGCATTCACGTCACATAAGAGAAGTTACAAAGGACATCTATGCTAGGTATCATGAAAGCATCAAAAATTCATTCTTTATCACTTCCCTACTCGAGGACGAGCAGGAGTTAAGCTTGGGGATGCTTGATACGTCTCAAACGTATCTATAATTTTTGATGGTTTCATGCTATTATCTTGTCATCTTTGGATGTTTTATGTACCTTTTATATCTTTTTTGGGACTAACTTATTAATTCAGTGCCAAGTGCTAGTTCCTATTTCTTCTGTGTTTTTGGCTCTTTTCAGATCTGATTTTGGAACGGAGTCCAAACGGAATAAAATCCCCGAAATACATTTTCCCGAACAGAAGAAGATCAGGGGGCTTGAGGGCTAAACCAGGAGGGCTACAGGGGGCCCACAAGCCCCCTATCCGCCACCAGGGGGCGGCGGCCTGCAGGCTTGTGGCCTCCCTGAGCGCCCCCTGACCTAGCTCCTTCGCCTATATATTCCCTAAAATACAGAAAAAAATCAAGGGATCCACGAAAATACTTTTCCGCCGCCGCAAGCTTTCCGTTTCCGCGAGATCTCATCTGGAGACCCTTCCCGGTGCCCTGCCGGAGGGGACTTTGGAGTTGGAGGGCTTCTACATCAACATCATTGCCCCTCCAATGACTCGTGAGTAGTTCACTTCATACCTACGAGTCCGTAGTTAGTAGCTAGATGGCTTCTTCTCTCTCTTGGATCTTCAATACAAAGTTCTCCATGATCTTCATGGAGATCTATCCGATGTAATCTTCTTTGGCGGTGTGTTTGTCGAGATCCGATGAATTGTGGATTTGTGATCAGATTATATATGATATATATTTGAGTCTTTGCTGATTTCTTATATGCATGATTGGATATCCTTGTAAGTCTCTCCGAGTCTTGGGTTTTGTTTGGCCAACTAGATCTATGATTCTTGCAATGGGAGAAGTGCTTGGTTTTGGGTTCTTACCGTGTGGTGACCTTTCCCAGTGATAGTAGGGGAAGCAAGGAACACATCGTGTAGTTGCCATCAAGGGTAACAAGGTGGGCTTTGTTGTAGATATGAGATTGTCCATCTACATCATGTCATCTTGCTTAAGGCGTTACTCTGTTCTTTTGGACTTAATACACTAGATGCATGCTGGATAGCGGTCGACGTGTGGAGTAATAGTAGTAGATGCAGAAAGTATCGGTCTACTTGTTTTGGACGTGATGCCTATAGATATAATCATTGACATAGATGACATCACGACTTTGCGTGGTTCTATCAATTGCTCGACAGTAATTTGTTCACCCACCGTCTACTTGCTTTCATGAGAGAAGCAACTAGTAAGCACTACGGCCCCCGGGTCTATTCACACCTATCGTTTTCACTTTCGGTTTTACTTTGCTTTGTTACTTTGTTGCTTTTAGTTCTCACTTGGCGAACAATCTATAAGGGATGGACAACCCCTTCATAGCTTTGGGAGCAAGCTTTTTGTGTTTGTGCAGGCACTTGTGATACTCCTTCACTGGATCGATACCTTGGTTCTCAAAACTGAGGGAAATACTTACCACCGCTGCGCTACATCACCCTTTCCGCTTCGAGGGAACACCAACGCAAGGCTCCAAGGCCGCGGGGAAATCCTTTGCATATTTGCCTAGGAAGTCCCTAAAGGCGTAGTCGTAGTAGAAGGATTCCTGGTGCCGTTGCTGAGGAGAATCAAGACGTCTCCCGTCAGCACGTATTTCTGGCGCCGTTGGAAGGTCTTTTGTTGCAGTAGCACCCTTCTTTGAAGAGGTCACTGATGTCTACTATGCAACCTTTTCCTTGTAGACGTTGGTGGGCCTCCAAGGGCAGAGGTTTGTAGGACAGTAGCAATTTTCCCTCAAGTGGGTGACCAAAGGTTTATCAATTCGCGGGAGGCGTAGGACGAAGATGGTCTCTCTCAAGCAACCCTGCGACCAAATAATAAAGAGTCTCTTGTGTCCCCAACACACCCAATACAATGGTAAGTTGTATAGGTGCACTAGTTCGGCGAAGAGATGGTGATACAAGTGCAATATGGATGGTAGATATAGGTTTTTGTAATATGAAATTACAAAAACAGCAAGGTAACTAGTAACAAAAGTGAGCACGAACGGTATTGCAATGCGTGGAAATAAGGCCTAGGGTTCATACTTTCACTGGTGAAGTTCTCTCAACAATGATAACATAATTGGATCATATAACTAGCCCTCAACATGCAACAAAGAGTCACTCAAAAGTCACTAATAGCGGAGAACAAACGAAGAAATTATTGTCGGGTACGAAATAAGTTTTATTCCAAAAAAAATCATCGCAAAGTTTTATTCCATTTGGACTCCGTGTGAAAAAGGGTCAAAAACACGGAAAAAACAGAAATTGGCACTTGGCACTGAGTTAATAGGTTAGTCCCAAAAAAAGATATAAAATAGCATATTCATGCATATAAAACATCGAAAGTTTACAAGATAATAGCATGGAACCATCAAAAATTATAGATACGTTGGAGACGTATCAGGTACCTTGCACACCAACACGAATAACATCCCATACGGAAGGATTATAACCAAGAATATGCATTTTCATCTTATACTTCCAACAAGTAAAATTAGTTCCATGGAAATATGGACCTCTACGGTGATAACTTCCCTCACTAGACGCTATGCTCCCCTAGGTTGTGAAACCAATACAATGGAGACCAGAGCTCTAATACCAGTTGTAGGATCAAAAGTATGTCTAGAGGGGGGTGATTATACTACTTCACCAATAAAAACTTAGCATTTTCCCAATTTTAGTTGTGGGCAAGTTTTAGCAAGTACGGCAAGTCAAGCACACCCTACACATGCACATCTAAGAGAATAGCAGTAGAATGTAAAACATGCAAGTGTAAAGTAAAGGTAGTAAGGTAGGGAGATCAAACACAAGAGGTTGCTACAACGATTTTTGGCATGGTTCCAATAGGTGGCGCTATCGTAGGTCCATGTTAGCGGAGACTTCAACCCATGGAGGGTAATGGCTGCGAGAGTCCACGGAGAGCTCCACCCACAAGGGGTTCATGAAGAAGCGGCCTTGTCTATTCCACCATGGCTTCCATCCAAGAAGGACTAGCCTCTCACTCACGGTAGATCTTGATGAAGTAGGTGATCTCCTTGCCCTTACAAACATCTTGGTTCAACTCCAGAACACGAAGTAGGAGGCTCCCAAGCGACACCTAACCAATTTAGGAGGCACCACCCTCCAAAAGGTAATAGATGTGGTATAATGATGAACTCCTTGCTCTTGTGCTTCAAAGATAGTCTCCTCAACACTAAATCACTCTCTCACAGAATAGTCATGGGTAGGAGAGATTGATTTGGTGGAAAGCTACTTCGGGAGGCTAGAGATCAAGTTTAAAATGGTTGGAATGAAATATCTTGATATCAACACATAAGTAGGTGCCTCTCTCTTAGAAAAATGGATCTGGCAATGATGTGTGTGTTCTGAGTGCTTCCTCTATGAATGAGAGGTTGGTGGAGGGATATATATAGGCAGCACCCAAAATCCAACCGTTACATCTAAAGTGACCAACTCGGTGAAAACGAAGTCATAAACTCGGTGGTACCGACTTGCACAAAAGGCAACAACTTTTGAATCTCGGTGAGACCAATATACACAACTCGGTAGAACCGAAAAGGTGGCTAACGGTCAGATGACCCAACTCGGTAACACCGATACCCAAACTCGGAAATTTGGATTTCGTGGAATCGGGGCTACAGAAGGTTGGTGATGACGAGATGATGTATATAATTCTCGCACCTTGTTGGTTACCCTAAGTGGAAGGTTGAGATGCAGTGAGCATCAACTTTTCCCTCACACGGGAACTGTAAGGTTTATCGAACCAAGAGGACTCCTAGGACCAACAACTAGGTGTCTCCTGTCCTGGTCAGCAGAAGACATGGACCTGCACACACAACAAATAACTTTGCTCCCAACGAGTATATAGAGGTTGTCAATCTCTCCGGCCTTGTAGTTTGCAAAGGATCAAAACACAAGCGGGAAAGTAATAGTGATTGCAATGGAAAAGTAAATGAAAGCGGTAAATGGTGGAGGTGTAAACAATGATGGTGATATGGACCGGAGTCACATGATGTTCACTAGTGATGTCTCTCTCCCAAAAGACGATAAACAACTATGCTTGGGTAAAAAAATAATAGTTGGGAAATTGACAGAATTATGAACGCACCGCAATGCTAATTATGCTACTTGATAGTTAGAGGTTCAATAGTAATGGGCAGTACGCCAAGACAAGTAGACCGTTTATTCATCAACATCTACTTACTAATCATCCACCTTGATATATCTATCCAGAACATCTCTCTAGTATTAAGTTGTGAGCCCCACCCAAAGTGTAAACTCAAAGCAACGGACAACTGCATCAACGAACTATGCATAAGGTAAACAATCCTTGCAACCATGGTCACAAGCACCATTGTTTTCTCCCTGGTGGCAACATCACATCCCCTAGTCTCATGTTTCAGTCACTCAAGATAGATATTGAGGGGCATGAACCCACAATCATGAATAATGCTCCCCCTTGGAGTTACAATCTACCACTCGACCAAGGCAATAAATAGCAACCGAGAACATGCATGAATCACTAAGGAACATAATATAAAAGGATAATCAAATATATAACTCATAAAAATCTGAACATAATCTCATAATCCATCGGATCCCAACAAACCGAGCATAGCAATAGCAAGAGAATTACATAGATGCCTTGATCATGCATGGCAGCTCATAAGGACTAACCATCGAAGCACAAGATTGGAGAGAAGACATCACATAGCTACTGGTCATGGCCCATGGTCTAAGGAGGACTACTCACGACATGTCTGGGAAGCGTCCATGATGGTGGAGAAGCTCCCGGAGGTCAATCCTCCCTCCGTCAGGGTGCCGGTAAGAGGCCTCCTGACGCTCCCGATCTCGGAAGCACTGAGGCGGAGGAACGATGGAGAAATTCGCGATTCTGGAAGTTGTGGAAGGGTTTCCCATCGGAGGACTAAATATAGGCCAAAGGAGGGCACCGGAGGAGGTGGGGCCCACTCAGGCGGCCTCCTAGTGCGGCGTCGCCTGGGCAGCCCCTATCCCCCTCTGGCCCATCTTTGGTGATCTTGAAGCTTCTATTTCGCTGACTTTTTATATGTTTTTTCTAGAATTTTTCGGGCTTCAGAAAATTGGGTAAAAGCCCCTGCAAAATCGATATCATCACACAGAAACTAGCACTGGGTGCACTGAGTTAGTAGGTTAGTCCAAATATGTGTTAAATGATATAGAAGTGTAGCAACTAGTTCATTTTAATACCTCACCCCCTTTTAATAGTATTGGCTTTCCTTTGGACTCAAAAGTATTTTCTGACAAATATAAAATGAAGAGTCTTCTTGATTGAAGCTTGAGCAAATCTTATTCCTTTCTTGCATCATGGTGAGTCTCCACATAAACCTTTAGCTAATGCATCTTTTGAACTTTTCTAAAATATGCTAGGATAAGATCATTAGTCCAATGATGCATATGTTGTGATCAATTATCAAAACCACCTTCCGGAGCAATTGTGCTTTCAGAGGTAGAGGTGGATGAGAATGGGTTTGACACGTAATTGGGTAAGCTCAAAGGTGAGATCAAGAAGCATTTCCTTGCTCTGTTGGAATAACTAGGTGAGTCGAATGATATTATTGAGTCTCACGAAGAGACAATCACTAAGATGGAGGGGCATACCGTGAGTATATCGATGAGACAGTAGATATTTCTCATGTTCTTGAGGAAGAGCAAGGTCTCTGCATGGATCTTGAGGAGCCATAACATGTTGACCTTGCAAAATTAAAGAAAAATCATGATCAAGTTCTTGCTCATGTGCATAAATCCGAGAATGATTAACTTGGGATTGGCCATGCTAGACTCAAAGAGGAGTTTGAGTTACTTAACAAGACACACAAGGCCCTGAAAAGTACTCATGCTACCCGCAAGGAGTCTCATGATCAACTCCAAGTGAATCCAATGAAGGATATTGCTACGTCTCCTCCTTTTGTGTTAATTGATAATGAACATGTTACTATCCCTTGTTGTGAGCATGCTCATCTTTTTAAGGAGAATGGAGAGTGAAAAGAGAAGCTTAAGAAACGCCTTGTCACTTGAATACAAGGTGAGGAGAACCTCAATTACCTTTTTAGCAATCAAAAGGAAGTTGTGGGAAAGGAGGGACTTGGGTTCGCACCCAAGTCAAAGAAAAAGAATAACTAGACCAAACAAGGTCTCCCTCTCAAAGAAATATTTGTCGAATAAGGGGAGAGTGCCCCTAAGGAGAAGACAAACAAGGTGGGAGGTGGTGGTGCCAGAAGGAGAAAAACCACTGCACCTAACAAAGCCAACGATTTTAACCCCTCTTATGTTGTATACGGTGCTAGTGATGGACATGTATATGCCAACATTTGTTGGTTATCCACATGAGTATATGGAATGGTCTATTTGGGTTCCTAAGACCCTTGTTACTAACACCAAAGGACATATTCAAGAGTGGATACCTAAGGTAAACATTGATCTTATGCACGAGTTTGCTTCCGATGGAGGATCATGGTTGCTCGATGGTGGAGCGAAAAATCATATGACCGAAAGAAAGGACATGGTGGTGGACGTTCAGGCAACTTCATCTATGCCCAATCATGTACAATTTGGTGACACGTTAATGCCAAAGGTCTTGGGTATTGGCAAGGTGGTGATCTCGCCGGAATTTTCCATTGAGAAAATGATGCTTGTTGAGACCCTTGCGTACAATTTACTTTCTGTTCATCAAATCACACTCATGGACTTTTATACTTTCTTTAATATTGACACCATGGCCATTTTGTGGAGAATGACTCTTAAAGTATCATCTGCTTGATATGTTGATAATGGTCTCAATGTGGTCAGCTTCTCGGAGAAGCCCATTAAGACTGCAACGTGGCTAATGACTAAACTTGATGTGGGGTGCCTTTGGCATCGCCACTTAACCAACGTGAATATTAGGTATTTTCAAAGTCTCCTCAATAGGGACCTTGTTAGTGGACTAACAAATGTTGTATTTGCTAAAGATTGTGCTTGTAGTGCTTTTATCGAAGTAAAGTTACTGAGATGACTCATCGACCCAAAAATCGTATTATTTCAAATAGGCCATTAGAACTTCTTCATATTGATTTAGTTGGGCCTCCATCATTTGATAGTCTTGGGGGAAGAAAGTAATTCTTGGTGATTGTTGATGATTATTCAAGATACACATGGGTATATTTCTTCAATGGGAAGAAACCATAATCGACTTTGCAAATTAAGCTCAATGTGAAAATAATGCAAAGATATTGATCATGAAAAGTAACAATGGAATCGAGGTCAAGAACTAGACCTTGGATGAGTTTCTTAGTGATGCGAGAATCAAGAATCTATATTCCACACCATATACCCCTCAACAAAATAGTGTAGCAAAGAGGAAGAATCAAATGTTGCTGGATGCTGCAAGGATTATGATGGCGGAATTCAAAACTTCATACATTTTTTGGGCCTAAGGCATCAACACCGCATGTCATGCATCCAATCAGTGTTACCTATGGAAAGGATTGAACAAGACACCATATGAGATACTTACCGGCAACAAGCCCAACGTAAAGTACTTGTGGGTGTTCGGTTGTAACTATTTCCTTCTCAAGAATGATGCCCATTTATCTAAATTTGAAGTAGAGCTCTACAGGGCATATTGTTTAGTTATGTTACAAACTCTCATGATTGTCGTGTCCTCAACAAATCCAATGGACTCATTGAGGAGAGATGTAACATGGACTTTGATGAAAATAATGGCTCCCAAGTGGAGCAAAGTTGTATTTCTAATGTAGGTGATGGAATTCCTCGTCAAGACATAAGAAGAATGGGTGTGGGACATTTCCTGCTCGTTGAGGAACCCCTTGTGGTGGATGGAGAAGGACAATGTTCTACGCAAGTGGAACGATCACTAACACTAGACCCACACACTTTCGAAGAACAAAGTCTAGACCCTGAAACAAGTGAACAAGATAAAGGGCAAGATCAACCTCATAATGATGGTGATGCACCTAATGATGCCCAAGATCAAGTTCACGACCTTGATGTCCAATTTACTCGACATTTTTCCTTTAAATGTTGTGCCTGCAAGGTGGGCTTTGTGGAATTTTCTGCGTTCGCCCACTTCTTTTTGTCGATGTTCCTTCAAGTTATGTCTTTTTGAACAATATTCATTTTGTGGAGAAAACCCCCAAAAATAGTAGTGGAATCACGTATTAAATGTGATAAACACCTTTCTTACAAAAATTTATGCAAGAAGTCCAACGGAATATTGTTCGTCCACTATAAGAAATATGTCAACTTGAGACCTTCTAGAAGTGACCCTGGAAGAAATGGTTGTAAATCTACAACCATTTGAGACCAATTGTTCACAAGATGTTCGGGTGGACATTTTGGTTAGAAAGGTCGTAATTTCCTTACACGAAATGGTGGTAAAGCAGACAACACTGGTCCGCTGCCTTATTTCTAGACGATCACGACCAATATAGATGGTCATAGCCTTGAAAATTGTGGTGCATTTTTATGACTAGGAGCCATATCATGAATTTTGCCTATGTGTCTTGTCGAGGTGTCATTTTTGCCTATGTGTTAATTTTTTCCCTAAGTTGTGAAGCAGCCTACATTTCGGTCATTCCCAAAATTCCCAAAAAGTTATCATAAATTCTTTGGATAATATATTCCTCAAATATGTCAAAAACCTTCCTTTTCTAGTTCAAAAATAATTCAAGAATATTCGTTTTCCTATTCTGGTCGAAATAGCATATTGTGAAGGAAGTGCTATTCATATTTTCTTGATTGCCCTAAAAACATTTGGGAACTCTTTCCTATCCAAATAATTGCCTCATGAAAAAGTTTAACTCCATTTGGCTAGTAAATATTTCTCAGCAAATTTCCAAACTTTTTGTCCACCTAGAAGCTTTGTGAATGAAGTACTAGATAGGCATATCCTAATGAGTTAAAAAAGTTCCACATCTTATATATGCCCAAATCACAGCTCTCCAAAAAAATTGAGCCCAATATAATAATCCATGTGAGCTCGCCGTCCAATCTTTGTTTGTGGCAATATTTTCAGTTTGTGAAGAAACTATATTTTGTATTGCTTTAAAATTTCTGAAATTTACTAGGACATGACCCTGCCCATAGAACCTCCCTCCACAAATTTTAGCTCATTTAATTTAGCCAATTTCCCTCATTTTCCTAATTTTCAATTCAATGGAGATCATTGTGAAGGAAGTACATTTTTATTTATCCATATGGTATGGAAGTTTTAAAGTGCCTTCATATGCACAAATTATCATCCTCCTCCAAATCTCAGCTCAATCCAACATCTATGTGAGCCCAACTTGAATTTCTGTTTTCTGGCCAGATTGGCACATTGCAAGGCAAGTGCTATCTAGACCCCTTATATTACCCTAAAACATTTTCGGCACTTTTCCAATTCCAAATCATTGCCACATGCGAGTATTGAGCTCCATTTTCCTAGTAAATCTTCCTCAACAAATTTCCAAAGTTTCTATCCATAGAGAAGCTTTGTGAAGGAAGTACTAGATGGGGTTATCCAAATGATCTGATATTTTTCTAAATCTTCCATATGCTCAAAAATCACTCTCAGCAAAGTTTTAGTTCTATCCAGCAATCCATGTGAGATCATCATTCAATATTTTATTCTAGTCATATTTTAAGTTTGCGAAGCAACTATAGTATATTGCTTAATTATTTGCCATGAATGTTGCGATAACATTGACCATTTGGTTTGAAAGCCATGAATCTCCACACATGATAGCTCATTTCTATGAACACTTTTTAAAAATAATTGTTGTATTACAAGTTTACTATTTTTCCTCGTAACTAGGTCACATATAATGACACAATGCGAAGGTTTTGCAATTTTTTTATATTTTGTGATTTTTTCATGCCCGTTCCAAAATGTGATCAAAACAGCGGCTGACCGCTCATAGCTAGGGGTTGAATCTTGCAAAACTTTTCGTGTTTAGCTAATTAATTACATACTTTTGTACCTAGAAATGATTTTTTGAAATAATAAAGAGCAAACTACGGGGCTGATGTAGTTCTAATTTGACCCACTTCCTCCTGAGTCGGCGGAAATTTGCCTTTTTCACTAGAGGTGAATCAAAACGTTTGATACCCAACCATTTTGTAAATTGTACGTTAAATATGGCCTAATATTTTAGAAAATTAATTTTGTCCAATTTTCCAACAAATACATGGTAGGTCCTTTACAAAAAAAACTCATTTTGGGCACTCCAAAAATGGAAAATGAATTTTTTGTCCAAAGGAAATGTAAACTTCCTTAGGCTACATTGTTTTTCAATCCAAGATGCACCCTTGTGCAAAATATGATATCGTTTGAACAGGCTATGCCATTAATGTTGACATAACCTTGGCCATTTGGCTTGAAAGCCATGAATCTTCACACATGATAGCTTATTAGTGAGAATGCTTTATTAAAATAGTTGTCATATTACAAGTTTCTTATTTTTCCTAGTAACTAGGTCACATATAATAACACAATGTGAAGGTTTTCCAATTTTTTGATTTTTTCGAATTTTTCATGGCCGTTTCAAAATGCGGCCAAAATAGCGGGCATGACCGTTCATAGCTAGGGGTTGAATATTGCAAAAGCTTTGGTGTTTCTAAGATTAAATAGATACTTTTGTGTCTATAAATGAATTTTGGAAATACTAAAGAGAAAACTATGATGCAGTTGTAGTTCATATTTGATCCGCTTCCTACCGAATCGACAAAAAATGTCTTTATTCACAAGAGGTGGATCAAAGCTTTTCATACCGAACCATTTGGTCAATTGTACATGAAATATGGCCTAATATTTTGGAAAATTAAATTGGTCCAATTTTGCAACAAATATATGGTAGGTCGTTAACAAAAACTCATTTTGGGCATTCTAAAAATGGAAAATGAATTTTGTCCAAAGAAAATGAAAACTTCCTCAGGCAACATTTTTTGTCTTTTCAAGATGCAAAATTATGAAAAATCTGATGTAATTTGAAAAAACTATGCCATGAATGTTGCCATAACATTGACCATTTGCATAAAAATACCTCATGGGCGTGGGATGTTTGTATTTTTGATAAGCATGGACGGAAACATCTTGACACTCAAAATGTGGTATAATATTTTTGAAAAGTAGTGTAATCCAATTTCAGAAGAAATATTTGATATTTTCTATAATTGTTTCGAGAGATTTGGGTAAAAAAATCGAGTTTTGACCTGGCCAATGGGAGTCGAGAAACTGCCTTCACGCCGATCACCGAGTTGGACACGATGTGAGCCATGCATCCACACCCATCAACAGGTTGAGCTTCTCGTGAGAAACCAAAACCCTAACCACCCACTCACCCTTTCTCACGCTCCAGATCCGATCGAGCCCTTGGCTCCTTCCTCCCCTTCCCCACCACCCCCACCTCTGACTGCTCCCTTTTTCCCGACGCCTTCGTGCTCTCCTCACCCACCGAACCCTAGCCTTCATCGCCGTTGGGGAGGCCAGCAAAAGCTCTCCTTCGACCGCGTCATGCCCCGCGATGAGAGTACTCTGCTCTCTTCTGGTCTACACTGGCTCCAAATCTGCTCCAACAACCTCCTACGATGACCTCTTTGTCATGTCATGCCATGTAGGAAGGGGTGAAGTGTTGGGGACATGGCTCTAAGGTGACCACACCCCCACCTTCTGCCGCTTCCTTGCCCACAACACCAATGGGCGAATCCCGAACAACTCGCCTCCAATACGGACCTCCCACCTCCTCTTATTGGTTCTTCCATTCCCCCCTCGATTCCATCTAATGACATAGGTTCCAAGAGGCGCAGGGCCACCAGGAGCACCATTTATGGGATGCTCGGCGCCGCTGTCCGGTATACCGAGGATGCCAGGCTATCAGGTACAAATGCTCTTCATATCGTCTTGTCCTTCTACTTCTATCCGAGGACGCCAGACTCTCAGGCTCTAAAGAAATGATATGAAAAGAAGCGCCTTTGATTGATCACCCAAACAATATCTCTAGTGCCTATTGTTTGTTCACCATACATAGCATCTTACTACTAGAGTCATGTCAAATGCGGTATAGTTGTTGATGCCATATCTTCTTACTCATTCATAATAATGTGTTGGACATGTAGTAGTAAGTAGAAACTCTCTTGTTAGATAGACAAGATTGGCTATTGCATGTTCTATTTGTGGTTTTAGTTCTCTATTTTTCGGCAAGCTGATGAATCACACAGGTTTTAAGCTAATGAATCATGCATGTTTCTCATGTAGACCTATACTTAGCTTTAATTATTTAAATAATCAACCATCTTAAATAAATATGTTGTGTACATTCTGAACCCCACAACATTACATCACAGTTGTTCGATGTGCCATTGTTCAGATGGCCTTATTCGACGCGTGTTCTGTAGTCGATGTGCCATGAATCCGCGGGATAATCCGTATGAAGTATCATGCTATTTTGCGACTGACATTGTTGCACGTGTGGATCGCACTCGGAGAGCCCTCAGAGACGTCGGCAATGTCGACCTTTGCCAAGCCCGAGAAGACCCTCAAGAGAGTGGAGGGTGAGTTGTCGGGATCTGTCTGAATTTTGTCCCCCTAAATTTTACCCGCATTGGTTTCTGATGGTTGTTGCGGCCGTGTTGTGCGTGTGATCGCTGCTTGAACTTAGGGCATGAATTGGTTGTAATCTAGAGTATGTAGTTCCATCTTAAATGTCACACGGTTACAACTTATCCATGAGAGGCACATTTGACACATTTGAGTTAACTTGGAACCACTGAGTTCATATCGCACAGACTGTTACAAAAACTGAACTTGTATGTGCCATTTTGGTCTTCAGGCTTTTGCATAGGCTGGTTGGACTTTTTTCCCTCATGCTTCGGTGCTTGTTAAGATTTTATTGCTATGCATATAGAGTTTAAAAACTAACATCACTCTAAATTTATTAGCATATGCATTATTAGATTCCATATTGGTTGGAGTGTTGGTGGCATTGTGAGATATGCACATTCTGTAACTAACAAGGACTGGTTATGTGATATGGTTGTTAACTATATACACTATTCATTTATCAGAGGAAAGTTATGAGTACTACTAACACAGATAGTATAAATGCATGCTCGCAAATAATTTTGTGTCCAAATGAGTTTTTACTACTACTATCACACAGAGTATTTTCTATAGCTAGGTTGCGGCTCTGCACCATGTCGATCGCCACGGTTGGCTTCTTCCATCTACCATGTCGAACTGGAGCTGGCCGCAGGAGAAGCAAAGGTGATTGTTGGTCCCTCCCCTCCCGCATAACGGTAACAGCCGCGACGCATCTACCAGAGAGAGAAGTCACGAGGGGTGAGTTTGTTCATTTGTTCATTCATTCTCCACTTGTGCCTCCCTCTTCCTATGCGCCCGTCACTTCAGCAATGGTGTGTAGCAGGGATCATAGCCTACGGAGCGGCTGGATCTTGAGGAGCCCGACGACTGGGGCTTGAGGTGGAGTTGATTGAGGGATGGATGGCAACCATGAATCCATACTGATGATTACTCTTTTTTGGTGAAGGTGATTTGAAGCCATGAATCCTAGTATTTCTTCTTTGTAAGCAGCATGTAGCAGACCACCGTGATATAATATAGGTTGGAGCAGACCACCTTCATTCTGAGGCTATTTGGCCCAAAAATCATGTTCTCCTCTTCTTAAATCAAGTGCAATTATTTGGTAGAAAGATACTACATAACTACCAAGTACTCTTTGCGACATTGAACTATGAGTGTTCTTACCCAATAAATGTCCTCCTACAAATAAAATGGTTGAGGGTGTCCAAATAAAATGCCATATTCCGACATTTTTATTTTCACATATCATTATCTTGTAGACAAATGGTGTGCAGTTGAGTTTTTTTTGTTTGCATGTTGAAGATCATTTGTAGTAATGCATTGTAGAGGGAGAGAGATGCTTGTTGCAATGCGTCTTTCTTTATGTTCAAATACTTTATGAAATTATTACTATTTCAATGTCCAAACACTAGCTGAATTAATTTTTATCCTGAGATCTATCACCTTGCACCACACTAACGTTTCCTCCTCTGTTTGAATGAATTATGAATTTTAGGAGAAGGCTTCCTACATTACAGAGGCTGAGAAGCTCAAGGCCAAGTAAACCAAGAAGACCGATGCCCTACATAGAATGGAAGAGCAACGAAAGGGGATGGGGTCTCAAATCTTTGGAACATCAATGATGCCACTCATTGCTACTGTAATTGATTGACGATGGATGATCATTGTTAGTTTAGCTCTGTTCCTTTCACGCGATTGCTGTTGTAGGTATAAATGGTAGCTCCAGTCCCATGTAGTGTAGTTCTCATGCTTGGGGTGCCCTATGTTGTTTTATTTTTATGTTAATTTAGTCTATCAAATTTGCCTACTACCGTGTCGTGGCTGTCGAAAGAAAGAAAATAGTCTTGATACATGCTTGTTTGAATTCCCTCTTTGTTTTACTTTGTCGCTGTTATAACCATAAGTTTCTGGATGTTTCTTCTGGAGGGCCAAAATAGAAATGGACTTTAAATAGGCTGAGGCCCAAAAGAGAACCGGACTGCAGAAGGCCACGTCCTAAAAAAATAAAATGTCCAAATTCTTGAGCATGGCCAACGTAGCACACCTGAAGTGACAGGAAAATATATGTTAAATGGGCTTGGCCCATGTAGATGGCCGAACTGCACGAGGCTGACTTTGATCTACTGCCAATTCATTTCGTCACAATTTTGCCAGGTCAACTTGCCATGTTGGATCTGACGTGTCCTGGACAGGCTGCTAGTGACAAAAACAATTGGTCATAAAATCTACAACCTTTTGTTTTGGTTGTATTGGTCTACGGCCATTTAACAAACAAGGTCGTTACGTTTCTTTAAAGATGGCTAGCTTTTCACCAACTTTTGTCACAAAAAAGGTTAAAAATTAAACACAACAACCTTTTAGGGACCAATATGGAGGGTCGCAAATTAACTTGTTTCATTTAGTGGTCGCGCTTCTGGAGCGAACCACGGTGTTCCATACGATCGCGCGCACTCACATGAGTGGTCGTTTCGCACGCTGCCGCCTCTGGGGGATCAATTATTTCCACCCCATCGAAGCAGATCATGGATAAGATGAACATAGACTCAAAAAAACTCATCCAGAAGATAGAACCCTAGCCGTTGGAGCCCATTAGTAGGAAGGATTGACCGGGCGAGGAAGGTGATTCCTCTCACTGTCAGCGGAACGGCATCATCGTCAACATCTACATCATCGCCATCATCATCATCATCATCATCATCATCATCGGCATCCTTATCATCTACAACATCAAGAATCCTAGTGGATTCTTAGGTGTAGTGGTTGAATCATTCGTACATGTATTCCATTACCATTACCTTTATGATTTTTATTCCCATGTGTGAGTAGACCCCTTTTTCATGGGATATGGATGAACATTGGTTTGTGTAGGATCTGAAATATTCATTATGGATATGAGATCCTATTTTAAATTCTTAGTTTAATAACTTTGTGAATGTTGTGAACAGTCCCCACTCAACATTTGTGCCTTTGTTGGCCACGAATTATGTCACTATCTTTACATAGGTTCGGATGTGGAGGTAATTCCAGGTGACAGTAAAATCCTTGTGGTCCTAACCTTTACTAGTGATTGCGGATTTATGAATAACCCATAGTGAGGATGCGTCCATGGGGAAACACTTAATAATCGTGAGTTGTAACCCACATGGGGAGACTATGATGGTGGCGTGCGTGTCATGAAGCCTACCACAAGTAGAATATGTTGTGTACCCGGCTCCGACCAGCATAATCGTTAAAAGTGGTTCGAGTATCTGCTCGATGCTATGCTGAATCATACTAGTACTAGAAATATACCAATGGGGATTCCACACTCCTCGAGAATGCATTTTTAATTCTATTGTTTGACTGTCACTTATTACTCATGTCTTTTATTTACTTTTATGTTATTCAATTATAACTCACCATTTTACTCATTCCCTATTTGAATACACCCTCACTCTGCTTTATCACTCAAGTCCACAATTATGTGCACGCACACAATTACATAGTTATCTACAAGGGGCAAAAGCCTCATTCATGTGCTCCATGTGGGATCGATACTCTTACTTCAAAAAGGCTACAACTAAACCATGTGCACTTGCAGGACATCAAGCTTTTTTTTGGCTTCGTTGCCACGGAGCTGAGCGCTTTTGGGCCTTGCCTTGAGTTTTGAATTAATTTTTGATTTAACGGTTTTTGTAGACAAAGAGAATCCATGGTCTTTCAAGAACAAGTTTTTCACATAGGTGTTGAGTTAGTAGCAGGACCAGCTCGATGAGAGAACTTTATAACAACTGGTCCTCACTTACCTGGTAAAATATATGATATAAACCCTCAGTACAGTGCTATGATAAAACAAAATATATTCCAAGGTGGGGCAACTAACTGTCCTTATTAGCATATTGAAAAATTTAATCTTTCATGTGAAATTCTTGAGTTTCAGGAGTTAACCAGTGATGAGATCGAAGAAAAATTATTTCCCTACTCTTTATTGAGGGAGCAACTACAAGATGGTAAGATCCCAAGATATAAATACAGTGAGTAGCTGGCCAAAACTATTGGCTGCATTTTCTTATTAATATTTTCCTCACGTAAAGCTATATACAATCGGGAGGAAGATGACCAGCTTTGGGCAACGGGAAGGCGAGAAACTAATAGATGCATATATAATGTATCGTGAAATACTTGTTGCATGCCCTGAACATCATTGTCCTAAATTTTTAATAGTCAACTTCTTTTATGGTGGGCATAACTCGCAAAGTAAACAAGCTTTATACTTTTCCTCTAAAGGTTCCTCTTTGGGAACCGAGATATGAGATGCTTGGAGTTTACTTAAAAGGGTTAGGTACAATGCTGAGAATTGGTACCTTTGTTCAAAGGAAAAGAGCAAGGTTGATCATGTTTATGGTAGTATTAAATCTTCCCTTAGAACTTTGAAAGTAAAATATTTACGCCATGAGCTAAATATTGGAACTGGCCCCATGCTGCATGTTTTGAAAGATTTTTTTAAGTTCTTGAACTTGCTAGAGAAGTACTTAAAATTCAGCATGGAGTGTAAGGCTATTCGCATGGTGGAAGCTATAAATAAAAACACTACTCCGACTAAAAGGCGAAAGGAGCATATTGTAATCCCAACGGTAAAAAGATGGAAGGAACTCCCTCATGAAAGGGGAAGAAGAATGTCAAGATGAAACAATGTGGGACTCTACCCTATGTCAACATAATTAAAGAACTTGCTACACCTATACGAGTGGTGAATAAAGAGGTCCATTTGGATAGGGATACCAGTTCTTATCTTAAAGGGTGTACCGAAGGTAAAATACGGGTAAGCAAATTTTATCAAGTTCCTTTGGATGCATGACATATTTTGGGTTGTGTGACCCTAGTTCACCGGTTAATATTATTCTTTATAGTATTTGTGCTAAAAAATTATGATGAGGTTTCTCCCTGTACCCTTGAACCTACTGATGTTATTATCAAGCTTGCAGATAAAACCAATTGGAAACCCTACGACATCCTTAAAGATGTCAACATAATAATAGGCTCTCTCATTTATCCCATTGATATTTATGTACTAATGATCTCTGAGGATAAATATTGTCCTATTATTTTTTGAACCTCCTTTATTGAATGTTATAGGAGACTACATAAAGAAGAAATCTATGTCCATGAAGTGGGGAGATGAGATGATAAAGTTCCCATTTTCCTATGTGTTAAGGAACTTGTATGAAGAGGAAGTTCGGATAATGAGGAACGGGAATTAAATCAACTTGGTGAAATCCATCTCCAAACTCCAAAAAATGAAGTTGAACGGGTATTGGCGAGTCGAGGATCCTTATATGAGCATGAACATAAAGAGGAGATTGAGATGATAAAGGATACCACACCAATAGTATGCCCGCATCTTAACAAAGTTTATGAAGCACTTGAAAGAAAGGGAGATGAAGATTTACCTCTTCGAACCTTAAAACTGTTACCCAAAGTGTTGCGATATGAGTTTATGGATAATACATAAAGATTCACTATTATTGATAATGTTGACCTTTCATGGAAATAGAAAGATAAACTCTCGGCAGTGTTGAGTAAGCATCAAAAGGCTTTGGGCTACTCAGTCAGGGATGTAAAAGGGATGCATCCTTGTATATATCCTCATGCAATACCTACTGAAGAAGGGGCTAAACCCATAAGTGAGAGCCAAATGAGACTTCATTTGGCATCCAAAAATGTGGTAAGAAAAGAAATAATACATCTGCTTGATGCATGGGTGATTTACCTCATATCTCGTAGAAAATGGGTGAATCCTATCCATTGCATTTATTAGAAAGGATTAGTTTACTTAATAACTAGTGAAAACAATGACCTAGTCCCACCTAGGGCTGTTATTGTATATGGAATATGTGTTGGTTCCAGGAGATTGAATGAATACACAAAGAAGGATCACTACCCATTGCCATTCATAAATGAGATATTGGAGAGATTGTCCAACAACTCTAACTTTTGCTACCTTGATGGGTAGTCTCGGTTACCTCAAATACCCATCTGACCTGAAGGTCAAGAAAAGACCACCTTCACTTGTCCATATGGTACATATGGACCACCCTCATTTCAAAAGTGCATATCTATTTTTTTCCTGATTATATTGAAATAATTGTTGAATTGTTTATGTAGTGTTTTTCTATCCAAGGCACGTCCTTTGATAATTGTCTCTATAATCTCACAAATTTTTTCCACAGATGTGAGGAAACATGTTTTGTGCTGAATTGGGAAAAGAGTGAGTTTATGGTAACTGAAGGTGTGGTATTGGGTCATAGTGTTATAGGAAAGAGTATTGAGATAAATAAAGATTGGATTGAGGTAATAGAATATTTACATTATCCCCAAGATGTGAAAGTTATTCAAACTTTTATGGGACATGCTAGTTTCTATAAAAGATTTATCAAAGATTTTTTCCAAAATATCTAAACCTTTAATTAACCTATTGCACAAAGATGTGGTTTATTCTTTGTATACGATCTCTCTGCAGGCTTGTGAGAAATTAAGAGATGTTTTGATCACATCCCCCATCATCCAACCTCCGAAGTGGGATGAGCCTTATGAGATCATGTGCGATGGTAGCAATTATGCTGTTGGGAATGTTCTAGGACAACAGTCTGATAAAAACTTAATGTGATCTTTTATGCTAGCAGGATTTTGGAGGAAGAAAAAGTACACTTGGCAACCAGTGAAAAAATGCTAGCTATTGTTTTTTGCTTCTCACAAAATTTATTCTTATATTATTAACTCAAGAGTGATAGTCCACACCGATCACCTTGTTTTACCTTACCTCCTTGCAAAGAAGGATAAAAAACCCGGTTTATTAGGTGGATATTACTACTTCAGGAATTTGATTTGTAGATAGTACATCGCAAAGGGGAGGGAGACCGAATAAGAGACCACCAATCGCACATGGAAATAACACCTTACTATCTAGTACCTATAAATGAATCCTTTCCATGTGAGAGTTTGGCTATGATTAAAAAATTGAACCTTGGTTTGTAGATTAAGCTAACTTTCTTGTTGTAAAGTATATGTCGTCCGATATGAATTGTCAACAAAGAAAAAAAAACTTTAGTGACCTAAAGTATTCTTTCTCGGATGACCCATTTCTCTACCGGCATGGACCAAATGAAATGATAAGGCATTGTGTCCTAGAACATGAGAAGAATGCTTTACAAGGGTGTTTCTATGAGGATTTTACTGGCCTACACTCTTCAAATATGCACACTTGTTTGTTAAAAATTGTGACACGTGTCAATGCATAGTAACATTGGAAGAAGATAAAAATACCTATGAACTATAGTTTACTTTGTGAACTTTGTTATGTTTGGGGATTGGACTACGTAGGACCTTTCCGTGTCTCATATGAGTACACTCATATTCTTGTGGCTGTAGATTGTGTTAAAAAATGGGTTGAGGCCCTTCCAACCAATCATGCATATGCGACTACTTCATTGAATATGATAAAGGACATCATATTACCTAGGTTTGGAGTTCCTAAAATTCTTATCAGTGATGGTGGATCTCATTTTATACACGAAGTATTCAGAAGAGTGCTTCATAAGTACGGAGTGACTCACCGCGTGGCTTCGCCATATCATCCACAAACTAGAGGGCAGGTGGAACTTGCTAAGAGTGAAATAAAAACAATACTGCAAATGATGATGCAGAAGTCTAGGAAAGATTGGGCATGAGAGCTGAAGGAAGGACTATGGGCTTAGTGCATCGCCTACAAAACCCCATGGGGATGTCACCATACAAAATGGTGTATGGTAATGCTTGTCATATACTTTTATAACTTGAGCATAAATCTCTTTAGGAAATCAAAAATATCAATCTTAACCTTAAAGAAGATGGACAAAAGAGTTTGTTGGATATGCATTCTCTAGGTGACTTCGCAGCACTGCTTACGGGAGTGCAAGATTGTTGAAAGAAAAGGTTAAAATGTGGCATGATCGTATGATACTGACACGAGCTTTCACTATGGGGAACAAGGTCCTCCTATTTAACTCTCGTCTCAAGTTGTTTCAAGGGAAGCTTAGGTCTCGCTCGGAAGGGCCCTACGAGATAGGATAGGTGTACAGTTCCGGAGTTGTTCACCTGAAAGGAGGGAAGCATGGTCCCTTGATCGTGAATGGACAATGCCTAAAGATATATCTTGTGGATGAACAAATGGTGAAGCGTGACATTGAAGAGGTGAGTTTTGTCACGATACAGCAAGCCGAAGCTCTTCGTAAGGAGCAATGAGTATAAAACAACACTCCGGTAAGGTAGATGTGAATAAGTAGATACAAATTATTTTATTTTACTAGACTTGTTAAATCTCACATCTCATAAGTTGGAATTTTTGTCTCTAGTTTCGATCTTGGGCACTAACCTTTCACGAGTAAAATTTTCTAAGGAAGAAACATGCACAATGGCGAACTGAACCAAAGACGAAGTTCCAAACGACCGGGAGCCCTCGTTTGGGCACCTGCATGAGATGGAGACGAAAGAGCCACGTGATATATAGACAAATATGATGTTCCCAATGGATGTGAATGTGCATTTTAGCGGTCATTAGGAATACCCTCAATGAGCGTCGCCAAAACAGAGTGAAAGACGGTGTTCTGGATGACCAGAAACGACATTATGAGCAGTCGTTTGGTACCTTCTCTACAATAACTTAAAAATGAGAGACGGATCCAACAACATGTCAAATAGACGACTATCCGAGTGTAAGCGCCCGCGTGGAAGGCCGTCGTTGATCCGATTGGCAAGATTCTTTACCGATTTCGTTTTGATTTCTTTCTAATTATCGCTTTATCTCATATGTCATGGCTACCTATAGGTTAGCCTTCATAAGGAGATAAAGGGATGTCCATAAACCTAAAACCATCTAATCCCTCATCTTCTTTGCTTTCCATCTATGCTAAATAGCTTCTAGTTGCAGGTAACAAGCACGCCACCATAAGCAACAAGACCTCATCCACCTGTGCTTGCATCATTACCTTCCCCAACTTGGATGATGTTGTTCCCTTAGTATAGGAGGACCTGAGGAAGGTTAGCATCAAGGAAGAACCTCATGAGGGGAAAAAGGACATGGAGGAGAAGGTTGAGGTGGTGGATATCGGGGTGGAATAACAAGCAAAAGACAGATATGGTAACTCTATTTCAGATGGGTACCCTCATAATCCCTATCAATTCAATATTCGTGGATCTATTCTGTTATTTCCTCTTGTGCCTCCTCGATCTGAGTGGGTAAAGGAGCCACCAACTCCAAAGGAGAAGAAGGAAAAAATTTGGGAGTTGGAGAAATTTTTCTAAGGCTCGTGTTAATGTGATCGGAGTTGGGACTGCTTCTTACTAGTTGATGATCAAGGATTTGGAAGCAAGACTGGATGATATTTTCCATAAGATCGGGCATATTACTGATACTCTTAACAACAACACTGCACAACTTGAGTTTTTAACCTAGATTCTAGATGATCAGCAAGCCATGATCAAGGATCTGAAGAACAAGCTTAAGAACATCTACGTTGCCTTCTAGGGATTCCAGGAGTGAGCATGAAACACTTAGTGCGTGGATCTCCTCGGCTTGATTGTAAGCTTAGGGGAGAATCATGTGCTCTTTGTATCTTTATCCTTTTCTGCATTTACTTTCACAAAAAAAATAGATAATAACCTTTATTTTCAGTAAAGTTGAACTAATAATTTGCCCTCTTGGATAAGGGATGATCCCTTCCAATGAGTGTAGGGATGTCATGATGTGTGAGATCGTTGTTTTATTTTGAAGAACGTGCTTGATGCTTGTTGCGAGATAAACAATAGTGCATGTTTACTTACATAATGATTATAAATCCCTCACATATAATTGTATAGATTTTTGAAGGGAGGTAAAACAACTATATATGCCAGCTCATTGAAGGGCTCAACTTACCTAAGGGCAAGCAAAAAATTAAACCTCTACTAAAAATACCTTGGGAAATCAAGTCTCTTTGAGAAATAAGGATGGTTTGCACTTAAAGTTTTCATTGATCCTTCGGTACGATTCAATGAAGAGAGACTGGACCCCTTTGTGATAAAAAATTCTACAAGAAAAATGAGGAAGAAAAGAAAACTGCTTGCCCTGTTGAAACAACAATGAACTAGGATATGAAGTTACTACTTATCCTCAATAAAATTAAATGACAAGATGTGGATGCCTGCATGATCATCATCAAAGTATGCATTGGCTATTATTTGCTACGTATACTCATCAACGAACCCTCATCTTGAGAGTAATGGACTTATACCTTTTGATATATGTATCTTATAAACACAAGGGTGACCTAGTTTTTTACAAGCCATGGTACTTGCTCATGGACGAGGAAGAATTAAGCTTGGGGGAGTTGATGAGTCCAATTTACGTGACATTTTTCCTATATATTTTGTGCCTACAAGGTGGGATTTCTGGAATTTTACGGCATTCATGCACTTGTTTTTATTGATAATCCTATAGGTAATGTATTTTGGAGAAATATTGGTGGAGAAAATCCACAAAAATGACAGTGGAAAAATGTATTAAATGTGATAAACACCTTCCATAAAAAAGTTCAATCAAGAAGGCCAAAGAAATAGTCATCATCGCGCTTACAGAGCGAAGGAAAACGTTCGATACGATCGCACGCACTTGCATGAGCGGTCGTTTGGCACGTTGCTGCCTGTGGGGGATCAACTATTTCCACCCCGTCGATGCGGATAGTGGATAAGATGAACAAAGACTCCAGAAACTCATCCAGAAGTTAGAACCCTAGCCACCGAAGCCCATCCGGAGGGAGGACTGACCAAAAAAAGAAGGGAATTCTTCTCACCGCGAGGGGAATGACATCATCATAAATATGTACATCATCACCATCATCATCATTATTCGCATCTGTATCATCTGCAACATAAAGAATCCTAGTGGATCTTTCCGTGAACTGGTTGAATCATTCGTCCATGTATTCCATTACCATTACCTTGATGATTGTTGTTTAGATGTGTAACTAGAACAATAGTTCTTGGGGATATGGATGAACCTTGGTATGTGTAGGATCTGAAATATTTATTATGGATATGAGATCCTCTACCAAATGCTTAGGTTAATAACTTCATGAATGTTGTGAAGGGTACCCACTCAACAGTTATGCCTTTGTTGGACACGAAGTATATCACTGTGTTTGCATAGGTTTAGGATGTGGAGGTAATTCAAGCTGACAGTAAAAGCCTATTGCTCCCAACCTTTACAAGTGACCGAGAATTTACGGAGAACTGATACGTCTCAAACGTATCTATAATTTTTGATGGTTTCATGCTGTTATCTTGTCATCTTTGGATGTTTTATGTACCTTTTATATCTTTTTTGGGACTAACTTATTAATTCAGTGCCAAGTGCCAGTTCCTATTTTTTCTGTGTTTTTGGCTCTTTTCAGATCTGATTTTGGAACGGAGTCCAAACGGAATAAAATCCCCGAAAGAAATTTTTCCCGAAAGGAAGAAGATCAGTGGGCTTGAGGGCCAAGCCAGGAGGGCTACATGGGGCCCACAAGCCCCCTATCCGCCACCAGGGGGCGGCGGCCAGCAGGCTTGTGGCCTCCCTGGCGCCCCCCTGACCTAGCTCCTTCGCCTATATATTCCCTAAAATACAGAAAAAAATCAAGGGATCCACGAAAATACTTTTCCGCCGCCGCAAGCTTCCGTTTCAACAAGGTCTTATCTGGAGACCCTTCCCGGTGCCCTGCCAGAGGGGACTTTGGAGTTGGAGGGCTTCTACATAAACATCATCGCCCCTCCAATGACTCGTGAGTAGTTCACTTTAGACCTACGGGTCCGTAGTTAGTAGCTAGATGGCTTCTTCTCTCTCTTGGATCTTCAATACAAAGTTCCTCATGATCTTCATGGAGATCTATCCGATGTAATATTCTTTGGCAGTGTGTTTGTCGAGATCCGATGAATTGTGTATTTGTGATCAGATTATCTATGAGATATATTTTAGTCTTTTCTTATTTCTTATATGCATGATTTGATATCCTTGTAAGTCTCTCCGAGTCTTGGGTTTTGTTTGGCCAACTAGATCTATGATTCTTGCAATGGGAGAAGTGCTTGGTTTTGCGTTCTTACCGTCTGGTGACCTTTCCCAGTGACAGTAGGGGCAGCAAGGCACACATCGTGTAGTTGCCATCAAGGGTAACACGGTGGTCTTTGTCATAGATATGAGATTGTCCATCTACATCATGCCATCTTGCTTAAGGCGTTACTCTGTTCTTTTTGACTTAATACAATAGATGCATGCTAGATAGCGGTCAACGTGTGGAGTAATAGTAGTAGATGCAAAAAGTATCGGTCTACTTGTTTTGGACGTGACGCCTATAGATATAATCATTGCCATAGATGATGTCACGACTTTGCGCGGTTCTATCAATTGCTCGACAGTAATTTGTTCCCCCACCGTCTACTTGCTTTCATGAGAGAAGCCACTAGTAAACACTACGGCCCACGGGTCTATTCACACCTATCGTTTCCATGTTTTCTTTTACTTTGCTTTGTTACTATGTTGCATTCAGTTCTCACTTGGCGAATAATCTATAAGGGATTGACAACCCCTTCATAGCGTTGGGAGCAAGTTTTCTGTGTTTGTGCAGGCACTTGTGATACTCCTTCACTCGATCGATACCTTGGTTCTCAAAACTGAGGGAAATACTTACCACCGTTGCGCTACATCACCCTTTCCGCTTTGAGGGAACACCAACGCAAGGCTCCAAGGCCGTGGGGAAATCCTTTGCATATTTGCCTAGGCAGTCCCTAAAGGCGTAGCTGTAGCAGAAGGATTCCTGGTGCCGTTGCTGAGGAGAATCAAGACATCTCCCGTCAGCATGTATTTCTGGCGCCGTTGGAAGGTCCTTTGTTGAAGTGGCAAGAACCTATAGTGAGGCCGCATCCACCGGGAAACCCTTAATTATCATGAGTTCTCACCCACAAGGGGGAGACTGTGATGGTGGCATGTGTGGCACGAAGTCTACCACGAGTAGAACATGTTCTGTACCCGGCTCCTCCCAGCATAATTGTTAAAAGTGGCTCGAGTATCTGCTCCATTCTATGCTTATGTATAGTAGTAGTAGAAACATACCAATGGGGATTCTAGACTCCGTGATAACCCCTTTTTAGTTATGTCGTTTCATTATCACTTATTACTCCTCTGTTTTATTTACTTTTATGTTATTTAGCTACAAGTCACCATTTTAGTCATTCCCTATTTAAATCCGCCCTCACTTTGCTTCATGTCTACAATTATCTACATGCAGAAAGTTACACAATTCTCTACAAGGGACAAAAGCCTGATTCCTGTGCTCCCTGTGGGATCAATACTCTTACTTTGAAAATGCTACAACTAAACCTATTGCACTTGGAGGCCATCAGAAAGCTCAGGATGAAGAGCAAGCTCATGATGATGCTCAAGTGATAATGATAATGCTCATAAAGTTTCGCTTGAAGAGCAACTAAACTGTCGTGCCGACAAGATAACTTCCAACCTTGCTCATAAAGGAGACATCACGGAGAATGTCCTTGGAAGCTTGAGAAAAGGTGTAACTACTCCTCGAAAATTAACAAACTTTTGTGACCATCACATGTTTGTTTCTTGTGTTGAACCTCAAAATGAGTATGAGTCGCTCGAGGACCCGGATTGGATAGAAGCCATGCATGAAGAGCTAAACCACTTCAAGCACAACAAAGTTTGGCAATTAGTGCCAATACCAAACAAGAATCATAATGCCTTTGGAACCAAATGGATCTTCAAGAATAAGCAAGATGCACTTGCATACTAATTTGCAACAAGGCGAGATTGGTTGTCCAAGGCTATTTCCAAGTTGAAGGCATTGACTATAGTGAAACATTAACTCCTATTGCTCATGAATATATTCAGATGTTGCTTGCATTTTCTTATCATCATGATTTAAAATTACAACAGATGATGTTAAGAGTGCGTTTCTTAACGGTCCTCTTAATGTGTTGCCATATGTCAAACAACCCTTGGGTTGTGAGGATCCCATGTTCCCCAATCATGTATAGTCAATAAGGCACTCCATGGACTTAAACAAGCCCCACATGTGTGGTATGTGCACCTTACCGAGTTTTTGCAAGATTGTGGGTTTGAAATTGGGAAAGTCGACCACACTCTTTTAACTAAGAGGTTTAAAGGGGATTTGTTCATATGCCAACTACATTTTGATGATATTATCTTTGGTTCTCCTAACAATGATTTCAATGATGAGTTTTGCGCACTAATGACCGAGACGTTTGAGATTTCTATGATGGGAAAGTTAAAGTTCTTTCTCAGATTCAAAGTAAAGCAACGTAGATAAGAAATCTTCATAAACCAAGCCAAATATATCCAAGACATGCTCAAGAGATTCATGTTAGATGATCTCAAACCGGGCAAGACTCCAATGCCAACCCAATGCCAACTTTACATTGACCCCAATGTTAAATTGGTGGATCAACAGGTACATCTTTTCATGATTGGATCCTTGCTTTACCTTTGCGCATCTATACTAGATATCATGTTGATTATGGGAATTTCTGTATGGTTTCAATCCGTACCAAAGGAAATCTACAATGTGGCAATTAAGAGAATCTTTCGATATTTACCTCATACCCAAACTTTGGCTTATGGTACCCCAAGGGAGAAAGTTTTTATCTCATTGGATATTCGGATTCGAATTGGTGGGAGACTGTGTGGAGACAAAGTACACTTCCGAAAACGGTGCCAATTCCTTGGTTGCTCTTTGGTGAGTTGGTCTTCCAACAAATAAAAATGTGTATCTCTCTTGTCCACTGAGGGTGAGTATGTTGCCGCCGCAAGTTGTTGTGCACAATTCCTATGGATGATGCAAAATTTAAAGGATTACAGTGTCACTTGTGAGAAAGTGCCTCTTCTATGTGACACTGAAAGTGCAATCAAGTACAAATAAACTAGCCAACAAACTAGCCATGTTGTAGATTTTGTCATGTTGATCTCATAATTAGAGCCCACACATTATAAATTTCGAAATTAGTCAAACAATGTTCATAAGTGGGCCCCCTTGTCAAGTATTCAAATCACATATGAAATCAATATTTCGAACGTATCAGAGAGCAAATGAAATTCATCCAAAACAGCACTAAAGTGGTTTATTACCATCTTTACACTACTACAACTCAAATGTTCCTACTATTGCCTACTATCACAATACATAATATGCTACTCTTTGCAGATAGGCTTCACGGCTTCACGCTTGGTTTTGCACTTCACCTATGCAAAAAATAGGAACAAAACAGTAGCCAATGAGAGATCAAATAGCATATAAGCAAAAATTGACAACAAATTCCGAGTACACAAATAGTATGCAACATATCCAAATATGGTAACTCCACATTTACTATAACTACAGCAAGAAGAGTACTTAAACTACAACAAGACCATGAGTACCGGAATTGCTGAAACTACAACGATACACTAATCTTGTATACTCAGTCTTGAAACCCAGATTTGCAAAGAGGAAACTTGAAAAAACCATAGAGTTGCAAACCTCCAAAACTCCAAAACTACAGAAAGACCACAATTTCAAACTTGCAAAACTCCAGATGCAAGTAAAACTACAGTACGACACAAACTTGGTGGAGTACAACAAGTTTATGCTACTGCCCTACCAAAAGTTTGTATCAAGTGCACATGCTACTATTGCTAGCAACCATGCAAGCGAGCACTTGCTAGCAGCAGTAACAAGGAGTGCACTTGTTACTGAAATTCATTGAAATTCAGTACTTCTAGATTAACAAGTTCTTGCTACAACATAAGTAAGGAGTACTCCTACTTGTGCACTGCTAATAATCTTGTATCTACCAGTATATTAATTGAAAATTAAGTGATCCTAGACAAGCACAACTGCAATTGCATTTTTACACAAGTGGAATTGTAAGTACTACAAGCACAAAAATTGTCAGTTCTTACTACAAGTAAATGCAAGCAGTTACAACTATATATACTCCATGTACTGCTACCACACTACACCATCACAACGAAACAATTCCTTCAGTGTGACTAGTTGCAGTACTAATGTCAAAGAGTACTCCAATTTATCTTACAAAAAGTACAAAAAGCCAAGAGATACTCCTCAACTGTAGCTAACACGGGAGAGGATCATAAGATAAGACCTTAGCTGTAGCTAATGCAATAACATGGGAGCCAAAAGAAAATAAAGATAATGCTGGATGGAAAAATAGTATAACATGATCACAAGTGGGTAGATAATTTGACATTTTTATACATATGACCAATCACAAGTTGGTAAAATCGGCGTCTACTCGAGATGGTGTGCACTTTAACACATATGGTACATTGGTAACAGTGCACGTCATTCAATGAACCTCACTGTAACGCATTCACCTAAAGAAGAAAAAAATGTACCTTTCTCTATAAGCACGTATGAGTAGTTAACAAGTACTAATTCTATCATGTATGACATGTTTCTAACATGGAAATGCATACATGACTAAAGACTAACATATTATGGTATGACCAGGGTGAGAAAATCAACAGCTCGATCAACCCCATACTGAAATCACACATGATATACAAAGCACATTACAACCCATTATTGTACACTGATCTAACAACATTAGTTCCTTGATTTTAAAATGGCGAGGTTGTTGGGGGGGGTAATCTTTTGTCATCTTTTCCATCTTTTGTCGCCTATATAAGCACTAATCAAAGTTGCAGTTCACCATACCAGATGGACAAAAAACCTCCAGAACTGTGAGACATCAAAAGTTGAAAACCGGTGTTGTATATGGTCCATCGACATCAACCTACCATTGTGTGCATGCATATCCAATAAATTGTGTGAAACAACTAGAGATGGTGGATAAGATTTGGAATTGGATGCTACGGTCTTGTTCTAGAACTAAGGGGTGGGGCGGGAGGAGAATGGTGGTGAGAGAGGGGGAGGGTACCTTGAAGAGCTCATCAATGGTGAGTTGTTTCCTCAAGCAGAGTGTTGCGTCAAGCCGCACACACAACTACGTCTTGAAGCTGTCTCATCTTCTTCTCATCCCTGAGGATTTGACCGCACCAGCAGCAGATGTAGTCGACATCAGGAGCAATGGGGATGCAGAGGTAGAATCTAAAGCACCAGGTCTCTCCCCATGGACAAACAAGACCTCGATCTGGCTGCCATTGCCACCCAATAAACCCTCGATCCTTGGCCTATGGAAGCCCGTTCCTAGTGCTGCAGTGGCTGCCTTTTCCCCACCCTGCGTCCGTTCAACAGTTGTAGCAGTGCGCCATTGCGCCAGTTAATGGGCATACTGTGGAGGTTCAGGGAGCGTTATGCATGGCCGTGGCTGAATCTGGGAGACACATCACCACAATTGGCATCAGCCTATTCTATTGGAGAGAAGGTGTGGGGAGGGTTGGCGGCGTCGGCGGTTGGGGAAGAGGGTGGGGGTGGAAGCGCCGGCGAGGTTGGAGTTTGGGGGTGACGTCGACTCTAGTTTATTCCAAAATAAAGTAGGCTCATACATCAGGATTGTGGGATTAGAGGGTGAGGGGCGAGAGAGTTGTGCTGCCATTGAACCACAGAGCATCCGACGGTGCTTGATGCACGATCTGTGTGCTATGCCTATGGACCTATCAGAACATGGTACACACTTTGATGACATTATGGCCATCTAAATTGGTCGGAAATCATGGAAGTTCTCATTTCCTTTACAAGAGAAAATCATTTTCCATTTTCTGAGTGTCTCAAATGATTTTTTGTGAGGAACCTAGGAATGGTCATGTTCTCAGTTTTGACCGCATTTTGAAATGAACATGAAAATTCAACAAAAATTTAAAAAATTGGATAACCTTTGCATTGTGTCATTATATGTGACCACGTTGCGAGGAAAAATAATAAACTTGGATTACGACAAAGTTTGTAAAAATTGTTCTTAGAAATGAGCTATCATGTGTGAAGATTCATGGCTTTCAAGCCAAATGATCAATCGTATGGCACATTTATGGCATAATTTGTTCACATATTCTCATATTATGCATTATGGTGTATCTTGGAATGGCAAACAATGTTGTCAAAGGGAGTTTTCATTTTGTTTGCATAAAAAATTGGTTTTCCATTTTCCGAGTGCCCAAAATGAGTTTTTTTGTGAAGGAACTAAAAACTATTTGTTGCAAAATGGCACTATACCATTTTTTAGAAAAATATTAGATCATATTTTATGTACGGTTGACCAAATGGTTGGGTGTCAAAAGCTGTCGATCCACCTCTCATGAAAAAGACAAATTTCCACCGACTCACTAGGAAGGGGGTCAAATTTGAACTACAACTGCCTCATAGTTTGCTCATGATTTTTTTTCCAAAAATCATTTTAGATTCAAATATATATATTTCCTTAGTGAAAATGAAAAGTTTTCCAAGATTCAACCACTAGCTAGGACCGATCATGCCCGCCGTTTTGACCGCCTTTTGAGACAGGCACGAAAAATTTAAAAAAATTTGGAAAACCTTCACATTCGCTAGTATATGTGACCAAGTTATGAGGAAAAATAATAAACTTGGACTACAGGAATTATTTTTAAGAAGTGTTCTCAGAAATGTGCCGTCATGTGTCAAGATTCATGGCTTTCAAGTCCAATGATCAATCTTATGGCCGCATTTATTGCATAGATTGTTCAGATGATATCATATTGTGCACGAGAGTGCATCTTGGAATGGCAAACAATGTCGTCAAAGGAAGTTTTCATTTTCCTTGCATAAAAATTTGGTTTTCCATTTCCCGAGTGCCTAAAATGAGTTATTTTGTGAAGGACCTTGCAAATCTTTGTTGCAAAATGGCACCACACCATTTAGAAAATATTAGACTATATTTGATGTACAATTGACCAAATGGTTAGGTGTCAAAAGCTTTGATCCAACTCCCATAAAAAAGTCAAATTTCCGCTGATTCAGCTGGAAGCGGGTCAAATTTGAACTGCTGTTGCCTTATAGTTTTCTCTTTGTTTTTTTAGAAATCATTTCTAGGTGCATAAGTATCTACTTAATCGTAGATACATAGTGTGGTGGCTACATGTCGAGGTTCGGATGGTGGCCGACGACCCCAACTCTAGAGCGCGTAAATTGGCATGCCAGTCACGTGGTCACCGCGTGACTGTGGCGTTGCCACGAGTTCTCGGTGTCCTAGGCATGTGTGGTGGGTGGGTCACAACCCTGGTAGGTGTTAGGAAGAAAAAGACAACAGAAGAATCTCACGAGGATACTAAAGTAAGCTCAAACATGAATCATCAACCAAGTGTTTGATTAGCGATGGGGGGAATACACGTGGTCAACGGGCCTGAGTTTTGGCCAAGGATGATCATTTTCTAAGGATACTGTCTTTACAAATTTGCAGAAATGAAGGATCCTAGGTCGCACTTGTTTTGCAAAGTACCACATTGGAAAGTAATATGAATGTTGAAGCTGGCTTAAATGAATGAATTGATTGAGGTAAAATTTGGTGGAGGTTGGTTATTTGAGCATAGGAAAGCGCTGTAAAGATTTGATACCATTTGGACATGCCCAAGTGGTACTTCCTTGACAATGCTCTTCTCTGCATAGAAACTTGGGAAATTATTTAGAGAAATTTGCTAAATGAAATGATATCAAGTTTGTGGAGGGAAATTATATAGGTAGTATCATGCCCTGGTAAAATATCGGTAATAATTAAGCAATATAAATATTGTTGCTTCACAAACTAAATATGACTTGAATAAAAGATTGGATGATGATCTCACATGGACTGCTATATAGTTCTCAAATTTTGGGAAGAGTGGTTATTTGAGCATATGGAAGATTTGTAAAAATCACACATCGTTTTTATAAGTCTAGCTAGTACTTTCTTCACAAAGCTTCTCTCTAGATAGTAACTTTGGAAATTTTCTCAGGAATATTTACTAGTCAAATGGAGCTGGATATTGGCATGTTGAAATTATATGGATTTGGAAGAGTGCCCAAAAAGTTTGATTGCAATATGAGGGGTCTAGATAGTACGTTCTTTGCAATGTGCCAATCTGGTCACAAAATAGAAATTGAAGTTGGGCTCACAAATATGATTGGATGGAGCAACAATTTTGAGGAGGATGATAATTCGGGCATATGAAGGCATTGTAAAAAATTCATACCATATGGATAAATAAAAATGGTACTTCCTTCACAATGCTCTCCACTGAACAAAAAATTGGGAAGCAAATTGAGGGAAATTGGCTGAATTAAATGAACTAAAATTAGGTGGAGGGAGGTTCTATGGGTGGGGTCATGTCTTGGTAAAGTTTTAGAAATTATAAAGAACTATAAAATATAGTTGCTTCACAAACTGAAAATATTACCAGAAACAAAGATTGGATGGTGAGCTCACATGGATTGTTAGATTGGGCTATGATTCGGGCGTATAGAAGATGTGGCCAAAATTGAACTCATTAGGATATTCCTGGATGGTACTTCCTTCACAAAGCTTCTAACTGAACATAAACTTTGGGAATTTGCCGGGGAAGATTTATTAGGAAATTGAAGCTGAATTTTGTCATGAGGCGATAATTTCGATAGGAAAGAGTGACCAAAAGTTTTTGGGCAATGAATAAAATACAAATAGCACTTCCTTCACAAAGTGATGTTCTGAAAAAATAGGAACATGAATATTCCTGAATTATTTTTGAACTAGGCAAGGAATGTTTTTCACATATTTGAGGAAGATATGATCCAAAGAATTTATGAGAATTTTTTGGGAATTTTGGGATTGACACAAATGTAAGTTGTTTCACAACCTAGACACATGGACATGACACATAGGTAAAAGTTGACACATGGACATGACATATAGGCCAAATGACGAGGTGGCAACTAGTCGTAGCAATGCACCACAATTTACAAGGCTATGACTATCAATATTCGTCATGATCATTTAGAAATAAGGGAGTGGGCATGTGTTATCACCTTTACGACCATTTCATGTAAGGAAATTACGACCTTTCTGACCAAAATGGTAATTATGGTTTAGGGTTTGGATCCCCCCCGAACAACTTACAACTAATTGGTCTCAAATGGTCGTAGATTTATGACCATTTGTTCTAGGGTCACTCCAGGAAGGTCGCAAGTTGACATATTTCTTGTAATGTGAAAGAGGGTTGGTTCTCTTTGGATTTGATCGATTTATTTAGAGTTTAGGTCTTTTTGTGTTTTGGTTTACTCCAATGTTCCTCTTTTCTTTTGCTTCCTTTTGACTTGCAGTGTTCCTCCCCATTTGTTGTGTTTCGAGTCTCTACCCCAAGCCAATCTCGTCTTCAATCATCTCATATTTGCATAAACCACCTTTCCCAAACTTGATCTTGACTATTTTTACCTTGCATGCGGTATTACCAATGGGTTTAAGATGGTACTACCACAACTACCTATGGTACTACCACAGAGGTAGGACTATAGGCTTCTTGTCATTCTTAGCACCAAGGCGATACTACCGCTCCTTGGTGGTACTATCACTTAGATCGTTCAGGATGGGTTAAGTGGAAGGACACTGGGGTTTCCACCTCCATGCCAATTAACTTCTCTCCCTCCCCAAGACTTTCTCCTGCAAGCGGTGAAAATTGTCATGTCTGCACCCCCAACTTACCGCATCCTGGCCGTCATCCTCGATTCTGTGTGGTGGTATCGATCCCCACCTTCTCCTCTTGCCATGGATGTTTCTCTCTTTTCAATCTAGGTTTTAGGGTAATGCGAGATAGATTGTTGATTTTTGGCTAAATCGTGGCATGGTTAGGATGGGGAATGACTAGTATACAGGAGTTAGGAGTTATTGTGCGGTTTTTGTGGTGATTTGAGGTTCTGATACTACCGGATCTTGCCACCAGAGTACGCCCGTGCTTCGGGCGGTATTGTCGGATCTTGCCTCCGGATTACACCCGTGTTTCACGTGGTACTACGTCTCATCCTAGAACAGTACTACCGCTGCAAGATCATGATACTAGTGCTTGAACTTCGAGTGCCCACTTCTACTTCAACGTTGCTCCTCTCTTGTATTTTACTTCCTTGGCCTATGCTTCTCATTTACACGTGCATTCCCTGCTATTTTTTTTCATGTTTAGGTGGTAGTGGCTCTGGCTCTCAGGCGGCTCATCACAAGAACCCCGATGCTCCTCACAAGCATGGGCACACCCACTACGAGAAAACCATTTAGTGAGATGATGATGAAGTAGAAGTGGCTCCAGAGGCACCACCACCTCACAGGGAGTCAAAGAGTACCAATACCAAGACCAAGTGAGTTTCCCAAAAGGAGAAATCACTAGCCATGTCTGTGTCAGAGATGAACTCCTAGGAGTATTGGGATTACCGTGAAAGGAGCCCCTACTCATGACCACATGTTCCAGCTCTGGTGGGTTGTTTGTTATGGAATAGGGATCAATCAGTCGTCTTCCATGATGTGATCAAGCTCAAAAAGAATATCTATGTTAATACCAAGTCTCTTAACAGAGCACACATGGAGAAGGAGAATGATCTCTTTGCATAAGAACTAGCTTTTTGTGAGCAATTCGACATCTTGAAGATCAGCACGTTCAACTACGACTTTGACCTCGAGTTGGTGGCATGATATTTCTCCATCTATAATTTTTGACTATTCCATGCTATAATATAACCATTCTAGGTTACTTTTGGGCATTTATTTCATGATTCATATTATCTTTGAGCACTAGCCAATTAACCAGTGCCTAGTGCGAGTGTTTTTAGATTTTCGCGTTTACAGTACAAAACGAAGTTCAATTGCCACAAAACTTTTTATTGATTGTTTTGGACTAAAAGAAGACCTGGAAGCTATGAGAGGAGATCGGATCATGGCGCGCCCAGGGGAGTGGGAATGCCCTATTGCATGCTGCCACCTCCTGGCATCTCCCGACGCCCCTCTCTGTCCTATAAATTCCAATACATCGAAAAACTCTAGGGAATAACCCGAAACACCTTTTTTGCCGCTGCAAGACTTTTTTTTTCTGCCGTGTGTACATCTCTAGCCCTATTCCGGTGCCCTGTCGGAAGGGGGATTCGTCATGGAGGGCCTCTACTTCAACCTTGCTTCTCCCATGGTGATGTGTGAGTAGTTCAATTCAGACCTATGGGTCCGCAGTTAGTACCTACATGTCTATCTCTCTCTTTCTCTTGATCGACAACACAAAGTTCACCGCATCTTTGTGGTGATCTATTCGATGTAATCACTTTGTGTGTTGTATTTGTTGGGATCCAATGAGTTCTGGGTTTATGTTTAGATTATTCATGATAAAATATTTGAGTCTTCTCTAAATTATATGATTATTTTTGCATGATTATTATAGATTCATAAATCTCTCCGATTTATTGATGTAGTTTGGCTAACTAGATTGATCTATCTTCGGTAAGAGGGGTGCATTGTAGTGGGTTCAATCTGGCGGTGCTCTATATCCTAGTGATAGAAGGGGATAAGACATGTCTTTGCATTGTTGCCACTAAAGATAAAATGATGGGGATGATTCATATTAATTGAGTTATCTTTGTGTACATCATGTCATTTTTCTCCAAGCAATACTCTATTTTAGTTAATACTCTAGATACAAGTTGGATAGCGGTCGATGGGTGGAGTAATAGTAGTAGATGCAGACACGAGCTGACCTCTTTGCTTATGAACGTTATGATTATCGAAATCGGGGCTCCGCGGACACAAAAGAGGTTCAAACTCTAGGGTGTGGTGGTTCTCCTACCCTGCTCTATCTCGCAACCTCATGGAAACACTCTAGTGTGCTCGCCCTACGGAAGAATAACAATGGACACGACATTTTACCCAGGTTCAGTCCACCTTGCGGTGTAAAACCCTACTCGTTCTTGTCTCGATTGCTCGAGGGAGAGAGAGTACAAAGGTGGGTTCTAGATAGATTTGGGTCGATCCCCCTCTATGGATGCAGCCTGCCCAGTTTTATACTGACCCTAGTCTTCCCCCAAAAACACAAGGCGGGAGGGTTGCCACAACGGTCAGTATGAAGGGGAACTTGACTGTAGCTTATCCTGACAAAAGTAGTCTTCTCTTGTAAAAGCCTCCCGCCGTGATGCGCTGGTGGGCTTGGGGATGATGTCCGTCCTCGCGAGCCCCGAGTCGTGGTCTTCTTGCATCAAACCGGTAATCTTTGGAGATTGCTTTGGGAACCGGCAAGCTGGTCCTGGTCCCTTAGCACAAAATAGGAAAGCCTCCTCATCCGTGCTCGCTGGCATGGCTCGTGGCACCGCTGAGTGCAGCTCGCGTTACCCATGTGACGATGTAGGACCACGCGACCCAGCTGGGTGCTTCCTCTTGAGCTTGCGTTGGTTTTTCCCTTGAAGAGATAAGGGTGATGCAGCACAGGAGCAGTAAGTATTTCCCTCAGTTTGAGAACCAAGGTATCAATCCAGTAGGAGAATCATGCCAAGTGTCCAGAGTACCTACGCAAACACAAACGAGCTTGCACCCAACGCTATAAAGGGGTTGTCAATCCCTTGAAGATTGATTGCAAAGTGAGATCTGAAGGCGGAAAGTGCAATGAAGTAAATGTGGAAGGCTGACAATATGGTGTGAAATAGAGCCGGGGGCGATAGTGTTCACTAGAGGCTTCTCTCAAAATAGAAAATATTACGGTGGGTGAACAAATTACTGTCGAGCAATTGATAGAACCGCGCAAAGTCATGACGATATCTAAGGCAATGATCATACATATAGGCATCACGTCCGAGACAAGTAGACCGATATTGTCTGCATCTACTACTATTACTCCACACATCGACCGCTATCCAGCATGCATCTAGTGTATTGAGTTCATGACGAACAGAGTAACGCCTTAAGCAAGATGACATGATGTAGAGGGATAGACTCAAGCCAATGATGTAAACCCCATCTTTTTACCCTTGATGGCAACAACACGATGCGTGCCTCGCTACCCCTTCTGTCACTGGGTGAGGTCACCGCACGGTATGAACCCAAAACCAAGCACTTTTCCCATTGCAAGAATCATAGATCAAGTTTGCCATACAAAACCCACAACTCGAAGAGAATTACAACGATATGAAATCATGCATAAGAGGGATCAGAAGAAACTCAAATAAGATTCATAGATAATATGATCATAAATCCACAATTCATCGGATCTCGACAAACACACCGCAAAAGAAGATTACATCGGATAGATATCCATGAGGATCATGGAGAACTTTGTATTGAAGATCCAAGAGAGAGAAGAAGTCATCTAGCTACTAGCTATGGACCCGAAGGTCTATGGTGAACTACTCACGCATCATCGGAGAAGTCGTGGTGTTGATGAAGAATCCCTCCATATCCGAATCCCCCCTCCGGCAGGGCAACATAACATGCCCCAGATGGGATCTTGCACAGACAGAAGCTTGCGGCGGCGGAAAAGTATTTTCGTGGATCTCTCGTGCAGTTTTGGATTTTTCAGGAATTTATATGCGGAAGAGTTAGGGCAGACGAGCCACAGGGGGCCCACAATCCTGCTAGGCGCAGGCCCCTGGCCGCGCCTAGGGGGCTTGTGGCATCGCCTGGTGGCTTCTGCCTTGGTTCTCACGTCCCGTGCGTATCTTCTGTTCCGGAAAAAAATCTTTTCGGAAGTTTTATTCCGTTTGGACACCCTTTAAAATCCTCCTCTGAAAAGGGTCAAAAACACGAAAAAAAACAGGAACTGGCACGTGGCACTGAGTTAATAAGTTAGTCCCAAAAAATATATAAAAGGCATACAAAACCTCCAAAGTTTGACAAGATAATAGCGTGGAACCAACAAAAATTATAGATACGTTGGAGACGTATCAAGCATCCCCAAGCTTAACTCATGCTCGTCCAAGAGTAGGGAAGTGATAAAGACTGAATTTTTGATGTGGAATGCATAGTTGTCGTTTGTATCTTCTTTCATGTGACTTGAATGTTCAATTCGTAAGATTCAAAACAATAGTTTGCTATTGACATGAAAACAATAATACTTCAAGCAAACTAGCAAGGTAATCATGAACTTTTGAAATAACAATGCCAAAGAAAGTTATCCCTACAAAATCATATAGTCTGGCTATGCTCCATCATCCCCACACAACTAATTTAAATCATGCACAACCCCGGTATTGGCCAAGTAATTGTTTCCGCACTCTTACTTTCTCAAACCTTTTTCAACTCTCACGCAATACATGAGCGTGAGCCATGGATATAGCACTATAGGTGGAATAGAGTGTGGTGGAAGTTGTGAGACAAAAAGGAGGAGATGGTCACATTGACTCGGCGTATCAAAGGACTATGGAGATGTCCATTAATAGATATCAATGTGAATGAGTAGGGATTGCCATACAACGGATGGACTAGAGATATAAGTATGTGAAAGCTCAAAAGGAGAACTAGTGGGTGTACATCCGACTTGCTTGCTCACGAAGACCTATGGCAATTTTGAGGAAGCCCATCATTGGAATATACAAGCCAAGTTATATAATTAAGATTCCCACTAGTATACGGTGTGACAAAACGAGAGGCTCTCAATCATGAAGAACATGGTGCTAATATGAAGCACAAGTGTGGAAACGATAGTAGCATTGCCCCTTCTCTCTTTTTCTCTCCCTTCTTTTTTTTGTTTGGCTCTTTGGCCTCTCTTTTTTCTTTCCTCTTTTTTTTGTGGGCAACTTTGGCCTCTTTTTTTCCTCACATGATACAATGCTCTAATAATGATGATCATCACACTTTTATTTACTCACAGCTCAAAGCTTAGAACGATGATGACTCTATAGGAAATGCCTCCGGCAGTGTACCGGGATGTGCAACGATCTAGCTTGGCGTATGACGTTGAAACATATTGCTAGCTATCTAACGATCATGCAATGGAAATATAAGAGTGACGGCACAAGTCATGAGACGGAACGGTGGGAGTTGCATGGCAATATATCTCGGAATGGCTATGGAAATGCCATAGTAGGTAGGTATGGTGGCTGTTTTGAGGAAGGCATATGGTGGGTTTGTGCAACGGCGAAAATTGCGCGGTACTAGAGAGGGTAGCAATGGTGGAAGGTGAAAGTCCATCTATACCATGGACTCACATTAGTCATGAAGAACTCACATACTTATTGCGAAAGTTTTTATTAGTAATCGAAACGAAGTGCTAAACGCATACTCCTAGGGGAAGGGTTGGGAGGTGTAAAACATCGCGCGATCCCGACCGCAACACAAAGGATGACAATCAATAGATCAATTATGCCCCGACTTCCTAACATAGCGGTTCACCATACGTGCATGTTACGGGAATCACTATCTTCAACATAAGTATTTCTAGATTCACAACACCCTTCTAACATAACTCTTAATAGTACCAAATCCACGTCTCAAAACTAATTGAGAGGAATCAAACTTGTCTTTCTACTCAATGCACATGATGGTGGAAGTTTTATTGTATCCTCTTTAAGTACCTATCAGCTTTGGGACTACTTTCATAGCACAAGCCTACTACCAAGTTACGCACCACAGTGCCCTAAAAGATCTAAGTGAAGCACATAGAGCAACATTGCCTAGCTCAAAAGATATAAGTGAAGCACAAAGAGTATTCTAGCAAATTCACGATGAGTACATGTCTCTCTAAAAAGGTGTGCAACAAGGATGATTGTGAAACAACAAAAAGAAAAGACTGCTATGATACAAGACGCTCCAAGAAAAACACATATCATGTGGTGAATAAAAATATAGCTCCAAGTAATGTTATCGATGGATTGAAAACGAAAGAGGGGATGCCTTCCCGGGCATCCCCAAGCTTAGGCTTTTTTGTGTCCTTGAATTTGGCTTGGGATGCCTTGGGAATCCCCAATCTTGATCTCTTTCCACTATTTATCCCTTTGTCCATGAGAACATCACCCAAAACTTTAAAACTTCACAACACAAAACTCTAACAGAAACTCGTGATATATTAGCACAAGAAAACAAACTACCACCTCTTTAGGTACTATAGCAATCTTGATTTTTATTTATATTGGTGTTAGATTATTGTATTCTCACTTTTCCATGGCTAGTACCCCCCGATACTAGCCATAGTTTCATCAAAACAAGCAACCAACACAACAAAAACAGAATATGTCAAAAACAGACCAGTCTGTAGCAATCTGTATACTTCGTATACTTCTGGTACCTCTGAATTTCTGAAAAATTACGACAGCCTAGGCAAAAGGCATATCAACCAGCAGCAAAACGAATCAACTCAAAAGATCTTTCTGAAAAAAATGAAAAAAAATCGTGAGCGAGAAGTTTCTTTCTTTTTCGAGCAGGATCAAACAACCATCACCCAACTAGTCATAAAGGTTTTGCTTGACTCAAACACAAAAATAAACACAAAAAACACAATCATAACAGAATTCTGACGGTGTGGATGCAACAAAACAGAAATAAAAAGATAAATTCATTGGGTTGCCTCCCAACAAGCGCTATTGTTTAACGCCCTTAGCTAGACATAAGGCGATAGAATCACGTTTCGTCGTCTTTGGTGGTCAAACCATAAGTAGCCCTCATCATGGATTCATAAGGCAATCTTATTTTCTTTCTAGGAAAATGCTCCATGCCCTTCTTTAAAGGAAATTTAAATCTAATATTTCCTTCCTTCATATCGATGATAGCACCAATATTTCTTAGGAAAGGTCTACCAAGAATGATAGGGCATGTAGGATTGTAATCAATATCAAGCACAATGAAATCCACGGGTACATAGTTCTTATTTGCAATAATAAGAACATAATTGTTCCTTCCCATGGGTTTCTTGACAGTAGAATCCGCAAGATGCAAATTAAGAGAGCACTCCTCAATCTCATTAAAGCCTAGAACATCACATAAAGACTTCGGAATCGCGAAAACTCTATCACCCAAATCACACAAAGCATTGCATTCATAGTTTTTGATTTTGATTTTGATAGTAGGTTCCTGATAACCCACAAGTATAGGGGATCTATCGTAGTCCTTTCGATAAGTAAGAGTGTCGAACCCAACGAGGAGCAGAAGGATCTGACAAGTTTTCAGCAAGGTAATATCTACAAGCACTGAAATTATGGGTAACAAGAAGTTGTGTGGTGAGATGATTCATAGCAAGAAACAAGCAACAAAAGTAAGAGCGGTGCAGCAACGTGGCCCAATCCCTTTTGTAGCAAGGGAAAAGCTTGGACAAAGTCTTATAGGAGGTAAAGCGCTCCCGAGGACACATGGAAATTTCTGTCATGCTAGTTTTCATCATGTTCATATGATTCACGATCGTTACTTTGATAGTTTGATATGTGGGTGGACCGGCGCTTGGGTACTGCCCTTACTTGGACAAGCATCCCACTTATGATTAACCCCTATCGCAAGCATCCGCAACTACGAAAGAAGAACTAAGACAAAGTCTAACCATAGCAGTAAACTAGTGGATCCAAATCAACCCCTTACGAAGCAACGCATAAACTAGGGTTTAAGATTCTGTCACTCTATTAACCCATCATCTACTTACTACTTCCAATTGCCTTCCTCTAGGACCAAATAATGGTGAAGTGTTATGTAGTCTACGTTCACATAAGACCACTAGAGTAAAAACAACATACAACACATCAAAATATCGAAGAAATAACAAATTCACATGACTACTTATAGCATGACTTATCCCATGTCCTCAGGAACCAAAGTAACTACTCACAAAGCATAATCATATTCATGACCAGAGAGGTAATGAGTAGCATCAAAGATCTGAACATATAATATTCCACCAAGTAATACAACTAGCATCAACTACAAAGAGTAATTAACACTACTAGCAACCTTAAAAGTACCAATCGAAGTCGCGAGACGGAGATTGGTTACAAGAGATGAACTAGGGTATGGAGATGAGATGGTGCTGATGAATACGTTGATGGTGATGAGTTCCCTCCGATGAGAGGAGTGTTGGTGATGACGATGGCGACGATTTCCCCCTTCGAGAGGGAAGTTTCCCCGACAGGATCGTCCTGCCGGAGCTTGATGACCCACAAGTATAGGGGATCAATCATAGTCCTTTCGATAAGTAAGAGTGTCGAACCCAACGAGGAGCAGAAGGATCTGACAAGTGGTTTTCAGCAAGGAAATATCTGCAGGCACTGAAATTGTTGGTAACAAGTGATTATGTGGTGAGATGATTCGTAGCGAGCAACAAGTAACAAAAGTAGCAACGGTGCAACAAAGTGGCCCAATCCCTTTTGTAGCGAGGGACAAGCCTGGAAAAAGTCTTATAGGAGGAAAAACGCTCCCGAGGACGCACGGGAATTTCTGTCATGCTAGTTTCATCATGTTCATATGATTCGCGTCCGTTACTTTGATAGTTTGATATGTGGGTGGACCAGCGCTTGGGTACTGCCCTTACTTGGACAAGCATCCCTCTTATGATTAAGCCCTCTCGCAATCATCTGCAACTACGAAAGAAGAATTAAGACAAAGTCTAACCATAGCATTAAACTAGTGGATCCAAATCAGCCCCTTACGAAGCAACGCATAAACTAGGGTTTAAGCTTCTGTCACTCTCGCAACCCATCATCTACTTACTACTTCCCAATGCCTTCGTCTAGGACCAAATAATGGTGAAGTGTTCTGTAGTCCACGTTCACATAACACCACTAGAAGAAAAAGAACATACAATATATCTAGTTACCAAACGAATACCAAATTCACATGACTACTATTAGCATGACATACCCCATGTCCTCAGGAACAAAAGTAACTACTCACAAAACATAATCATATTCACGACCAGAGAGGTAATGAGTATCATCAAGGATCTGTACATAAACTCTTCCACCAAGTAATCCAACTAGAATCAACTACAAAGAGTAATCAACACTACTAGCAACCTTACAAGTATCAATCGGAGTCACGAGACGGAGATTGGTTACAAGTGATGAACTAGGGTTTGGAGATGAGATGGCGCTGATGAAGATGTTGATGGTGACGAGTCCCTTCGATGAGAGGAGTGTTGGTGATGACGATGGCGATGATTTCCCCTCCGGGAGAGAAGTTTCCCCGACAGGATCGTCCTGCCGGAGCTCTAGATTGGTTCTGCTCAAGTTCCGCCTCGTGGCGGCGGCGAAACCACGAAAAAGCTCCTCCTTGATTTTTTTCCTTGATGAAACCCTTCATATAGAAAAAGAGGGCGGCAAGTGGGCCAGCAGGTTGGCCACAAGCCCTCATGGCGCGGCCTGGGGGGGGGGTGGCCGCGCTGTGCAGGCTTGTGGCCAACCCGTGGCGCCCCTCTGGCACTTCTTCGGTCCAGTATTTTTGATAAACCCGGAAAAAATCCTCGTTGATTTTTACGGCGTTTGGAGTTGCGCAGAATAGGTATCTCAACTTTGCTCCACTTTCAGGCCAGAATTCCAGTTGCCGGCATTCTCCCTCTTTATGTAACCGTGCAAAATAAGAGAGAAATGGCATAAGAATTGTACCGTGAAGTGCAATAATAGCCAAATAAGTTATAATTATCAACATGAAAACATGATGCAAATGGAAGTATCACAGCTCTAGATTGGTTCTGCTCAAGTTCAGCCTCGTGGCGGCGGCGAATCCTCCAAAAAGCCTCCTCCTGATTATTTACAGACCGAAAACCTTCTTGTAGCAATAGGGGGGAGCGAGAGGGCCAAGTGGGAGCCCACAAGCCCCCTAGGCGCGACCAGGGGGGCCGCGCCTAGCAGGCTTGTGGCCTCCTGCTGGCGCCCCTCCGACACTTCTTCGCCCCAGTATTTTTTATAAATTCCAAAAAAAATCCACGTTGATTTTCACGGCTTTTGGAGTTGTGCAGAATATGCATCTCAAACTTGCTTCTTTTTCAGGCCAGAATTCCAGCTGCCGGCATTCTCCCTCTTCATGTAAACCTTGCAAAATAAGAGAGTAGAGGCATAAGTGTTGTATCCTGAAGTGTAATAACAGCCCAAAAAGCAATAAATATCAACATGAAAGCATGATGCAAAATGGACGTATCTGTTCCCACTCATCATGAAGCTTTCTAGGAATAGAAACTTCCAACTCAAGTTTCTCTTGAAGAGATTTCAGCATAGCTTTGACGATATGATCGGTGAAGGCCTTGTTTTGGCTATAAGCGTGTGGAGAGTTTAGCATGGATTGCATCAAGGAAATGCATTCAATCAAGGAGGACCTATCATAATTGAATTCCTTGAAATCCAAAGTAGTAGTTTCATTACTACTCAAAGTTTTGATTTCTTCTACTCCACTTTCAATGCTTTTAGCATCAAGATAGATGGACTCCGAATCATTGGGGCGTTTTTAAACCAAAGTGGATTCATATCCAGCCCCATCATCATTAGGTTTGTCACTAGAAAACAAAGATTCAATGGGAGTCACACCAAGCACTTTAAGATCTTCGTGATTCTTATCACGAGAACAAGCCTTTTAAGTCATTCATGTCTAGCACAAATTTGGGCGGTTCTTTCTTTGCTCTCATTCATGTAAACATGCATAGCTTTCAAAGTTTCATCCATATTGATCTTGGGAGGAGCACATCTAACTTTCAAAGCATCAATATCAATAGACATTCTTTCAACGCTCCTAGCCAAATCATCAATTTTGAGTAGTTTTTCCTTTATGGACGCATTGAGAATCTTCTGCGAGTTGATAAACTCTTTGATATTACTCTCTAGATCAGAGGGTAATTTATTGTAGTTTCCATGAGTATTGTTGTAGGAGTTGCCAAAGTTATTAGAGGGGTTACTAGGAAAAGGCCTAGGAACATGGTTTCCTCTAAAAGCATTGTTGTTGCCAAAATTATTCCTACCAATAAAATTAACGTCCAAGCTCGCATTACTACTCTCAATCAAGGAAGACAAGGGCATATCATTAGGATCTAAAGGAGCAGTTCTACTAGCAACCAAATTCATTAACTCATCCATCTTAGAACTCAACGAGTTAATTTCTTCTATAGCGTGTACCTTTTTACTAGTAGGTGACCTTTAAGTGTGCCACTGAGAGTAGTTTGTCATGATATTGTCTAGGAGTTTTGTGGCTTCCCCTAACGTGATTTCCATGAATGTTCCACCTGAGGCGGAGTCCAAGATATTTATAGAAGCGAAATTCAAACCAGCGTAGAAGATTTGTATAATCATCCAAAGACTCAAGCCATGAGCGGGACAATTTCTAATCATCAATTTCATTCTCTCCCAAGATTGTGCAACATGTTCATGATCAAGTTGCTTAAAATTCATGATATCATTACGGAGAGAGATAATCTTAGCCGACGGAAAATACATGGATATATAAGCATCTTTGCACTTGTTCCAAGAATCAATACTATTTTTGGGCAAATATGAAAACCAAGTTTTTGCTCGATCTCGCAACGAGAACGGAAAAAATTTCAATTTAATCACATCATTATCAACAACTTTCTTCTTTTGCATATCGCAAACCTCAATGAAGGTATTAAGATGGGATGCGACATCTTCACTAGGAAGGCCGGAGAATTGCTCTTTCATAACAAGATTCAGGAAAGCAGCATTGATTTCGTATGATTCCGCACTAGTGGCGGGCGCAATCGGAGTACTCATAAAATCATTATTATTAGTATTCGAGAAGTCACAAAGTTTGGTGTTTTCAGTCATGGTGACTTCAGCAAGAAAACAAGGACACAAGCGAACAGAAAGCAAGCGAGAGAAAAGGGCAAACGAAAAAGGCAAATATTTTTGTAATTTTTTTTCAGAAGTGGGGGAGAGGAAAACGAGAGGCAAAAAAGTAAATGCAAGAGATGAGTTTGCGACACTTACTTGGATGAGCCTCACCTAGAACTTGATCCTCCCTGGCAACGGCGCCAGAAATCCTTCTGCTGCCTCTTGAGCTTGCGTTGGTTTTCCCTTGAAGAGGAACGGGTGATGCAACACAGCAGCAGTAAGTATTTCCCTCAGTTCGAGAACCAAGGTATTAATACAGTAGGAGAATCAAGCCAAGTGTCCAGAGTACCTGCGCAAACACAAATGAGCTTGCACCCAACGCTATAAAGGGGTTGTCAATCCCTTCAAGATTGATTGCAAAGTGAGATCTGAAGGCGGAAAGTGCAACGAAGTAAAAGTGAAAGGCTGAAAATATGGTGTGAAGTAGACCCGGGGGCCATAGTGTTCACTAGAGGCTTCTCTCAAAACAGCAAATATTACGGTGAGTGAACAAATTACTGTCGAGCAATTGATAGAACCGCGCAAAGTCATGACGATATCTAAGGCAGTGATCATACATATAGGCATCACGTCCGAGACAAGTAGACCGATACTGTCTGCATCTACTACTATTACTCCACACATCGACCGCTATCCAACATGCATCTACTTTATTGAGTTCATGACGAACAGAGTAACGCCTTAAGCTAGATGACATGATTTAGAGGGATAAACTCAAACCAATGATGTAAACCCCATCTTTTTACCCTTGATGGCAACAACACGATGCGTGCCTTGCTACCCCTTCTATCACTGGGTGAGGTCACCGCACGGTATGTACCCAAAACCAAGCACTTCTCCCATTGCAATAAGCATAGATCAAGTTGGCCAAACAAAACCCACAACTCAAAGAGAATTACAAGGATATGAAATCATGCATATAACAGATCAGAAGAAAGTCAAATAAGATTCATAGATAATCTGATCATAAATCCACAATTCATCGGATCTGGACAAACACACTACAAAATAAGATTACATCCGATAGATCTCCATGAAGATCATGGAGAACTTTCTATTGAAGATCCAAGAGAGAGAAGAAGACATCTAGCTACTAGCTATGGACCCGAAGGTCTATGGTGAACTACTCACGCATCATCGGAGAGGTCATGGTGTTGATGAAGAAGCCCTCCGTATCTGAATCCCCCCTCCGGCAGGGCACCAGAACGTGCCCCAGATGAGATCTAGCGAAGACAGAAGCTTGCGGCGATGGAAAAGTATTTTGTGGATCTCTCGCGCAGTTTTGGATTTTTCAGGAATTTATAGGCGGAAGAGGTAGGGAAGACGAGACATAGGGGCCCCACAAGCCTGCTAGGCGCGGTCCCCCTGGCCACGCCTAGGGGCCTTGTGGCGTCCCCTGGTGGCTTCTGCCTTGGTTCTCACGTCCCGTGCGTATCTTCTGTTCTGGAAAAAATCTTTTTGGAAGTTTTATTCCGTTTGGACAACGTTTAAAATCCTCCTGTGAAAAGGGTCAAAAACACGAAAAAAACAGGAACTCGCACTTGGCACTGAGTTAATAAGTTAGTCCCAAAAAGATATAAAAGGCATACAAAACATCCAAAGTTTCACAAGATAATAGCATGGAACCAACAAAAATTATAGATACGTTGGAGACGTATCACTGGGCCGCCCTTGATTAGTCGGCCCCACGAGGGCCTCAGGGGAAGCATGAGGAGGCGATCTCGCGAGGGGGGCTTCGGGTGGCTCCTGACAATGATTGTTGATGTGCGCCTCGCAAGGCGGGGCCCTCATGAGGGTTTTCCCCGTGAAGTGTAATGGGGGACCATGCTGGGCCCATGGCATGCGTTTCGTCTTGGGCCATAGGCAAACGGGCATGGGTACCCCCAGTCTCACGGGCCCGTCAGTAACCCCCATGCCCACGGCATGCATGAGTCCACTAGTTGGGGCGTGAAACTTTGCGTGCCCCAACCGTGTGCAGGTCATGTGCGACGCTCGGTGCATGATGGGGCGTGGGACGCCCCCATTTCCCCATGACGCCTCAGCGGCTACCCATGTTGATATAAAGACTGTGCACGACGCGGGGTCATCATTTCTCTTCCTTGCCTTACAGACGTCTAGCGAAGGCGAGGGGGCGCAGGCTGTCCATCCGCCAAATGATATATACAGGCAAGGGGAAGGTTCCCTTGGCTCCTCTTCACCGCTCTTGCTCTTCACTCTCGCTCATCGTTGTAGTTGCGATGGTGCCCATGAGGAGGTTCTCCACTACTGATAAGGGAAAAGTAGGATTGGAAGAGGCGGAAGTGCCAAAGCCGACAGGGGCCGAGGCTGCCCATGCATGTCCACTCCCATGCCCGGGGCACCTCCCAGGGGGCGCGGGCTCTTTCCGCCAGCTACCCATGCCGACTTGAGATGACATGGAAGAATATCAACCCGTGGACGTATACACGGGGGGCATGGCGGCCGTGGTTGGGGTAGAAGGAACGACACAGCCACCCGGTCGCCCCGGTTGTGGAGCCACTCCCCTGACATGGCTGCCAATATATCTTGGGGATGGACAACCAGCCCCACACCTCGCTCCAGCTCCCGAACTCCTCCACGGAGGAGATGGCAGAGCGTGCATGCATGGGACTATGCGTGTAGAGACACGGCTGCTGCAACGGATCTTGTTGGTGGCGACAGAGTTCACTCCCTCCGGCTCAATGTTCTTATAGCGGGGATGGAAGTCGTTCACTCTTGCCTGCGGCTTGAAGGAAGGTCATGTCCTTCATTTCAAGTTTGACGGGGCCGCCATGCTCTTCGTGAAGATCTTTGGGGAAGTTGGCGACCACCTGGGCTGCTGGATGGACAGCGGCAATAGGAGCTGCGACAGCTCCTCCGGCGATGATGGCAGTAGTAGCACTTCCTCCGAGAGAAGCAGGAGTGATGACTACGTTGACTCCCGAGTGTCTGCGTCAAGAATAAAGACTCTCACTAGTCCTATGTGACGCTAGGGTCGGGGTCCTAGAGGAGGTACTGCTTGGGCTCGGTCCTTCCTCTTTTGTTTTTTCCGCAACGAACCATGGTGGCCCCGCAGGGGCATGTAAGAAGAATTATGGTCCTCGCACCTTAAGTTTTATTGTTTTCGAAAATAAGTTTGTTCTTAGCGCTTCCCCTTAGCCTTGCCCCCTTCTCTATGATCTCCTTAAGGATCTACGTCGCTAGGGCCTAGCCCCCGGGCAGGACTCAACCATTGCTGGTCTATCAGGTCGTGATGCCTAGGACAAGGCCAGGTGGTGAGTGGCCCGAAGTCCGGCAAGAGCCCCCAAGTAATGATGCTCGGGAGGTACCCCTTGACACGCAAGTGGATCATGCGAGAGAAGAGGCTTCCTCCCGGAGCAAGGTTATGTAAGAAGGAATACTACCAAAATCACCGTGTCGCGTGGGGCGGTTAAATTAGCTTTTCAGAGCGCGTGGCGAGACGGCTGTGACCTGCAAGAGGTTCACCTGGCATGAAGGCGCGTCTACCCAAAGTTCATTTCCTTATCCCATCTTCTATCCCGCACGAATCAATGTAAGCCTCGCGAAGGGTGCGTGCATAATTGTTTCCCTTTGCAACCAATGCCTCTGCGGTTTCAACCGTGCGCCCACTTCTAAGGTCTCCTCGCGGGGTTCTCCCCTTCTGCCTTTCTTTCTTTAGGTGTTGTGCATCATTGGGACCCAACCCCATGGATACCTCAGCCGTCACTGGAATGTATGGTCATGGTGCATGGACAAAGCCACGAGCTGGTGGCTCCTAAGGCACGATGCTCAGGAGTCTCCGCTTGACACACAAGCGACACACATGAGGGAAAACGTTGGCGATTGCGACTCTGCCCTGGGGGGTTCTCGTACTTAGTCCTTTGCAAGACCAATAGTTTGCCACTTGCCGGGCGCGCTTTGTTAGACCCCTCAAGCGATCTGTCCCGAGGTAAAATCCTGCACACACAAAAGCTTCATTTCGAATGTGGCGTGCTTGCCAACCTGCACTTGGGTGCCATGTGAGGAGTCCATACACCAATGGCCTTGGTGGGGTGACATGTGTGGGAGCAGGCCCACGAGCCAGAGCCTGGTCCCTTGGTTTTTTCATTGTTGCTGGGACTATCCCGAGCCCGTGTCTAGCCCCCACTTGCGTGAGGCTCAAGGGGAACCTGGCGAGCACGTGACGCGAGAGAAAACCAGCAGCAGCCGCACCAGGAACGATTCACACCGAGGTTGGTGCGGCCCGTGGGGTGCGCTCACTTGACTATCCACCAGCGGGGAGTGATACGTCTCCAACGTATCTATAATATTTGACGGTTTCAGGCTATTATCTTGTCAAACTTTGGATGTTTTGTATGCCTTTTATATATTTTTTGGGACTAACTTATTAACTCAGTGCCAAGTGCCAGTTCCTGTTTTTTCCATGTTTCTGACCCCTTTCAGAGGAGGATTTTGAACGGAGTCCAAACGGAATGAAACTGCCAAAAAGATTTTTCCGAAACAGAAAAAGATTGGGAAGCCGGAGAATCAGGGCAGGCGGCCTGCAGGGACCCCACAAGCCCTCATGGCGCGGCCAGGGGGGCCCGCGCCACCCTGGCTTGTGGGCTCCCTGGGCCACCTCTGCCCTAGGTTTTGCACCTATATATTCCCTAAAATCCTAAAAAAATCAGGAGATCATCGAAAGTACTTTTCCTCCGCCGCAAGCTTGTGTCTCCACAAGATCCCATCTGGGGCACGTTCTGGTGCCCTGCCGGAGGGGGGGATTCGGACACGGAGGGCTTCTTCATCAACACCATGACCTCTCCGATGATGCGTGAATAGTTCACCATATACCTACGGGTCCATAGCTAGTAGCTAGATGACTTCTTCTGTCTCTTGGATCTTCAATACAATGTTCTCCATGATCTTCATGGAGATTTATCCGATGTAATCTTCTTTTGCGGTGTGTTTGTCAAGATCCGATGAATTGTGGATTTATGATCAGCTTATCTATGAATCTTATTTGAGTTTCTTCTCATCTCTCTTATGCATGATTTCATATCCTTGTAATTCTCTTCGAGTTGTGGGTTTTTTCTGGCCAACTAGATCTATGATTCTTGCAATGGGAGAAGTGCTTGGTTTTGGGTTCATACCGTGCGGTGACCTCACCTGGTGACAGAAGGGGAAGCGAGGCACGCATTTTGTTGTTGCCATCAAGGGTAGAAAGATGGGGTTTTCATCATTGGTTTGAGATTATCCTTCTACATCATCTCATCTTGCTTAAAGCGTTACTCTGTTCGTGATGAACTCAATAGACTAGATGCATGCTGGATAGCGGTCGATGTGTGGAGTAATAGTAGTAGATGCAGAAGGTATCGGTCTACTTGTCTCGGACATGATGCCTATATGTATGATCATTGCCTTAGATATCGTCATGACTTTGCGCGGTTCTATCAGTTGCTCGACAGTTATTTGTTCACCCACCGTGATACTTTCTATTTTGAGAGAAGCCTCTAGTGAACACTATGGCCCCCGGGTCTACTCCACACCATATTTTCAGCCTTACACTTTTACTTTGTTTTGCTTTCCGCTTTCAGTTCTCACTTTGCAAACAATCTTGAAGTGATTGACAACCCCTTTATAGCGTTGGGTGCAAGTTCTTTTGTGTTTGTGCAGGTACTCTGGACTTGACGCGATCCTCCTACTGGATTGATACCTTGGTTCTCAAACTAAGGGAAATACTTACTGCTCTGTGATGTATCCCCTTTCCTCTTCAAGGGAAAAACCAACGCAAGTCAAATCTTCGTCAACGTGCCAATTTCTGGCGCTGTTGTTTGAGAAGTAGCAGAAGGATTTTTGGCGTCGTTGCCGGGGAGGATCAAGTCAATAACTCATCCAAGTAGGTGTCGCAAACTCATCTCTCGCATTTACTTTGTTTGTGAGTTGCCTCTAGTTTTCCTCTCCCCCACTTCACCAATTTGCCTTTTTTTGTTTTCCTTTTTCGTTTGCCTTTTTGTTCACCACTTTCCTCGCTTGCTCTTTGTTCGTTTGTGTGCTTGCTTGCTTGTTGAAGTCACCATGAATGAAAACACCAAACTTTGTGACTTCTCGAATACTAATAATAATGATTTTATTGCCACTAGTGCGGAGTCATATGAAATCAATGCCGCTTTGCTAAATCTTGTTATGAAAGAGCAATTCTTTGGCCTTCCTAGTGAAGATGCCGCATCCCATCTTAATACCTTCACTGAGCTTTGCGATATGCAAAAGAAGAAAGATGTGGGTAATGATGTGATTAAATTGAAGCTTTTTCCTTTCTCGTTGCGAGATCGCGCAAAAACTTGGTTTTCTTCTTTGCCCAAAAATAGTATCGATTCTTGGGATAAGTGCAAAGATGCTTATATATCCTAGTATTTTCTGTCGGCTAAGATTATCTCTCTCCGTAATGATATCATGAATTTCAAGCAACTTGATCATGGACATGTTGCACAATCTTGGGAGAGAAAGAAATTGATGATTAGAAATTGTCCCGCTCATGGCTTGAGTCTTTGGATGATTATACAAATCTTTTACGCTGGCTTGAATTTCGCTTCTAGAAATATCTTGGACTCCGCCTCAGGTGGAACATTCATGGAAATCACGTTAGGGGAAGCCACAAAACTCCTAGATAATATAATGTCGAACTACTCTCAGTGGCACATTGAAAGGTCACCTACTAGTAAGAAGGTACACGCTATAGAAGAAATTAACTCGTTGAGTGCTAAGATGGATGAGTTAATGAATTTGGTTTCTAGTAGAAGTGCTCCTTTAGATCCTAATGATATGCCCTTGTCTTCCTTGATTGAGAGTAGCAATGCTAGCTTGGACGTTAATTTTGTTGGTAGGAATAATTTTGGCAACAACAATGCTTTTAGAGGAAACTATGTTCCTAGGCCTTTTCCTAGTAACTCCTCGAATAACTTTGGCAACTCCTACAACAATACTCATGGAAATTACAAAAGATTACCCTCTGATCTAGAGAGTAATATCAAATAGTTTAGCAACTCGCAAAAGATTTTCAATGCGTCCATAGAGGAAAAACTACTGAAAATTGATGATTTGGCTAGGAGCTATGATAGAATGTCTAGTGATATTTACGCTTTGAAAGTTAGATGTGCTCCTCCCAAGATCAATATGGATGAAACTTTGAAAGCTATGCCTGTTTCCATGATTGAGAGCAAAGAAAGAACCACCCAAATTCATGCTAGATATGAATGGCTTAAAAAGGCATGTTCTCGTGTCAAACCTAATGATGATGGGGCTGGATATGAATCCACTTTGGTTGAAAAGTGCCCCAATGATTCGGAGTCCATCTATCTTGATGCTAAAAACATTGAAAGTGGAGTAGAAGATATTAAAACTTTGAGTAGTAATGAAATTACTACCTTGGATTTCAAGGGATTCAATTATGATAGTTGCTCCTTGATTGAATGCATTTCCTTGATGCAATCCATGTTAAACTCTCCACACGCTTATAGCCAAAACAAGGACTTTACCGATCATATCATCGAAGCCATGATAAAATCTCTTGAAGAGAAACTTGAACTAGAAGTCTCTATCCCTAGAAAGCTTCATGATGAGTGGGCACCTACTATCAAAATCAAAATCAAAAACTATGAATGCAATGCTTTGTGTGATTTGGGTGCTAGTGTTTCCGCGATTCCAAAGTCTTTATGTGATGTTCTGGGTTTTAATGAGATTGAAGAGTGTTCTCTTAATTTGCATATGATGTATTCTACTGTCAAGAAACCCATGGGAAGGATCAATGATGTTCTTATTATTGCAAATAGGAACTATGTACCCATGGATTTCATTGTGCTTGACATTGATTGCAATCCTACATGCCCTATTATTCTTGGTAGATCTTTCCTAAGGACTATCGGTGCTATCATCCATATGAAGGAAGGGAATATTAGATTTCAATTTCCTTTAAAGAAGTGCATGGAGCACTTTTCTAGAAATAAAATAAGATTCCCTTATGAATCCATGATGAGGTCCACTTATGGTTTGAGCACCAAAGACGACGATACGTGATTCTATCGCTTTTATGCCTAGCTTGGGGCGTTAAAAAATAGCTCTTGTTGGGAGGCAACCCAATGAATTTATCTTTTTTCTTTCTATTTTGTTGCGTACACACTTTCATAATTCTGTTGTGATTGTGTTTTTTGTGTTTCTTTTTCTGCTTGAGCCAAGCAAAACCTTTATGACTAGTCTTGGTAATGGTTGTTTGATCTTGCTGGAAAAAGAAAGAAACTTTTAGCTCACGAGATGATTTTTCATTTTTATTCAGAAAGAGCTTTTGAGTTGATTCTGTTTGCTGCTGGTTGATATACCTTTTTCCGAGGCTGTCGTAAGTTTTCAGAATTTTTGAGGTACCAAAAGTATACGAAGTATAAAGATTGCTACAGACTGGTCTGTTTTTGACATATTCTTTTTTTGTTGAGTTGGTTGCTTGTTTTGAGGAAACTAAGGTTAGTTGGGGGGGGGGGTACTAGCCATGGAAAAGTGAGAATACAGTATCCCAACACCAATATAGATAGAATTCAAGTTCTCTACAGTACCAAAAGAGGTGGTAGTTTGTTTTCTTGTGCTAATGATATCACGAGTTTCTGTTTATGTTTTGTGTTGTGAAGTTTTCATGTTTTGGGTGATGTTCTCATGGACAAATAGATAAGGAGTGGAAAGAGCTCAAGCTTGGGGATTCCCAAGTGATCCCAAGCCAAATTGAAGGACACCAAAAATCCTAAGCTTGGGGATGCCCGGGGAAGGCATCCCCTCTTTCGTCTTCAATCCATCAGAAACATTACCTGGCGCTATATTTTTATTCACCACATGATACGTGTTTTGCTTGGAGCGTCTTGTATCTTAGGAGTCTTTTTATTTTTGTTGTGTCACAATCATACTTGTTGCACAACCTTTTTGAGAGAGAGATACATGCACTCATCGTGATTTTGCTAGAATGCTCATAGTGCTTCACTTATATCTTTTGAGCTAGATAATTTTCCTCTATGTGCTTCACTTATATCTTTTAGAGCACGACGGTGCGTGACTTGGTAGTTGGCTTATGCTATGGAAGTAGTCCCAAAGGTGATAGGTACCCAAAGAGGATATAAAAACCTCCATCTTCATGTGCATTGAGTAGAAAGAAAAGTCTTGATTCCTCTCAAATAGTTTTGAGACGTGGATTCGGTAATATTAAGAGTTATGTTAGTAGGGTGTTGTGAATCTAGAAATACTTGTGTTGAAGTTAGTGATTCCCATAGCATGAACGTATGGTGAACCGCTATGTTAGGAAGTCGGAGCATAATTGATCTATTGATTGTCATCCTTTGTGTTGAGGTCGGGATCGCGCGATGGTTAACACCTACCAACCCTTCCCCTAGGAGTATGCGTTTAGCACTTTGTTTCGATTACTAATAAAAGCTTTCACAACAAGTATGTGAGTTCTTCATGACTAATGTGAGTCCATGGTATAGATGCACTTTCACCTTCCACCTTTGCTAGCCTCTCTAGTGTCGCGCAACTTCCGCCGGTACACAAACCCACCATATGCCTTCCTCAAAACAGCCACCATAACTACCTACCATGGCATTTTCATAGCCATTCTAAGACATATTGCCATGCAACTCCCACCGTTCCGTCTCATTACTTGTGTCGTCACTCTCATATTGCCATTGCATGATCGTAAGATAGCTAGCGAGATGTTTCAACGTCATATGCCAAGATAGATCGTTGCACATCCCGGTAAACTGCCGGAGGCATTTCCTATAGAGTCATCATCGTTCTAAGCTTTGAGCTGTGAGTAAATAAAAGTGTGATGATCATCATTATTAGAGCATTGTCCCATGTGAGGAAATAAAAAAAAGAGGCCAAAGAGCCCAGAAATAATAATAATAAGAGAAAAGAAAAAAAGGAGGCCTAAGAGCCCAAATAAAAAAAAGAGAAAAAGAGAGAAGGGACAATGCTACTGTCTTTTTCCACACTTGTGCTTCATAATAGCACCATGTTCTTCATGATAGAGAGCTTGTTGCTTTGTCACTACCATATGCTGGTGGGAATCTTCATTATATAACTTGTCTTGTATATTCCAATGATGGGCTTCCTCAAAATTTCCCTAGGTCTTCATGAGCAAGCAAGTTGGATGCACACCCACTAGTTGTACTTTTTAGCTTTCACATACTTATAGCTCTAGTGCATCCTTTGTATGGCAATCCCTACTCATTCACATTGATATCTATTAATGGGCATCTCCATAGCCTTTTGATACGCCGAGTCAATGTGACCATCTCCTCCTTTTTGTCTCACAACCGCCACCACACTCTATACCACCTAGAGTGTTATATCCATGGCCCACGCTCATGTATTGCGTGATAGTTATAAAAAGTTTGGGAAAGTAAGAATGCGAAAACAATTACTTGGCCAATACCGGGGATGTGCATGATTTACATTAGTTGTGTGAGGATGATGGAGCATAGACAGACTATATGATTTTGTAGGGATAACTTTCCTTTGCCTTGTTATTTTGAAAGTTCATGATTACCTTGCTAGTTTGCTTGAAGTATTATTGTTTTCATGTCAATAGCAAACTATTGTTTTGAACATTACGGATCTGAACATTCATGTGATGTGAAAGAAGTTGCAAAGGACTACTATGCTAGGTAGCATTCCACATCAAAAATTCACTCTTTATCACTTCCCTACTCGAGGACGAGCGGGAGTTAAGCTTGGGGATGCTTGATACGTCTCCACGGTGTCTATAATTTTTGATGGTTTCATGCTATTATCTTGTCAACCTTTGGATGTTTTGTATGCTTTTATATATTTTTTGGGACTAACTTATTAACTCAGTGCCAAGTGTCAGTTCTTGTTTTTTTCCATGTTTTTGACCCCTTTCAGAGGAGGATTTTGAACAGAGTCCAACCGGAATGAAACTGCCAAAAAGATTTTTTCTGAAACAGAAAAAGATTGGGAAGCCTAAGAATCAGGGCAGGGGGCCTGCAGGGACCCCACAAGCCCTCATGGCGCGGCCAGGGGGCCCGCGCCACCCTGGCTTGTGGGCTCCGTGGGCCACCTCTGCCCTAGGTTTTCCGCCTATATATTCCCTAAAATCCCAGAAAAAATCAGGAGATCATCGAAAGTACTTTTCCGCCACCGCAAGCTTCTGTATCCGCAAGATCCCATCTGGGGCACATTCTGGTGCCCTGCCGGAGGGGGGGATTCGAACACGGAGGGCTTCTTCATCAACACCATGACCTCTCCGATGATGCGTGAGTAGTTCACCATAGACCTACGGGTCCATAGCTAGTAGCTACATGGCTTATTCTCTCTCTTGGATCTTAAATACAAAGTTCTCCATGATCTTCATGGAGATCTATCCGATGTAATCTTCTTTTGCGGTGTATTTGTCGAGATCCGATGGATTGTGGATTTATGATCAGATTATCTATGGATCTTATTTGAGTTTCTTCTGATATCTATTATGCATGATTTCATATCCTTGTAATTCTCTTCGAGTTGTGGGTTTTGTTTGGCCAACTAGATCTATGATTCTTGCAATGGGAGAAGTGCTTGGTTTTGCGTTCATACCGTGCGGTGACCTCACCCAGTGACAGAAGGGGTAGCGAGGCACGCATTGTGTTGTTGCCATCAACGGTAAAAAGATGGGGATTTCATCATTGGTTTAAGATTATCCCTCTACATCATGTCATCTTGCTTAAAGCATTAGTCTGTTCGTCATGAACGCAATACACTAGATGCATGCTGGATAGCGGTCGATGTGTGGAGTAATAGTAGTAGATGCAGAAGGTATCGGTCTACTTGTCTCGGACGTGATGCCTATATGTATGATCATTGCCTTAGATATCGTCATGACTTTGCGCGGTTCTATCAGTTGCTCGATAGTAATTTGTTCACCCACCGTCATACTTGCTATTTTGAGAGAAGCCTCTAGTGAACACTATGGCCCCGGGGTCTACTCCACACCATATTTTCAGCCTTACACTTTTACTTTGTTTTGCTTTCCGCTTTCAGTTCTCACTTTGCAAACAATCTTGAAGGGATTGACAACCCCTTTATAGCGTTGGGTGCATGCTCTTTTGTGTTTCTGCACGTACTCTGGACTTGACGCGATCCTCATACTGGATTGATACCTTGGTTCTCAAACTGAGGGAAATACTTACTGCTCCTGTGCTGCATCACCCTTTCCTCTTCAAGGGAAAAACCATCGCAAGTCAAATCTCCATCAACGTGCCAATTTCTGGCGTTGTTGTTTGAGAAGTAGCAGGGAGCATCAGCTTCCACATGGGCGTGGGAATGATCATGGTTTGATCGTTCCACGAGCGTGTAGCATGGGGCTTCAACTAGGGCATGGGCATGGTCGTAGTTCGACCGTTCCGCTAGCGCTGAGCATGGGGCTTCCACTCGGGCGTGTGCATGGTCATAGTTCGACCGTTCCCCTAGTGTTTAGCATTGACATTCCAATGGGGCGTTGGTAGGAGCTCTGTTCTAGAGTCTTCGTCGCGTGTATATACCCACCTCATTCTTACATGAGAGGGTCACAAGTAGAACTTGCAGAGGTGTTGGATGATCAAGGCATAGGGCCCACAAGCTCCTTCCTCGATCCTCAGGCGGTTTGCGCCTAGCTCTCATGTAACCTATGACATGAGGGTGAATCACGTCGGGTGGCCGCCCTAAGGCCATTGCATGAAGAGGTCGGACACCGAGGACCCAAATGATGTGTCGTATGAGGGTCTAGCCCGCCAGACACAGCTCGGTCACTTGGATTTAGCGATGCTGCAGGGATAGACCCGAGCACAGACGCCTTGTCTAGTTCCTACATGGGATGATAAAGGAAAAGTAAACGTTGTGTCCATTCCCCAGTCATGGGCCAGTCCAGGGAAGAGTCATGAGGGCGTGGCGATTTCACATGGTGATGAGGCACCAAACACAAGGTTTAGACAAATGACATAAACTAAACAAAATGTAAACAGATTCGCTACACAACCAAAAAGTAAGGGTGCTGCAGGGACGAACCCATGCCAGCTTGAGGATAATGCAGCACGAGTGTGCCCTTAATTTGAACAAACCAAAAAGTCACCTGTCAATCATGCTGCTGTAGAAGCATCGGGGTGCTTGGCAAAGCGTGCCATGGAGGTTCACCTCCAAGGGACCAATTGGCCCCTGAGGTATTGAGGGCTCGTGAGGGCTGAATGTCTCGCGAGGCGCCATCGTGAGTTGCGCGAGCCTTTGGAATGTGGCGACAACATTATCCATGCCAAAGGGATGCAGACATAGTTGGTGGTGATGCCCCTGCTCGGGCCAATGCACAATGGCTAGAAGAGGTCCTGGAAGCTGACCCTGTTGAGGCTTGCAGTGTCGATGCATACGCGCACTTTTCTGTTCTCCCGGGGGGTGACAATCAAGTTGAGGGGACATGCCGAACAATGCTCGCCGCGCATGGACGGAGCCTCTCGCAGCTTGTCAATCTCTTGGGTGATGAACTCTTGTGCCCCTGGCGCATGGCACTGCATTCCTTGCTTGCGAGGGTGCGCGTCGAAGCATGCCTCCAAGTAGTGCCTGAGCACCTCCCTCGTCATATTGGTCAGGTCAAACGCTTTCCAAGTGGAAGCCCCCGATCTTGGACCGAGGGAGTCGTCGGGTGCGCCTTCCTATGCCGAGGGAGACGGGTACCGATAGTAAGCACGGGGCTCGCAGCGCTAGCGTCGGGCACTGCATTCTTCGCCTTAGTGTGGCCTTGACGCGCAACGACTGATTCCATCTTGGGGGTGTGGCCTCGCGGGACCCAACACCTCCCTCGTCGTCTGAATGTTCATCTGCGTCAGCTTTGTAGGCACGCACGAGGGAACAGACCACATCCTTTTCGTTGTAGGTGATGGTGATGATCCTGTTGCAGCCAAGCATCGTGAGGACGTTGTAGCCGTGGTAGGTTGCTGCCATGAATAGGCAAGTGCCGGATATCCTAGGATTGCATTGTACGGGAGGCTGATGTGATCCACGTCGAAGTCGATGAGCTCGGTGTGCTAGTTGTCACGCGTGCCAAAGGTGACCGGGAAGTGGACTTGCTCCAGGGTATTGGTGGAGCCATTGGTCACCCTAGAAAATGGCCTAGTAATCATCAGTTAGTCGTAGGGCACCTGAAGTGTCTCGAAGGTCCCGACAGAGAGCATGTTGAGGCCGATGCCTCCGTCGATGATGCTCTTGGTGACTAAGATGTTGCTAATGGTGGGAATTCACATAATGGGAAGCGCGCATGCGGCAGCAGTGGACCTGAGGCCGTTGATGATCCACAACTGTAGGGGGTCTATCATAGTCCTTTCGATAAGTAAGAGTGTTGAACCCAACAAGGAGCAGAAGGAAATGACAAGTGGTTTTCAGCAAGGTATTCTCTGCAAGCACTGAAATTTTCGGTAACAGATAGTTGTGTGATAATATAATTCGTAATGGGTAACAAGAACAATAGTAAGAAAGGTGCAGCAAGATGGCCCAATACCTTTTGTAGCGAGGGACAAGCCTGGACGAACTCTTATATAAGGTAAAGCCCTCCCGAGGACACATGGGAATTCTGTCAAGCTATTTTTCATCATGTTCATATGATTCGCGTTCACTACTTTGATAGTTTGATATGTGGGTGGATCGGTGCTTGGGTGTTGTCCTTACTTGGACAAACATCCCAATTATGATTAACCGCTCTCGCAAGCATCCGCGACTATGAAAGAAGAATTAAGACAAAGTCTAACCATAACATTAAACTAGTGGATCCAAATCAGCCCCTTACGAAGCAACGCATAAACTAAGGTTTAAGCTTCTGTCACTCTAGCAACCCATCATCTACTTATTACTTCCCAATTCCTTCCTCTAGGCCCAAATAATGGTGAAGTGTTATGTAGTCGACGTTCACATAACACCACTAGAGGAAAGACAACATAGAACGCATCAAAATATCGAACGAATACCAAATTCACATGACTACTTATAGCAAGACTTATCCCATGTCCTCAGGAATGAACGTAACTACTCACAAATCATAATTATGTTCATGATCAGAGATGTATTGAATAGCATTAAGGATCTGAACATATGATCTTCCACCAAGTCATCCAACTAGCATCAACTACAAGGAGTAATTAACACTACTAGCAACCTTACAAGTACCAATCGGAGTCGCGAGACGGAGATTGGTTATAAGAGATGAACTAGGGTTTGGAGATGAGATGGCGCTGATGAAGATGCTGATGGAGATGAGTCCCCTCCGATGAGAGGAGTGTTGGTGATGATGATGGCGATGATTTCCCCCTCCGGGGGGGAAGTTTCCCCGGCAGGACGGCCGCGGCGGAGCTCTAGATTGGTTCTGCTCAAGTTCCGCCTCGTGGCGGCGGTGTTTCTTCCCGAAAGCTCCTCTATTGATATTTTGTGGGACGATACCCTCCTTATAGCAGAACATGGGAGCCGGAGGGGTAACAGGGGGCCCACGAGTCACCCAGGCATGCCCAGGGGGGTAGGGCGCGCCTGACAGGCTTGTGGCCTCTTGGTGGCTCCCCTCCAGTATTTCTTCCGCCCAGTATTTTTCATATATTCCAAAATAATTCCTTGCTGATTTTCACGACTTTTGGAGTTGCGCAGAATAGGTATCTCAAACGTGCTCCTTTTGCAGCCCAGAATTCCAGCTGCTGGCATTCTCCCTCTTCATGTAAACCTTATAAAATAAGAGAGGAAAGGCATAAGTATTGTACCATAATGTGTAATAATAGCCCATAATGCGATAAATATCAATGTAAAAGCATGATGCAAAATGGACATATCAACTCCCCCAAGCTTAGACCTCGCTTGTCCTCAAGCGGAAGCCAAGATCAATAAATATGCCCACATGTTTAGAGATAGAGGTGTCGATCAAGTAAAATACGGACATGCAGGCATCATGATCATAATTAGAACAGCAATATCGTCATGTAATCTCTTATGCTAAAGTGACAGTTCCTTCACAATGTAAAGTATGGATCAAGAACCTTATTGAGAATTAACAACCAATAGTCTTTAGTCATTGAAGCAATTGCAATTTAACATAACATAGAAAAGAGTCAAATAAGAGCTTGTAAAGATAATCCACATACTCAATCATCTTTTAATCTTCTACGATTGCTAAAACTCACGTGGTACTCATGACATCAAAGTTTCAGTTGGACACAGAGAAAGATAGGGGCTTATAGTTTCGCCTCCCAACTATTTACCTCAAGGGAAATGTCAACAATAGTAATTCATGATTACTTAAGTCCAAGTTGATATAAGAATACAGATATTTCCCTAGCATATAACGCTTGCCAAGATAATGGCGAAATAATGAATTGGTGTCGATCACCATGGCTCTTTTAAAGATAAAAAGTAAAGGTACAAGATAGGCCCTTCACAAAGGGAAGGAAAGGTTGTCATGCGCTTTTGAGGTTTGGATGTGTGATCTCTTAGTGTGGAGGAACGTCACTTTATATTGCCTCCTATGATAAAGAACTTTATTTTGCAGTCTATCGCTTTTATGTGTTCCTCATCATAGGTTCGTACAAAGCTTATTTTCCACACACTAATAGATCATACATATTTATGGAGCATTTTTTATTGCTTGCACCGATGACAACTTACTTGAGGGATCTTATTTAATCCATAGGTAGGTATTGTAGATTCTCATGGCAAAACTAGGTTGAGGATTTATGGATGCACAAGTAGTATCTCTACTTAGTGCGGAATTTTTGGCTGATATGAGGTGGAAGCAACCGTCACATGATAAGGGATCTCTAGTCATATAATATTGTTCGGAACCAAGCAAACATAATTCATTATGTTGTCTTCCTTGTCCAACATCTACTTCTTAGCATGTAATAGTTTAATGAGTGTTCACAATCATATACGGTGTCAAAGATAATATATTTATTTGTGAACCTCTCTTTCTTTATTACTTCCTATTAATTGCAATAATGACCAAGGTCTACGTTTGTCCACCCACGACAAGTTTCAATCAACATTATTTTTATATGTGAAGCTATCACTTCCATAAGATCATTACATGATCTTTCATGCTTTCGTTCTTTTATTATTCTTTTCTTTAGATCATGGCATGAAGCAAGGCCCTTAACTAAAACACTCCTTATTATATAACTCTCGAACTCGATTACATTGGGGGTAGCACAAAGAAAAACTCAAGCCTAGATCATACTAAGAACTTTATCCTACTAGATAAAGATATTACCAAAAAGGATCGAACTAAGATAAAGGTAAAGGCAAAAGGTGTGATGGTGATACGATACTAGGGCCACTCCCCCAAGCTTGGCACAAGCCAAGGGGAGTGCCCATACCCGTGTTTAATTGTCTTCCTTCAAAGGTGATGGTGATGAAGCAATCTTGTATTTTAGTTCCAAGAGGGCCATCAATCTTCGATTTATACTTTGGAGATCTGTGATTCGCTTCTCCAGCAAAATAACTTCATGGGTGAGATAAGTATTGCGAAGACGAGTTACTTCACATAACCCCAAGAGTTCGATCAAGGATGGAGATAGCAGGTGGAGGTAGGGTTGGAGGAAATCCTCTTCCTCGGTTTCTTCCTTGTTGAGCACAGATTGCCTTCGTCCGACACAGGATTCTCCTCCTTAGTTTTTCCCTTGGTTTCTTCGAGCACCTCTTCCTTAGCCTCCGTGACTTCCACCCTTTTCAAATCAGCATTTACTTCTTCATAGACTTGAGGGAAATCATTCCCCCCCGACAGATTCCTGAGACGACATCCTTGCCCTAAATCTGCTACTAAAACTGGCTCGAAACGAAAATAGAGGATATTTGTGTGATACGAGGGTCACACCTTTCGGGAGATTATATAATGAATTTTTACTGACCAAAAGGAGTATTCCACAAGAAAACGGAGTCTGGGAGGCACACGAGGTGCTCACGAGTCCCCAAGCGCGCCCAGGGGGCTGGGGGCGCGCCTGTCAGGCTTGTCGCCTCCTCGTGCGGTTTCCGGACTACTTTAAATTTTTCTATTTTTCTAAATATTCCAAAACGGAGAAAAATTGCTATTGGAAAAGTTTTGGAGTCGGTTTACTTAGCGAATCACGTACCTCTTCGTTTTTGGAGTCTGAAAGAAGCTCGTAAATATCCCTTATGTACTCGTCCGGAATTATGGTATTAATAATATTGCTTTCAACATTTATGGGATTAACTCAGATATAATGCTTGATTCTTTGCCCATTTACAACTCTCGAACAATTACCTTCCGCGTTGTTGATTTTTGTGGCACCGAAACGATATACTTGCTCAACAATGTAAGGACCTTCCCATTTAGAGAGAAGCTTGCCTGCAAAATATCTTAAATAAGAAATGTATAGCAAGACATAATCACCTACATTGAACTCACGTTTTTGTATCCTTTTATAATGCCATCTCTTAACTTTTTCTTTAAACAACTTGACATTTTCATATGCCTGAGTTCTCCATTCATCAAGTGAGCTAATATCAAATAACCTCTTCTCACTGGCAAGTTTGAAATAAAAGTTGAGCTCTTTGATTGCCCAATAAGGCTTATGCTCTAGCTCAAGAGCTAAATGACATGCTTTACCGTAAACCATTTTATACGGAGACATGCCCATGGGATTCTTATAAGCAGTTCTATAAGCCCACACTGCATCATCAAGTTACTTAGACCAATTCTTTCTAGACCTATTGACAGTATTTTGCAGAATTAATTTAATTTCTCTATTACTTAACTCCACTTGACCACTAGACTAGGGATGATAAGGAGATGCAACTCTATGATTGACATCATACTTAGCAAGCATTTTATGGAAAGCACCATGAATAAAATGTGAAGGACCATCAGTCATTAAATACCTATGGACTCCAAATCTAGGGAAAATAACTTCTTTAAGCATCTTAATAGAGGTGTTATGCTCAACACTACTAGTTGGGATAGCTTCTACCCACTTAGTAACTTAATCAACATCAACTAGAATATGAGTATACCCGTTGGACTTTGGAAAAGGTCCCATATAATCAAAGCCCCAAACATCAAATGGTTCAATGAAAAGTGAATAATTCATAGGCATTTACAGACGTTTACTAATATTACCTATTTTTTGACATTCATCACAAGACAAGACAAACTTACGAGCATCCTTGAAGAGAGTAGGCCAATAAAAACCGGATTGCAATACCTTGTGTGCAGTTCTATCTCCCGCATGGTGTCCTCCGTAAGCCTCGGAGTGACACTTCTGTAGAATCTGCCCCTGTTCATGCTGAGGTACACAACGTCTAATAACACCATCTACTCCTTCTTTATAAAGGTCAGGATCATCCCAAAAGTAATGTCTCAAATCATAAAAGAACTTTTTCTTCTGTTGGTATGTGAAACTAGGTGGTATATATTTAGCAACAATATAATTAGCATAATCAGCATACCAAGGTGTACTACGTGAAGCATTGATGACATTCAGTTGTTCATCAGGAAAGTTATCATCAATAGGTTGTCGGTCATCAAGAACATTCTCTAACCTAGACGAGTTATCTGCTACGGGGTTCTCAGCACCCTTCCTATCAACAACATGCAAATCAAATTCTTGTAGCAAGAGAACCCATCTAATAAGTCTAGGTTTAGCATCTTTCTTTTCCATTAGATATTTAATAGCAGCATGATGAGTGTGAATAGTAAATTTGGAATCAACAATATAAGATCTGAACTTATCACATGCTAACACAACTGCTGAAAATTCTTTTTCAGTAGTAGCATAGTTTCTTTGGGCACTTTCTAGAGTTGTACTAGCATAATGAATAACATTTAATTTCTTATCAACTCTTTGTCCTTGAACAACACCAATATCATAATCACTAGCATCACACATTTCAAAAGGTAGGTTCCAATCAGGTGGTTGAAGAATAGGTGCAGTTACCAAGGCCTTCTTAAGTATTTCAAATGCTTCTTCACAATCATCACAAAAAACAAATGGAATATCTTTTTGCAAGAGATTGGTGAGAGGCCTAGAAATCTTAGAGAAATCTTTAATGAACCTTCTAAAGAAAACCAGCATGACCAAGGAAACTTCTTATACCTTTAATGTCTGTAGGGCATGGCATTTTCTCGATCGCATCAACTTTAGCCTTATCGACTTCATTACCTCTTTGAGAAATTGTATGTCCTAAGACGATGCCTTCATTAACCATAAAGTCACACTTCTCCCAATTCAAGACAAGGTTAGTATCTTTACATCTCTGCAAAACTCGATCAAGGTTTCTCAAGCAATCATCAAAAGAAGATCCGTAAACGGAGAAATCATCCATGAAAACCTCAACAATCTTCTCACAAAAGTAAGAGAATATAGCGATCATACATATTTGAAAGGTAGCAGGTGCATTACATAAACCAAAAGGCATACGTCTATAAGCAAAGCTACCGAAAGGGCAAGTAAAAGTGGTTTTCTCATGATCAGATTGTGCAACAGGTATTTGGGAGAAACCAGAATAACCATCTAGAAAATAGAAGTGTGTATGTTTAGACAATCTTTCTAGCATTTGATCAATAAAAGGCAAAGGGTAATGATCTTTCTTAGTAGCTTTATTTAATTTCCTAGAATCAATTACCATCCTATAGCCAGTAACAATTCTTTGTGGGATCAATTCATCTTTATCATTAGGGACAACGGTAATACCTCCCTTCTTAGGGACACAATGCACCGGACTTACCCAATCACTATGAGCAACAAGATAGATAATACCTGCTTCCAGGAGCTTTAGTATTTCTTTTCTTACCACCTCTTTCGTCTTAGGATTTAATCTTCGTTGATGATCGTCAACTGGTTTGGAATCAGGATCAGTTTTAATTTTACGCTGGCATAGAGTGGGACTAATGCCCTTAAGATCATCAAGAGTATATCCAATAGCAACACGGTGCTTCCTTAGAGTTTTCAATAATTTCTTTTCTTCATGCTCTGAAAGTTTAGCACTAATAATAACAAGATATATCTCTTTTTCATCAATATAAGCATACTTAAGAGTATCAGGTAATTGTTTAAGCTCAAACACAGGTTCACCCTTTGGTGGAGGTGTATCTCCAAGTAATTCAATAGGCAAATTCTTCTTAAGGATAGGATGTTGTTCAAAGTTAACTCTATCTATCACATTCCTTTAATCCATAAGCATATCATTTTCATGTTCAAGCAAGTATTGCTCTAAAGGATCAGTAGGAGGCACAGCAATAGAAGCAAGAGCAATAATTTCATCCTTACTAGACAATTCTTTTTCATGAGGTTGTCTACCAAACTTGGAAAAATTAAATTCATGTGACACACCTTCAAAGCCAACAGTAATAGTTTGTTTGTCACAATCACTCTGAGCATTAACAGTATTGAGGAAAGGTCTACCAAATATGATGGGACAAAAGCTATCTTGTGTGGTAGCAAGAAAGATAAAATTAGCAAGATACTTAGTTTTACCACACAAGACTTCAACATCTCTAACAATTACCATATGGCAGATAGTATCTCTATTAGCAAGTTGAATAGTAACATCAATAAATTCCATCTGACAGGTGCAATCTCATATTTAATTTCATTATTTAAAGATCGAGGTATTGCACTAACACTAGCACCCATGTAACATAAACCATGATAACAATGATCGCCTATCTTAATAGAAACAACAGGCATGCCAACAACAGGTTTATGTTTGTCTCTAGCATGAGGTTTAGCAATTCTAGCAGCATATTCACATAATTGAATAACATGCCCATCAACATTATCGGCCAAGAGATCTTTAATAATAGCAATGCTAGGTACAACTTTAATTTGCTCAGGGGGTGTAGGTGTTCTAATGTAGCCCTTACGTATCACAGTTGAATCTTTAGCATGGTCCTTTATTCTAACAGGGAAAGGTGGTTTCTCAATGTAAGCACTAGGAACAATAGAATCATTATAAGCAATGACTTTCTCTTCAACTGGAATGGGTTTTACTCCATTGACTTCTATGGGAGGATGATATTTAAACCACTTATCCCTAGGGAGATTAATATGAGCAGAAAATGATTCACATAATGAAGCTACTATCTCAAAGTCAAGTCCATGTTTAGCGCTAAAATCATGAAAAGTATTTGTTTGAGCGAAGAATTTGACGCAATCGAACTTAAGATTCATACCTGACTCCTTACCTTCATCAAACTCCCAATCTTCATAGTTGCGTTTAATTTTTTCCAATAAATCCCATTTGAAGTCAATATCTCTCTTCATAAAAGAACCGGTACAAGAAGTGCCAAGCATGCTGCGATTATCATGAGAAAGCCGAGCATAGAAGTTCGGAATAATAATTTCTCTCGAGAGCTCATGGTTGGGGCATGAATATAACATTGAATTAAGCCTCCCCCAAGCTTGAGCGATACTTTTTCTATCACGGGACCAAAAATTATAGATATAATTCCGATCACGATGTACCAAATGCATAGGATAAAACTTTTGATGAAATTCAATTTCAATCGGTTGTAGTTCCATGATCCAGTATCATTACATAGCCTATACCATGTCAATGCTTTATCCCTCAAAGATAAGGGAAAGACCTTCTTCTTGAACTCATCGTTGGGCAAACCTGCAAGCTTAACTAAACCACAAACTTCATCTACATAGATTAGATGTAAGTCGGGATGTGATGTTCCATCTCGTGTAAAAGGATTAGCCAACAGTTTCTCTAGCGTACCTGAAGGAATTTCATAATAAATATTTTCAGTCGGTGCAGTAGGTGAGGAGCAACTATTTGTTCTTCTGTTTGAGGTGAAGATACCCCGAACAAGCTCCTCAAAGGATTAGTTTCCATATTGACAAGTGCCAATAAATTTCAGCACAGTATATAAATGTTTCCTTACCAAATTCCACTCACCAAAGGCACTTCACTCCCTGGCAACGGCGCCAGAAAAGAGTCTTGATGACCCACAAGTGTAGGGGATCTATCGTAGTCATTTTGATAAGTAAGAGTGTCGAAGCCAACGAGGAGCAGAAGGAAATGACAAGTTGTTTTCAGCAAGGTATTCTGTGCAAGCATTGAAATTATCGGTAACAGATAGTTGTGTGATAAGATAATTCATAACGGGTAAAAAGTAACAATAGTAACAATGGTGCAACAAGATGGCCCAATCCCTTTTGTATCAAGGGACAAGCCTGGACAAATTCTTATATAAGGTAAAGCGCTCCCGAGGACACATGTGAATTCTGTCAAACTAGTTTTCACCAGGTTCATATTATTCGCGTTCGCTACTTTGATAGTTGTATATGTGGGTGGACCGGTGCTTGGGTGATGTCCTTACTTGGACAAACATCCCACTTATGATTATCCCTCTCGCAAGCATCCGCAACTACAAAAGTAGAACTAAGACAAAGTCTAACCATAGCATTAAACTAGTGGATCCAAATCAGCCCCTTACGAAGCAACGCATAAACTAGGGTTTAAGCTTCTGTCACTCTAGCAACCCATCATCTACTTATTAATTCCCAATGCCTTCCTCTAGGCCCAAATAATGGTGAAGTGTTATGTAGTCGACGTTCACATAACACCACTAGAGGAAAGACAACATACAACGCATCAAAATATTGAACAAATACCAAATTCACATGACTACATATAGCAAGACGTATTCCATGTCCTCAGGAACGAACATAACTACTCACAAAGCATAGTTATGTTCATGATCAGAGAGGTATTGAATAGCATTAAGGATCTGAACATATGATCTTCCACCGAGTAATCCAATTAGCATCAACTACAAGGAGTAATTAACACTACTAGCAACCTTACAAGTATCAATCGGAGTCGCGAGACGGAGATTGGTTACAAGAGATGAACTAGGGTTTGGAGATGAGATGGTGCTGATGAAGATGTTGATGGAGATGAGTCCCCTCCGATGAGAGGAGTGTTGGTGATGACGATGGCGACGATTTCCCCCTCTGGGAGGGAAGTTTCCTCAACAGGACGGCCCTGCCGGAGCTCTAGATTGGTTCCGCTCAAGTTCCGCCTCGTGGCGGCGATGTCTCTTCCCGAAAGATCTCTCTTGATTTTTTTCTAGGACGAAACCCTCCTTATAGCAGAAGATGGGAGCCGGACAGGTAACAGGGGGCCCACGAGTCACCCACGCATGCCCAGGGGGTAGGGTGCACCTGGCAGGCTTGTGGCCTCCTGGTGGCTCCCCTCCAGTATTTCTTCAGCCCATTATTCTTATATATTCCATAATAATTCCTCGCTGATTTTCACCGCTTTTGGTGTTCCACAGAATAGGTATCTCAAACGTGCTCCTTTTCTAGGACAGAATTCCAGCTGCCGGCATTCTCCCTCTTCGTGTAAACCTTATAAAATGAGAGAGAAAAGGCATAAGTATTGTACCATAATGTGTAATAACATCCCATAATGCGATAAATATCAATACAAAAGCATGATGCAAAATGGACATATCAGCAGTCCTTGGAGTCGAAGGAGTTGGCGCACTGTGACCATTTGAGGGGTCGCACGGCCTGTGACCTCAGGAGGGTGGCGTTCACCTCACGAGAAAACTGCTTGAACAGGCGGTTCAACGCGGGGGCATGGGCTCTGCCAAGGTTACAAGCTATCACACAGGGGTCTTGATAGCCCCCAGCCTCCTCACCATGCTGGTTGTTGTCGTTCCTCCTGGGCAGCGATGACAGTTGGGGAGAGAAGCATTGTCCTGCGGGTGCGCCTTGCAAGGCTGTTCTCACCAGGCGCCCTCACGAGGCTGTTCGTCCCAATCGTCCTAGCAAGGCTGCTTGTGCGAGCCTTGGCGGGGGTTACCATTGAGGTTGTCTCACGTGCCGCCGCCGCGGCCACTGCCGCGACCGGTGCTATGGTTGTTGCAGTATGTATGCCGCTGGACGCGCTTGTCGTCGATGGACTTGAGCTCTTGGCACTCTTCGATGTTGTGGGTGTGCACATTGTGTTAGATACAGAGCGGGCAACGGTCCTTCTCGGGCACTTCATGGTCACGACCGCGTTTCTGCTCAGCCTCAACCACGAGCATGGCAGGGCCATTGCGCTTGACCTCCTTGCCCTTTGCCTTGCCGTCGTCGGGCATGACGTTGGGGTCATTGTGGATGAAAAGGCATCCCTCTTCAGCCTTGATGCACTTGTTAGCGATGTTAAACACCTCCAAAGACGAGCTGAAGCTGTCATTGATGGTGAGCGTCTCGCACATCCACACGCCCTTGGTGAACGCCATGATGATCGATTCATCCGAGGCACGCGTGGTCTTGTTTCGCATATGGCTGAAGAACTGCGTAGGGTCTCTCCGAGGCACTGTTTCACGCGCCATAGGTCATTGACAAAAAGGGGATGGTCATGCGTGCCCTTGAAGTTGTTGACAAACTACTCGCACAGCTTGCTCCACTAAGAGATTGACTCATGTGGTAGGTTCAAGAGCTAGGAGTGTGTGCCATCCTTGATACTCAGCACGTAGAGCTGGAGGTACTCCATGTGGTCGGGGATGCCGTCATAGCAAGGGGGCAACACAAGCTTGAACTTGACGGGACAAACCACCCGGCACGCCCCATGAGTGAAGGCCCGACAGCCCACGCTGCTCGAAAGGACGTCGTGCGCGAGGGCGGCCAAATTCTAGTTCTCAGACGCCACGACATCCTAGATGATCTGGTCCTGGAACTAGCGCTACTGCTCCAGGATCACACGCGCGTCGAGTGGCGTATGGCAATTAACCTTGGAGCTGGCCTCGTCTTGGGCCTGTGAAGATGCTCCACTGGGCTAGTCATGCCATCGTGCGTTGCATCGAGGCTAGACTGGGTCATTGCACAGGGTAGGTGACGAAGAATCTCTGTGCACCATGTCCCCAACGTGAGACGGTGGAGGGAAAATCGAGCGATAGGGTGCAGGGGCTTCTCCGATGGCGGTGACAAGCTCGGTGATGCGGCCTAGCCAGGCGTTGCAGTCAGCGTTCGCGAGGCGGTAACAAAGCAGCTTGTGCGCCATGCGTAGCGTGGCCTGCCTATTCATGTGCTCGAGGGGGCATGGGAGGAGGAAGCCCTGACGGTGTGTCCATCATCCTACACAAAAGGGTGCACAGAGGAGTCCAGCTGCTCGCATGCAGTAGGGTTGGTGGCAGCGGCAGTCTCGGCACCGACGAAGTGGTGGTGACCATTGCGTCTAACAGGCATGATCTGGGCGACACGGGCCACCTGGCGCTGGGCATGCACATGGCAAGCGTCAGCCATAGGGTTGGCGGAACTGGAGCCGAATCGAATCTGGAGAAGTGCGATGCACCCTACGTGGCGCGCCAAATGTCGGAATCGAGGCTCCGGGAACCCAAAAGAGGTTCGAACTCTCGGGTGTGCCAGTTCTCCTTCCTCGCTCTATCTGGCAATCTCACGGCGATACTCCGGCGTGATCAAGATATGGAACAAGAACAATGGACACGACAGTTTACCCAGGTTCGCCCCACCTTGCGGTGTAAAACCCTTCTCCTTCTTGTCTGGATTGCTCGAGGGAGATATAGAGTACCAAGGTGGGTTCTAGCTAGCTTCGGGTCGACCCCCCTCTATGGCGGCAACCTGCCCAATAAAATACTAGCCCCGGTCCTCTTCCCCCGAAAACACAAGGCGGGAAGGGTTGCCACAATGGCCAGTTTGAAGGGGGACATGACTTTAGCTTATCCTGATAAAAGTAGTCTTCTCCTGCAAAAGCCTCCCATCATGATGCACTGGTGGGCTCAGGGATGACCTCCGTCCTGGCGAGTCCCCAACCTTGGTCTTCTTGAACCAAACGGGAAACAGTTGGAGATTTCTTTGGGAACAGACGAGTTGGCCCTCGTCCCTTAGCGCAAAAGAGGAAATCCTCCTCATCCGTGCCTGCTGGAACGGCTCCTAGCGCCGCTCGATGCACCGCGCGTCACGCATGTGACGATGTAGGATCTCGCGCCCCTGCCGGGCCACCCTTGTTTAGTCCACCTCATTAGTGCCTTGGGGTAGCCTCAATAGGAAACCTTGCGAGGGAGAGATTTGGGTGGATCCTAACGATGCTTGCTGACGTGCACCTCGCAAGGCACGGGGGCTCACGAGGGTCTTACCTGTCAAGTCTAGTGGCGGACCGTGCTGGGCCCATGGCATGTGTTGCATCTTGGGACGCACGCGGACGAGCCTGGGTACCCCCAGTCTCACGGTCCCGACAATGCATATATACACATGATCATTTCCGTGAATAAATATTGCATAACTATGCGCTTTTCTATCAATTTCCCAACAATATTTGTTTACCCACCGTATGCTTACTACACGAGAGATGCCTCTAGAGAAAACTATGGCCCCCGGGTCTATCCACTTATATATTTGCAAAAACCTTTTTTTCCTTGCTGCCTTTATTTACTTTTTATTCATTTTTCAATTACCAACTATAATCTACACACTTCATTTTCTTGCAAGTAACCGGTCCAAAGAGATTGACAACCCTCTTGCCTACATTGGGTGCAAGTGTTTGCATCTTCCTATGAAGTCGCTAAATAAGGGAGTTGTGTGCTAATCCTATTGGTTTGATAACCTTGGTTCTCACTGAGGGAAATACTTATCTATATTGTGTTGTATCATCCCCTCCTCTTTGCATAAAACCCAACACAGATCACAAGTGTCAGGAAGGATTTCTGATGCCATTGCCGGGGAGTATAGCCAACCTACTATCAAGTACCTTTGCAAAATTTATCTTTCACTTGTTCTATTTTTTATTTGCTCTTATATTTTTCTCGCTATAAAAATAAAAAATACAAAAATATTTACTTTTGCTAGTTCACTTATTTGCTTGTTTTACTTGCTAGTATACTCGTTCTGCTTGTTACTTTGCTTGCTCGGTCACCATGTTTAAAGATATTACTAAGTTGTGTGACTTCTCAAACACTAATAACAATGATTTTTTAGTACTCCTATACCACCCGCCACTAATGGGAAGTTTTATGATATAAGTGTCGCTTTGCTGTATCTAGGGATGAAAGAACAATTTTGGGGAAGTCCTAATGAGGATCCTGCTACTCATATGAATACCTCTGTCGAATTATGTGATATGCAACAGAAAAAGGACGTGGATAGTGATGAGGTGAAATTAAAATCATGTCCTTTTTCTCTATGATATAAAACCAAGGCTTGATTTTCATCTTTACCATGTAATGGTATTGGACATGGGATAAGTTTAAATATGCTTTTATTCCCAAGTATTTTCCTCCAGCTAAGATCATCTCCCTTAGAAATCAAGTTATTAAATCTAAGAAACATGAATAAGAACATGTTTCACAAGCTTGGTAGAGGATGAAATTGACGATTAAAAGTTACCCTACTCATGGTTTGAACTTGTTGATGATTATCCATTTTTTATGCTGGACTAAACATTAAGATATTCCACCAAACTTCTGGACAACATTATGTCAAACTATTGTCAATGACATACCAAAATATCTCCAACATGTAAGAAGGTAAATTTTGTTGACGAAATCGCTACTTTGAGTGAGAAAGTGGATGCTCTTATTGGTTTGGTTACTAGTAAAAAATATCATGTTGATCCCAAGGATATTCCTTTGTATACTTTGATTGAGAAAAATGAAAATGCCATTTATGTGAATTTTATCTCGTGAAACAATTTTAATAATAATGCTTATAGAGGTAATTCCAATGATAGGCCATATCCCGGTAACTCCTCTAATAGTTATGCCAATTTTTATGGTAATTCTTATGGAAATTCTTATGGAAATTCTTCTACCAATAATAATATGTTCCTCTCCTATTGAGAACACCATTAAATAATTCATTAGTTCTCTAAAAGTTTTCAATACTATGGTAGCTGAAAAGTTGCATAAAGTTGATGATATGGCTAGGAACATGGACATAATTGCTCTTGTGTGGAAACAATTATAAATAAAAATTTACCACCAAACATGATATAAATGAGTCCATTAAATCCATTCAAATATCTATTTGTGAGAGTAAGGAGAGGACCACAAGGTTGAGAGATAAATGAGAATTCTTGTAAAAGGCTCTTCCACTCATTTTTATCGTAATCATGATGAAGATATTAAAATGATTGGCTCTTCTCCTATTGATACTTTGTTTACTAATCTGAAAGTAGATGATAAAGGGACTAGAGATGAGTCAACTTTAGTAAGAAGGCGTCCCAATTGCTTTTAGGGTCATGACTATATTGATAAAATTGAAGAAGTGGCTTTCGAGAGGTCAACACTTTAAATAGTGATGTGCCCACTATCTTGGATCACAAGGATTTTAATTACGAAAGTTTCTATTTAGTATAATGTATTTCCTTGCTACAATCCATTATTAGTTCACCCAATGCTTATGAAACAAATAAAGATTTTACTAAAAATATAGTAGAAGCTATGGTGAAGGACTATGATGAGAAACTTGAGCTAGAAGTCCCTATTGCTAGAAAGTTGCATGATGAATGGGAACCTACTATTAAAATTAAGATCAAATAATATGAATGCAATGCTTTGTGTGACCTAGGTGCTAGTGTCTAAACTATACATAAATCTTTATGTGATGTACTTGGTCTCACAGGTATGCATGAGTGTTCCCTTAATTTACGTCTTGCAGACTCTAGTATCACGAAATGTCTAGGAAAAATAAATGATATTCTTATAGTTGACAATATGAATTATGTGCATGTAGATTTCATAGTTCTTGATAATGAGTTCAACCCATCTTGTCCAATAATACTTGGCAGACCTTTTCTACGAACTATACATGCAATAATTGATATGAAAGAAGGAAACATAAGGTTCAAATTCCAATTAAAGTAAGGGATGGAACACTTCTCTGGAGAGAAAATCAAACCACCTTATGAATCTATCATGAGAGTTATTTAAGTGTATAGTGTCAAAGATTACAACACTTGAATCATATGCATTATGCCTACCTAGGGGCGTAAAATAAAAAGCGCTAGTTCGGAGGCAAGCCAATAGTTATCTTATTTTTCTTGCTTTTACTTTCTGTTTGTGTGTGATAAGATGATTGTTGCTACTGTAATGATTGTGTTTTATTTTTAAATTAGTGTTTGTGCCAAGTAAAGCCTTTGATATTATTTGAACGATAAGTAGAATTGATACGATGCAAAAACAGAAACTTGGAAGTCCATTGTAGAATTTCTGTTATTTTACACGAAAGTATTTTTGATCTAATTTTTTACATAGTATTTATATTCATATTATAAGGTTTTCCTATTTTTTCAGAATTTTCAGAGTTAGAGAAGTACAATTTCTTTACAAATCATTCCAGAGTGTACTATTTTATATATATTCTGTTTTTTGCTTGGAAAATTTGTTTATTTAGGAGTTACAGAAGTACAATTTCTTTACAAATCATTACAGACTATACTATTTTATATTAGAATACAATACCTTATGCAATAGGAAAATAAGAATCTATTTATAACATTACCTAAAGTAGTTGATATGTTTATTATACTAACGAATCTCATGAACGTTTTTATTGAGTTTTGAGTGTTAAAGTTTTCAAGTTTTGAGTGCTATCATGATGGATGAAGGAATAAGGAGGGGTAAGATCCTATGCCTGGGGATACCCAAGGCACCGCAAGCTAATATTCTAGGAAGACTCAAGCGTCTAAGCTTGGGGATGCCTCGGAAGGCATCCCCTCTTTCGTCCCAATCCATTAGTATGTCACTTGGAGCTATATTTTTATTCATCACATGAAATGAGTTTTGCTTGGAGCGTCATGTATCTTAGTTTGCTTTTGTTTTAGTTTTACACAATCACTGTTTGTTGGACACACTCACTTAACAGGTACACATATTCACCATGATTTATTAGAATATTATTGTGCTTCACTTATATGTTTTGAGCTAAGAAGTTGCTTTAGTACTTCACTTATATATTTTTAGAGCATGGTGACATGTAGATTTTATAGAAATAATCACACTCTTGTTCTGCACTTACATTTGTTTGAGAGTTAATAAATAGTGACGGTAATGTTCATGGTTATAAGACTAGTCCAAAAAATAATAGGTATTCTGGGAGTGCATAATCAAAACCTTCATATAGCACATAAAAGAGAAATTGTGAGCTAATGATATTAATGTGGTAATGTGAAAAGGAATAAGTGCAAGATCATTGGATAGTAAGGATATTGTAAATTAGAGGGTGTTAAGTTGTTGTTCATCAAAATATTTTTTATGGCATGGTCATGATGAGTGAGCATTCTTATTCCTCGTTGAAATCCTAGTGTTGTTTAGGTTGGGGGCGCGCGATGGTTAACTCCTACCTACTATACATGGTGTTAAAAATCGCGGTGCTAAAAACCCAACCCCGAGCCGGGCCTGGCCCGACCGTCGGGCCTAACTTTTGGGCCCAAGCCCGGCCCGAACCATAAAAAGCCCGACTAGGCCCGACATGCGTGGCCTGATCTTGACGTATTTTTTTTCATAGGCTCGAGCCCGGCCCGAACTGACCATCGGGATCAACTTGTCAGTCCGTGCCTGGCCCGAATTGACCATCGGGATCAAATTTTCAGCCCAAGCCCGACCCGATAGGACAAATAGGCTCGGCCCGGCCCAGAATTTTCGGGCCGGGTCGGGTTGCCCATGCCACATATACAACCAACCTTCTCCCTAGGGGCATGCGAGTAGTACTTTGCTTCAAGAGAGCTAATAAAATCTTGCAATAAGTATGTGAGTTCTTTATGACTAATGTGAACCCATGGATATACGGACTCTCACCTCCACATATGTTGCTCGCCTATTCGGTACCGTGCATTGCCCATTCTCACCTTGAGGATCGGTGCATACTTCATAGATGCATCCAAACCCCATGACATGATACGCTCTGTTGCACATAAGCCACCTTATATGTTCCTCAAAACAGCCACCATACCTTCCTATCATGGCATTTCCCTAGCCATTCTGAGTTATATTGCCAGGCAACTTCCACCATCAGATCATATGACTTGTACTTCCATTGTCATATTGCTTTGCATGACCATGTAGCTGACATAGTATTTGTGGCAAAGCCACCGTTCATCATTATCATATATGTTACGCTAGACCATTGCACATCCTTGTACACTGCCAGAGGCATTCATATAGAGTCATACTTTAGTTCTTCATATCGAGTTGTAAGTATATAAAAGTGTGATGATCATCATTATTAGGGCACTGTCTCATTGAGAAAGGATGATGGAGACAATGATTCCCCCGGAAGTCGGGATGAGAATCCTGACAAAATAAAAGGAAAAAAGAGAAAAGAAAGAAATAAAAAAAAGGGAAAAATAAAAAAGAAAATAAAAAATAATAGTAAATAAAACGAGAGAAAGGAGAAAAGGGACAGTGCCACTACCTCCTTTTCCACACTTTTGCCTCAAAGTGGCAACATGTTCTTCATATAGAGAGTCTTGTTTTGTCACTTCCATATGCTAGTGAGAATTTTTCATTATAGAACTTGGCTTGTATATTCCGATGAAGGGAGTCCTCAAATGCCCGAGGTCTTCATGAGAAAGCAAGTTGGATGCACACCCACTTAGCTTCAGTTGATCTTTCATACACTTATAGATTTAGTGCATCCGTTGCCTGGCAAGCCCACTCCTCGCATTCATATCTATTGATGGGAATCTCCATAGCCTGTTGATACGCCGAGTTGATGCGAGACTTGTGTGACAGCCCGAGACCGACGTTCCAGAAGATTCCCCTTTATTTTGTTTTCGTCATGTGATTTATTTTATCTGTCGCATCATCATCGCATCATTCGCACCATCTGCATTGAACCGTCATCCTGTTTCCGCCAATTTTCAAAAGTTGCATCCGTTATTAGTTGCCGGTTCTCTCCGTGTTTGACGTTGCCCGTTCTGGGCCCAACCACACTCGCCCGCGCCTGCAGGAGCGTTTAAATCTTGTTTTTAAAAGTGTGTTTAAAACTTTCTCTGATTGGGTTGAAACTTGGCGTGCGGTCTTATTTAGTTATAAGTAGAGCGCCTGCCAAATTTCATCGCAATCGGAGTCCGTCTGGTACCCGAACGGTCGACCGTAGCGGCACCATCTCCGGTCTATCGTCGGACAGTTTTCGGTGTTTTAAAATCGCGTTGCCGCGCCTCACCGTTTCCCTCTCATCCCGGTTAACCTACTTTACACGGTCACTTATCCGACCCCGCGTTCGAGTTCGTTCGATTCCGATCGCGTGGGCGAAAACGGAGCCTAATTCGGATAACCCTAGCACGTTTAGTCTATAAATAGAGACCTAGCCTCCAAACCCTAGCTGTTGCATCGGGATCTGCGCCCCACCCACCTGCAGCCGCCACCCCAGACTCTCTCTCCTTGCTCCAGGCCCGCCCGGGCGCGGATTGGGCCCTCTCTAGCCCATCTGCGTGCCGCCGCCGATCCGCCGTGGCTGCAGCCCGTGCCCGAGGGGAGCAACCCCGAGCTTGCCGAGCCCCGCGCCTTCTGCTAGCGCCTGCCGGCCGGTCCCGCTCGCCCCGCCGCCTTCCGTCGCGCCGGGCCTCTCTGCCTCGCCGGATCTCTGCCCCGCCGCCACTCCCGTCGGCGCCAGTCTTACCGTAGCTAGATCCGGGGCGGCCACCCCCGGATCTGGTCCCCACCGGCGAGGCCCGCCAGGACCTCGCCCCTACCTCGTTGCATCGCCTGCCATCCACCCAGCCAGAGCCCCCGAGCGCCGCCGCCTTGCCTCAGCACGTGCAGGAGCACGAGAGGGAGACGACGGCGTGCTCCAGGCGCCGTTGACCCCGCCTGCGCCGGCCTCCCGCAACGGCCCGGGTGGCCGTGCCCTAGCCCTCCAGCGCACCAGCCCCGGCCCAGCTGGCCTCGCCATCGCTTCGGCCCAGTCGGCCTCCCTGGCCTAGCGCCCCGACCGGGCCAGGCCGCCTCCTCTCCGGATCTGCTGGCCTAGTGCCACTTGGGTGAGCCCACTGCTAGTTCCCCCTTTGCCCCTATATTGCGCCGTGGGTGCAACATAGATGTCCAATGCCCACTATGAGTTGGTTCCGCCTGATACAGATTCGGCCTGATAGCATTTTTTTTAGGTTTTCGATTTTATTATTTCAGATAATGTTAGATAATTTCAAACGCCCATACTATTTAAACCGTGCATAGGATTGCAACAAGTTGTATGTGAAACTTGTGTAGTTTTCCGCGTAGATTAATAATTTGAATTTTGCATGCATGTTTGAAGTGATTTGACTTGCCATATGCCTAGAAACGCGTGTTGTCCTATTATGTTTTTGTCCCGTATCAATTTTCGTGCATGTCCGGATTGCTCAAACCCCGTGGATTAAATGCTCATGTTTTTAGGGACCTTTTGCCATGTATTTTAGAGTGGTTGTTGGTATTTTTGCATGTAGGATTCCATCGCTAGTTTATTATATCGCGTTAGGACATAATTTCACATATTCATGTGGCGTTATTATTATTTTGCAACCCCACATGTTATACATGTTTTCGAGGTAGAAAAATCCATAGAATTTAACTATGTATTTAGTTTTAGCTTTTGAGCAAGTTAATGCGCGCGATATTTTGCCATGTTGCCCTTTTGTTTATTATGTGGGATTTAATCTGTGCTTGATATGAAGGAGTTGTCAACTAGAGATTTGTCCTTGGATATGTATGGTAGCCCCTGGTAATTTTGGTTGCAATAGAAATCCATGTTTAGGTGTGGTTTGCTTGTTCTCTACTTGCTAGAAAATAATCCTGATTTGGAGATGCTGAAATATTTCTAAGTGTGAAATATGTTATATTTTGTTATTGTCTTTCCATGAGTTTATCTGGTGATCTGTAGCTCTTTTGAGGTTGGTGCAATGGAGTTAGTTGTAGACTTTAAGATTGTCTAGCATGCTGTTAATTTTCATGCCATTTGGAGTCCTGTAGCATATGGTTTTTCTGTTGTCAATATGCCTTCAGATCGAAAACTGTACTGTCAAAACTGTTATTTTCACTAAGTTTGAAACTGTGTGTGGGATGCCATTTTGTGAGTTCTTTTCCTAGTGATCCATGTTTCCATGCTAGGTGTTATTAGTTGCATGTGGTAGTGCATCTTTCCCTCTACTGTCCCATGCCTTGGTTGAGCTTTTTGGATTTGTGTAGCTAGTTGTTCGAGGGTGTAGAAAATGCAATGTGGCTGATTTTGGCATATTGTAGTGATTTCTTGTTTAGCTCGTAGTTGTTGATCCGTTGTTCCGTTTTGATCATGCCCTATATGAAACTTGATTAGAATATTTTGTAGTTTCATAATATGTCGCTGCCTTCTTGGTTTGGGATGCTGGTGACTGTCGTTGAACACATATTGCATTCATGCCATCATATCTTGCGGTGTTCATATCTTTTGAACCGTAGCTCCGTTGGAGATGTTCTTTATGTTTAAATTGGTTGTAACGGCGCGTAGAATCACGTGAAACTATTTTTTTTAACAAATATTTAACCTTGTTAATTCAGATCTGGACAGAATTATAAATTAACGTATGAGGTCATCTCGGAGATGCTATATGTCGTGTCCGACCTCATTGAAGATGCCTAGTTAGGTAGTTTAATTACGCTCACCTCTTACCATGTTAAAAAACATTTAATATTGCCGTGTAGATAATCAGGATATAACTAAATAATTTGTATGTGGAGTTTCGTCAATATGCAACTCGTTGCATATTGAACTTCACTTAATGTGTAGTGTTTGATTGTTGTGATTTGGCTTGCCATGTCTTGCACATATTCACTAATCAGGCATCATATGTCGATTGCATCTTGTCGTGCATGTGCCGTGGTGAATATGAGTGCTGATGATTGTTTCCGGTGTGCTTCGTCTCGATAGAGTCCGCAAGCGTGTCGGAAAGTGAGGACCCGTTCGACTACATCGGTTCGTGTACTTCACGGAGTCGTTCTTCTTCCAAGCGGGATCTCAGGCAAGATGACCATTTCCCCAGATACCATTACTATCATTGCCATGCTAGTATTATCGTTTAAATCATTATGTCTCGTTGCCTACCACCGTTAAATATCATCCTCTCAACATTGCCATGAAAACCTTCAACCTGTTCACAACCTAGCAAACCATTGATTGGCTATGTTACCGCTTGCTTAACCATGTGTTAGCGTTGCTAGTTGCAGGTGCAATTGCTTCCATGTGATAACATGGGTTCCTTGTTATATCACCATATTAATGCTATTTAACTTAACGCATCTATATACTTGGTAAAAGGTGGAAGGCTCGGCCTTTCTAGCCTGGTGTTTTGTTCCATCTTTGCCCCCCCGTAGTTTCGGCTACCGGTGTTATGTTCCATAATTGAGCGCTCCTAACACGATCGGGGTTGTTATGGGGACCCCCTTGATAATTCGACTTAGATTAAAGGTGGTCTGGCAAGGCCCAACTTTGGTTCTACATTTGCCTAATAACCTAATAATAATGCATAGGGACCCGCCGGCACCCCCGGAGTAATTTAATCAACCCCCGGGCCAATGCTCCTCAAGAGTGTTGGTCCCATCTGAGCGATGTCCGACGCCCCCTGGTCACCCAGGGTTTAGCGAACCCGACGTCTAGCTCATCCGTCGTGTCCTGAGAACGAGATACGCGGATCCTATCGAGATCGTCGACACGTCGGGCGGCCTTGCTGGATTAGTTTTACCTTTTATGGAATATCTTGTGTATCGGGATTCCGGTGATGCTTTGGGTAATCTCAGAGTTGAGGTTTTCCAGTAAGGAGTCCGACGAGATCGCGGGCTTCATGATCGAGGATTTCTATGCGGCTTGTGGTAATTTGTGATGGACTAGTTGGAGCACCCCTGCAGGGTTAAATCTTTCAGAAAGCCGTGCCCGTGGTTATGTGGCAACGTGGAAACTTTGTTTAACACTGCTTCTAGATAACTTGAAGTTAACTTAATGAAAATATGCAAACCGAGTGCGTAACCGTGACTGTCTCTTTCGCGAGATCCTTCTCCGATCGAGGACACGGTGGGGTTATGTTTGATGTAAGTAGGTGTTCAGGATCATTCATTTGATCATTAGTAGATCATGTCCCCTACGCGTAGATTTCCCCCCTCTTTATACTTGTACTCGTAACTTAGCCACCAAATAAACGCTTAGTCGCTTGCCGCAACCTCACCACTTAACCATACCTCACCTATTAAGCATTGCTAGTCTTGATACCTTTGGAAATGAGATTGCTGAGTCCCCTATGGCTCACAGATTACTACAACACCAGTTGCTCGTAAAGGTAAAGGTTACTTGACGCGAGCGCGTTGATTGTTCATTTGGAGTTTCTTCTTCTTCTTCATCGATCTAAGATGGGTTCCAAGCCGGCAGCCTGGGATAGCAAGGATGGACGTCATTCTTTTTTCGTTTGTTTTCGTCCGTAGTCGGACCCTGCTCTTCTTCGTGATATTTATTTATTGTACTGATGTGACTCTGATGTAGCTTGTGGCGAGTGTAAGCCAATTCCATATACTCTTCTCTTTAGTACATGTACTTGTCACGATATCCATTCCTGCGAAACAAAGAGATGCGCTTCTATCTCTGTCAAGGCCCTCGTGCCTAAATAAGGATAGGATCGCATCTTGGGCATTACAAGTTGGTATCAGAGCAGTACCGACCTAGGAGCCCCCTTGATTGATCGAACTTGGCCGAATCGAGTCTAGTGAAAAATTGCTTTGAGTCTCGTTATATATCGGAGACTAGGATTCTTTTTTCTCCTCTTCTATGCCCTGGTGAGGAATCTCGACGTAAGATTTTAATTCTACTCCTCTTCTCACTCAAAAAAAAATTTAGGATCACGCGGATATTTTTGGAATCTATATGATGCCGATGTGACGGAGTTCTGTCTTGGTGCCTCCTGTCTGACTTGATTTCTTCCGGGGAGTTGTGCTCCAGGAGATTCTCTAGCACATCGTTATCATTCAGATTTCTAAGTATCTGAGGATGAAGGATGTTCGAAACTGCTTCAATACTAGTAGTGGCGAGAGGAGTCCGGCTTCCCCAGTACTGGTGCAGAGAGTTCCGGATGTATCGCCATACTTTGTATCGTTGTGATTACGAGTGTCTGAGATAGATTAGTTTCCAAGATTCTGGTTATGTGTTGACGGATGTGATGCACTGGACGGGTTAGTATAGGAGTTGAGTGATATATTACTCCTTGTATCCGTGGACCAAATTGCATGACCAGAAATTTTGGGAGTTCTTAGGTGGGAGTTCAAGTAGTTACTTATAGGGCAATCTTCCAACAAATGCATGCTGTTAGGTTGGGGTTCGACATCTAGTGGATTCGTTTGTTCACGGTTGACTTACAGCGGTTCTCGTTGTGTCTTAAAGAGTCCTTGTAGCTTGCTACGACTCGGGGACGCTTCGTATGTCGTGTGCACTGCCTTCCATAGGATGGCTACTATAAGGATCGAGCCCGTGCGATCCTGTCCATGAAAATATCGGACGAAATCTCTCTCATGAGTTTGTTCTGGCTTGTTTCTTAAGCCTCGCCCTTTATTTTGTTAGAATATGGTAATTCAAGTTGCTTCGATGTTAAATGGTGAATTCATATCTTTCCAAGAGGTGTTCTCATATTTTTATGTGAGCTCTAATTCTTTTTCTCGATCAAGTTGTGTTTTCAATTTCTTGTCAACCGGAGTTGTTGTGTCAATTCTTTCTCAACCGGTGTGCTTCCATTCAAGTGAATTCAATCCTCTCCAATTTTTTGCAAGATCATTCTCTCATTTTATTCCGGAGTTGATCTCATCTGTCCCAAGTTGTCTTTGTTTTTCCCTGCTCTCCTGCCCTTTTTCTTCAGTGATTGGATTCATCCAAGTGCATTTCATTCAGTGTTGCTTCCGCTATCTTCTCTTCCGTGTGGTATCCAGTGATTCGTTGTGAAGATTCTCAGGAGATTCGAGTTCATCATTCTTCATTCTTGTTTTCTCTCAGGTGGATTCAATTTTAGATCTCGGTGTTCATCATATCCTTTTCTTCCTATATGATTTGTGTGTTGGAAATTAATTCAAGTCTCTCTTGTCATTCATCAATTTCTTTTCTATCCGGAGTGCTGAAGTATCCCAGAAGTTTCTTGTTGTCAATTCTTTCAATTATTTCGAGGTTCCAACCTGATCAAGTTTTCATTTGTACCGGCACAATCAATTTTTTTAGCAATCCATTCATCCGGTGTTTCTTTTGAGTGGGCCCATAACCCACAGGTTTCTCCGAGGATCTTATCTGGCTCTTCCAATTTTTCTCAGAGATCTGTAATACTTTTCAACTATGACGTAAGTATGAATTTCATCACTCATATTCCTTTTTCAAGATCGCTTCAAATTTATTTTCGTCATTGGCTCAACTTTTCCTTGTTCTTATTCCGGAGTGTCTCATTAATTCTTGATGGTGCTCTTGCCATATTTCAGCTTGGAAGACTGAATGAGTATTTCGCTCAATCTTGCTCCATTCTGGTGAATATTGTCGTTTCATCTTTGTGTATCATCTTGAATTGTTCCAATCATGTGTAATTCCTTTCTTGCTATTCGGTGCATTTCAGTGTTGTGTTCATTTCTCGATCCTCCGAAGGTCATCATTTTAGAAGATTCTTCGTTCTCAGCTTTCAGCTTTCATCCTCAATTCTTCTCAATTGTTGTCTCTTCATTCGTCTATCAATTATTTCGGTGCCTTGTTCAAGTTTTCTCTCAGGTGGCTCATGATCTTTTCATTCTCATATATCTCCATTCATTCTTGTAATCCCCATTCGTTCCAATTTTTACCGGTGTCTCCTTCAAGACTTCTTCAAGTTTGTGCTCATATCTCTCCTAAATCATTTCTAAAAGAATAAGGGGTATGCTAAATCCGTTGGTTGTCTTCAATTAAACTTTATAAAGGATAAGAATGACATAATTCTTATTCTTGTTCATAGTGATCTGAATTCTTCTTCCGGAGTGGCTCATGATATCTATTCTTCGTTCTCAAGATGTTCTTCAAGATTCTTGTGGTGGTAATTATCTTTTTCTTCTTCGTTCCCTCTTTCCAAGATCTAGTTTCTATTTCTTTCTAACTAAGGCGTTGTGTTGTTGCTCTCTTCAATATATCATTTCCTCTTTTCAAGATCATGTTGTTCTATTGTTCAATTTAGTTAGTTTGTTGTGAATCTTCTCAAGTTCTTTCCATCTTATCGCATTTTGTCACCTTTTCCTACCGAAGTGCTGCCGAAATTTTCTGTGAATACTTGCTTGTTTCTCATATCATTCCTCTTCTCTTTGCAACCTTCAAGGATCGTTGGTTTCACTCTTTTGCCAAAGAAGCAACTAAGTTTTACCTCTTGCATTCGCATACTATCGCCCTTTCATTCTTGGATCTCGGGTCGAGATCCTCTTGTAGTGTAGGAGAGTTGTGACAGCCCGACACCGACGTTCTAGAAGATTCCCCTTTATTCCGTTTTCGTCGTGTGATTTATTTTATCCGTCGCATCATCATTCGCACCATCTGCATTGCATCGGCATCCTGTTGCCGCGAGTTTTCAAAAGTTGCATCCATCATTAGTTGACGGCTCTCTCCGTGTTCGACGTTGCCCGTTCTGAGCCCAACCACACTCGCATGTGCCCACGGCAGCGTTTAAATCTTGTTTTAAAAGTGTGTTTAAAACTTTCTCTGATTGGGTTGAAACTTCGCGTGCGGTCTTATTTAGTTATAGGTAGACCGCCTGCCAAATTTCGTCGCAATCGGAGACCGTGTGGTACCCGAACGGTCGACCGTAGCGGCACCATCTCCGGTCTATCGTCGCAGGTTTTCGGTGTTTTAAAATAGCGTTGCTGCGCCACACCATTTCCCTCTCTTCCCCGGTTAGCCTACTCTACATGGTAACTTAGCCGACCCCGTATTCGAGTTCGTTCAATTCCGATCGCGTGGGGGAAACGGAGCCTAATTCGAATAACCCTAGCCCGTTTAGTCTATAAATAGAGACCTAGCCTCCAATCCCTAGCCGTCGCCTCGGCATCCGCGCCCCACCTACCAGCAGCCGCCACCCCAGACTCTCTCTCCTCGCTCCAGGCCCGCCCGGGCCCGGATCGGGCCCTCTCGGGCCTATCTACGCGCCGCCGCTGATCCGCCGAGGCTGTAGCCCGTGCCTGAGGGGAGCAGCCCCGAGCTTGCCGCGCCCCACGCCTTCTGCCGACGCCCGCCGGCCAGTCCCGCTCGCCCCGCCACCTTCCGTCGCGCCGGGCCGCTCTGCCTCGCCGGATCTCTGCCCCACCTCCAGCTCCCATCGCCGTCGGTCTTGCCATCGCCAGATCCGGCCGGCCACCCTCGAATCCGGTCCCCACCGGCAAGCCCCGCCAGGACCTCGCCCCTGCCTCGCTGCTCGCCTGCCAGCCGCCCCGTCGGAGGACCCGAGCGCCGCCGCCTCGCCTCCGCTCGTGTAGGAGCATGGGAGGGAGACAAGGGCGTCTTCCAGGCGCCGTTGACCCCGCCTGGGTCGGCCTCACGCAACGGCCCGGCTGGCCGTGCCCTAGCCCTCCAATGCGCCAGCCCCGTCCCAGGTCGGCTCGCCATCGCCTCGGCCCAGTCGGCCTCCCTGGCCCAGCGCCCCGACCAGGCCAGGCCGCCTCCTCTCCAGATCTGCTGGCCCAGTGCCACTTGGGTGAGCCCACTGCTAGTTCCCCCTTATGCCCCTGTATTATGCCGTGGGCGTAACATAGATGTCCAACACCCACTATGAGTTGGTTGGGCCTCATGCAGATTCCGCCCGTTAGCATTTTTTTAGGTTTTCGATTTTATTATTTGAGATAATGTTAGATAATTACAAACGCCCGTAGTATTTAAACCGTGCGTCGGATTACAACCAGTTGCATATGAAACTTCTGTAGTTTTCCGCGTAGATTAATAATTGGCATTTTGCATGCATGTTTGAAGTGATTTGACTTGCCATATGCCTAGAAACGCGTGCTGTCCTATTATGTTTTTGTCCCGTATCAATTTTCGTGCGTGTCCGGATTGCTCAAATCCCGTGGATTAAATTCTCATGTTTTAGGGACCTTTTGCCATGTATTTTAGAGTGGTTGTTGATATTTTTTGCATGTAGGATTCCGTCACTAGTTTATTATATCGCGTTCGGACATAATTTCGCATATTCGTGTGGCGTTATTATAATTTTGCAACCCCACATGTTATACATGTTTTCGAGGTAGAACAATCCATAGAATTTAACTCTGTGCTTAGTTTTAGCTTTTGAGCAAGTTAGTGTGCACGATATTTTGCCATGTTGCCCTTTTGTTTATTTTGTGAGATTTAATTCATGCTTGATATGAAGGAGATGTCAACTAGAGATTTGTCATTGGATATGTATGCTAGCCGCTGGTAATTTTGGTTGCAATAGTAATCCATGTTTAGGTGTGGTTTGCTTGTTGTCTACTTGCTAGAAAATAATGCTGATTTGAAGATGCTGAAATATTTCTAAGTCTGAAATCTGTTATATTTTGTTGTTGTCTTTCCAAGAGTTTATCTGGTCATCTGTAGCTCTTTTGAGGCTGGTGCAATGGAGTTAGTTGTAGACTTTAAGATTGTCTAGCATGTTGTCAATTTTCATGCCATTTGGAGTCCTGGAGCATATGGTTTTGTTGCTGTCAATATGCCTTCAGATCAAAAACCGCACTATGAAAACTGGTATTTTCACTTAGTCTGAAACTGTGTGTGGGATGCCATTTTGTGAGTTCTTTTCCTATTGATCCATGCCTACGTGCTAGGTGTTATTAGTTGCATGTGGTAGTGCATCTTGCCTTCTACTGTCCCATGCCTTGGTTGAGAATTTTGGATTTGTGTAGCTAGTTGTTCGAGGGTGTAGAAAATGCTATGTGGCTGATTTTGGCAGATTGTAGTGATTTCTTGTTTAGCTCGTAGTTGTTGAACCGTTGCTCTGTTTTGATCGTGCCCTATATGAAACTTGCTTAGAATATTGTGTAGTTTCATAATATGTTTCTTTCTTCTTGGTTTGGGATGCTTGTGACCGTCAATGCACACATATTGCATTCATGCCATCATATCTTGCGGTGTTCGTATCTTTTGAACCGTAGCTCCGTTGGAGATGTTCTTTATGTGTAAATTGCTTGTAACAACGTGTAGAATCACGTGAAACTATTTATTTTTCTGTTTAACAAATATTTAAACGTGTTAATTCAGATCTGGACAGAATTACAAATTAACGTATGAGGTCATCTCGGAGATGCTATATGTCGTTTCCGACCTCATTTAAGATGCCTAGTTAGGTACTTTAATTACGCCTCACCTCTTGCCATGTTTAACAACATTTAATATTGCCGTGTACCTAATCGGGATAGAACTAAATAATGTGTATGTGGAGTTTCGTCCATATGCAACTCGTTGCATATTGAACTTCACTTAATGTGTAGTGTTTGATTGTTGTGATTTGGCATGCCATGTCTTGCATATATTCACTGATCAGGCATCATATGTGGATTGCATCTTGTCGTTCATGAGCCATGGTGAATATCAGTGTTGATGATTGTTTCTAGTTTGCTTCGTCTCGATAGAGTCCGCAAGCGTGTCGAAAAGTGAGGACCCGTTCGACTAGATCGGTTCGTCTGCTTCACGGAGTCGTTCTTCTTCCAAGCAAGATCTCAGGCAAGATGACCATTTCCCCAGATACCATTACTATCATTGCCATGCTAGTATTATCGTTTCTATCGTTATGTCTCATTGCCTACCACCGTTAAATATCAGCCTCTCAACTTTGCCACGAAAACCTTCAACGTTTTCACAACCTAGCAAACCACTAATTAGCTATGTTACCGCTTACTTAACCATGTGTTAGCGTTGCTAGTTGCAGGTGCAGTTGCTTCCATTAGATAACATGGGTTCCTTGTTATATCATCATATTAATGCTATTTAATTTAATGCACCTATATACTTGGTAAAAGGTGGAAGGCTCGGACTTTCTAGCCTGGTGTTTTGTTCCACCTTTGCCCCCCCTTAGTTTCGGCTACCGGTGTTATGTTCCATAATTGAGCGCTCCTAACACAATCGGGGTTGTTATGGGGACCCCCTTGATATTTCGTCTTAGATTAAAGCTGGTCTGGCAAGGCCCAACTTTGGTTCTACATTTGCCTAATAACCTAATAATAATGCATAGGGACCCGCCGGCACCCGCGGAGTAATTTAATCAACCCCCGAGCCAGTGCTCCTCATGAGTGTTGGTCCCACCTAAGCGATGTCCGGCGCCCCCTGGTCACCCAGGGTTTAGCGAAGCCGACGTCTAGCTCATCCGTCGTGTCCTGAGAACGAGATACGCGGCTCCTATCGGGATCGTCGACACATCGGGCGGCCTTGCTGGATTAGTTTTACCTTTTACGAAATATCTTGTGCACCGGGATTCCGGTGATGCTTTGGGTAATCTCAGAGTTGAGGTTTTCCACTAAGGAGTCCGACGAGATCGCGAGCTTCGTGATCGAGGATTTCTATGCGGCTTGTGGTAATTTGTGATGGACTAGTTGGAGCACCCCTGCAGGGTTAAATCTTTCGGAAAGCCATGCCCACGGTTATGTGGCAACGTGGAAACTTTGTTTAACACTGGTTCTAGACAACTTGAAGTTAACTTAATTAAAATATGCCAACCGAGTGCGTAACCGTGACTGTCTATTTCGCGAGTTCCTTCTCCGATCGAGGACACGGCGGGGTTATGTTTGACGTAAGTAGGTGTTCAAGATCATTCATTTGATCATCAGTAGATCACGTCCGCTACGCGTAGATTTTCCCCCTCTTTATTCTTGTACTCGTAAGTTAGCCACCAAATAAACGCTTAGTCACTTGCCACAACCTCACCACTTAACCATACCTCACCTATTAAGCTTGGCTAGTCTTGATACCTTTGGAAATGAGATTGCTGAGTCCCCTGTGGCTCACAGATTACTACAACATTAGTTGCAGGTACAGTTAAAGGTTACTTGACGCGAGCGCGTTGATTGTTCATTTGGAGTTTCTTCTTCTTCATCATCGATCTAGGATGGGTTCCAGGCCGGCAGCCTGGGATAGCCAGGATGGACGTCGTTCTTTTCTCGTTTGTTTTTGTCCGTAGTCGGACCCTTCTCTTCTTCGTGATATTTATGTAATGTACTGATATGACTCTGATGTAGCTTGTGGGGAGTGTAATCCAATTCCATATACTCTTCTCGTTAGTACATGTACTTGTAACGATATCCATTCTTGCGAAACGACAAGATGCGCTTCTATCCCTGTGGAGGCCCTCGTGCCTAAATAAGGATAGGATCGCATCTTGGGCGTTACAACTTGCTTCTGCATTTTTACCCCTTTGAAACCTACCACCATATTCTATTCCACCTATATGCTATATTCATGGTTCAGCTCATGTATTGAGTGAGTAATAAAAAACTAAAGTGTGTTCAAAATTACAATCCAATTGCTTGACTTAACACCATGGTGCTTAACATTTGTATTTATGTGGTGAAGACGGAGCCATTCCATGCTAATATGATAAAATGAATAGGGTGTATACATTCTTTAAGGATCGTATATTCTGAAACATGATGATTATGTTACTTATTTTTATGAATATTACTATGTTGATGTTTATTAATTCATGGTTTCTCAATGATCATACGTGCAATAGATTACATGTCCGGTAGCATGTCTCATCAAAAATTATGTTTTTATCATTTACCTACTCGTGGAAAAGTAGGAATTAAGCTTAGGGTGCTGATACATCTCGAATGTAACTATAAGTTTTGATTGTTACATGCTATAATATTACCAATCTAGGATACTTTTGGGGCATTTAGTTGTTGATTCATGTCATTTATCGCTAACCTATTAACCAAGTGATAGTGTTAGTTGCTATTTTCTGCGTGTTTTTAGCTTTTCAGGTTTAAAGTACAAAATGAAGTCCAATTGCCATGAAACTTTTTTATGATTTTTTTCGGGCCAAAAGAAGACCTTGAAGCTTTGGGAAGAGACCGGAGGCTGCATGAGAGAGGGAACACACATTAGGGAGCGCCTAGGGGGGCAGCCGTGCACTGTCGTGTGCTGACCCCTCCTAGCGTTTCCCGACGCCCCTCTGTGGCCTATAAATTCCAATATAACCCAAAAACCCTAGGTAGAATCCTCAAATACTTTTTCTGCCACCGCGAATCTCTCTTCTGCCGTGCACTCATTCGGAGCCATGTTTCGGTGCCTTGTCGAAGTGGGAATCAATCAAGGAGGGCCTATACATCAACCTTGTTTCTCCCATGGTGGTGTGTGAGTAGTACACCTCAGACCTACGGGTACATAGTTAGTACCTAGATGTCTATCTCTCTCCCTTGATCTTAAATAGAAACTTCACTGCATCTTCGCGGTGATCTATTTGATGTAATCACTTTGTGCGGTGTGTTTGTTGGGACCTGATAAATGGTGGGTTTACGTTCAGATTATTCATGATAAAAGATTTGAGTCTTATATGAATTATATGATTCTTATTTGCATGATTATTATAGCTATGTATATCTCTGTGATCTACTAATGTATTTTGGCCAACTAGATTGATCTATCTTCATTGAGAGGGGTGCGTTGTAGTGGGTTCAATGTGGTAGTGCTCTATATCCTAGTGATAGAAGGGGACAAGACACATCTTTGCATTTTTTTTCACTAAGGACAAAATGATGGGTCTGATTCATATTAATTTATTTATCTATGTCTACATCATGTCATTGTTCTCCAAGCATTCTTGTATTTTACTTAATACTCTAGATGCATGTGGGATAGCGGTTGATGTGTGGAGTAATAGTAATAGGTACAGGCACGAGTTGGCCTATTTTCTTCTGGACGTGATGCCTATATACACACGATCATTGGCGTGAATAAATATTGCGTAACTATGGGCTTTTCTATCAATTGCCTGATACTTGTGATCTGCGTTCGGTTTCCTGTGAAGAGGAAAAGGTTATCACAACATAATGTTGGTAACTATTTCCCTCAGTTATGACACCAATGTTTATCGAACCAATAGGAATATCAACCACAACCTTCTTCAGCGGCTACCACACAAGAACAAACAACTTTCACCCAACACGGGCAAGAGGGTTGTCAATCCCCTTGTACTTGTTATTGACAAGCAAGTGATGTGTGTAGATAATTGTAGATAGAAAAATAAAATAAAATCAACTAAATGGCAGCAAGGTATTGAAGGTTTCGTAACTATGTTGTGAATAGACCCGGGCGCCATAGATTTCCCTGATGGCATCTCTCATGAAAAATGGCATATGGTGGGTGAACAAATTACTTTTGGGGCATTGGGCACTAGGTCAATAGTTTAGTGCTCAAAAATAATATAAATTAGTAAATAAATACCCCAAAAGTATTCTAGAATGAAAATATATCAGCAGGGAACAATCAATAATTATATATACGTTGGAGACGTATCATTGCCCAACAGTAGTTTGTTTACCCACCATATGCTTACTAAATGAGAGATGTCACTAGAGAAAACTATGGCCTCCGGGTCTATCCACTTATATATTTACAAAAAAACTTTATTGCCTCACTACCTTTATTTACTTTATATTTACATTCCATTTATCAAATATCATCTACACATTTCATTCGTTTGCAAGTAACGAGTCCAAGGGGATTGACAATCCTCTTGCCCATGTTGGGTGCAAGTGTGTGCTCTTTTGTGTGTTTGCTTATTTGTGTTGAGTCCCTGAAGAGGGGGTTTCCATGCTACTCCAATTGGTTCGATAACCTTGGTTCCCACTAAGGAAATTACTTATTAATAATATGCTGCATCACTCTCTCCTCTTCGTCGAAAACCCAACACAGATCGGAAGTTTCATCGCACGGCTCTTTTCCACAATATATTTTAGGACTCATGATGACAAGACCTTATATGGAAGATTCATGGAAGGCATATGCGCACAACCTGGAAGGTGTTCATGAATAGTACGAGATACAATGGTGAGGGGTTGGACAACCCCATTGGTCTCCGCACTCACAATGAGATCTCTCCAACTCACAAGACCAAGTTGCTTCCCTACACCATCATCACTCCACGACCGAAGGGGCCAACGAAGGAGCTGAAACCATTTCTTGATATTATGCATCACATCTTTAGGACTCTCTTTTCCCATGAGTTGGGAACTTTGACATGGTGCAAGTGTATTTGGTTGACATTCTGATTATGTGCCACAAAGAGAAGGGCATGCCCATAGTTATGGATGTTTTTCATGCCACAAAGAGAAGGGCATGCCCATAGTTATGGCTCCTTACATCTTAAAGCTCATTATGGACACTTGGGACTCCATGTTCCGCGAGGAGAGGCTTCAGACTAGACCTTTGGTGAGGCATGAGGTGCTCAAGATGAGGCAGAAGGAGCACTACACTCCAGTTCATGAGCCTGAGATTAAGATTCCGTCTATTGACTCCGATGAGGCTGATGAGATGGACTATTTCCATGACCATGAGCATGCCCCAAAGCACTCGGGATCGGATGACAAGCTCAAGAAGAAGGTGAAGAAGCTCTTCTACCTCCAAATGGACATTCATCACAAGATTTATGAGGCTCATGTGGCAGAGAAGACATCTCGTCGCTGTTAGATTGCTATGATGAGGAAGATGGAATTGGAGGATCCAAGTGGTTCCGAGGATAAGATTACGTGTGAGTAGAGGTGGGATTTCCAAGAGTATCTGTAGGATAGACTCACATGATTCCAACGCTGCCACCTCTACACCCACACCTAATAATGATGAGGATATCGACAAGGAGTCTGACGATCACGAGGAGGAGTTTGGCGATTCCATGGATGCCGATTAGAGATACCACCTCAGGACGTCTAGTCATTCTTTGCCTTTTTTGGCGTCTCGATGCCAACGGGGAGAGAGTTTATGAGCGGGTGATTTGCAGGGTTGTCTAGTGAGAAGGTTGTCCTATTTGCTTCACTTTTATGATTTTGAACTCTTTATCTTGTTTGATTTGCTTTGGTCTGAGACCATGCTTAACTATCCTTAACTATGTCTTAATGTGTATGGACTTATGCTTATATTGTCGTGTTTACCTTGATGCTCTCATGCTTATGCTTGCAACCATACTTAGTGTCTATATTATGTTTGTTGCAAGTATTGCCTTGTGTATAAAATATAGGGAGAATATTGATCCTAGTGTGCGCGATGTGCATTCCAAACACATATTTTAAATATTGCACACGTCTAGGAGGAGCCCCTCCATATTTTGTAGATTGTTTGTTTGCGTATTATTAACTCCTCCTATGTTGTCTCGGCATAGCCGGTCCCAAGCCCGGGTAAAGGAGGAGGGTTGTGATAGGCGTGACGAGCAAACGTGAAAAACCCAGCCACTCTTATGGAGATGAAACCCAAAGGAAACTCGTTGGGGCGTAACCCTCTTAGCGACGCGCCACATCGGAACCCGGGTGTGGTGTCAAATGGGCAAGGGCCGGGCCGTCACCCCCTTGGTGGTGCACCGTATCTTGATCTGGATACGGTGATAAGTGAGCAGGGGTCGGGTCGCCGCATCCTTAGTGGCGCGCTGCACCGACGCCCCGGTGTAGTGAAAAATGAGCAAGGGTCTTCGCATTTGACTCGATGAGTGCGGAGGGTAAGGAAGTTATCCGAGCCTAGGAGGATACGCTTAGGTAGCTGGAACGTAGGGTCCCTAACGGGTAAGTTACGGGAGCTATTTTATACGGCGGTGAGGAGGCGTGTTGATGTTCTATGTGTCCAAGAGACCAAATGGAAGGGACAAAAGGCGAAGGAGTTGGAGGATACCGACTTCAAGTTGTGGTACATGGGGACAACTTCAAACAAGAATAGAGTAGGCATCTTGGTCAACAAGAGCCTTAGGGATGGAGTTGTGGATGTTAAGAGGCAAGGGGACCGGATGATCCTTGTCAAGCTGGTATTGGGGACTTAGTCCTCAATGTTATCAGCGCATATGCCCCGCAAGTAGGCCACAATGAGAGCACCAAGAGGGAGTTCTGGGAAGGATTGGAGGACTTGGTTAGGAGGGTACCTATTGGTGAGAAGCTCTTCATAGGAGGAGACCTCAATGGACATGTGGGTACATCTAACACAGGTTTTGGAAGGGTGCATGGGGGCTTTGGCTATGGCATCAGGAACCAAGAAGGAGAAGATGTCCTGAGCTTCGCTCTAGCCTACGACATGGTTGTAGATAACACCCTCTTTAGGAAGAGAGAATCCCATCTAGTGACGTTGAGTAGTGGTCTACACTCTAGCCAGATTGATTATGTGCTCTCTAGAAGAGAAGACAGACGCGCCTGCATTGATTGTAAAGCGATACCTGGAGAGAGTGTTGTCCCTCAACATAAGCTTGTGGTTGCTGACTTCTTCTTTAGGGTTCGTGCCCAACGGGATAAGCGCGCCAAAGTCGCTAGAACAAAGTGGTGGAAGATCAAGGGGGAGGCGTCCCAGGCTTCAGGGAGAGGGTCATTAAGGAGGGCCCTTGGGAGGAAGGAGGCGATGCAAACTTGATGTGGACGAGTATGGCGACCTTCTTGCGGAAGGTCGCTGTAGAGGAGTTTGGGGTGACCAAGGGAAGTAGAAGGGAAGTTAAGGACACCTGGTGGTGGAACGATGAGGTCCAAAAGGTTATTAGGGAGAAGAAGGACTATTTTAGATGCCTATATCTGGACAGGACTGCAGCTAACATGGAGAAGTATAAGGCGGCGAAGAAGGCTGGAAAGCGGGCGGTGAGTGAAGCGAGAGGTCGGGCATATGAGGACCTCTACCAACGTTTAAGCACTAAGGAAGGCGAAAGGGACATCTATAAGATGGCAAGATTAGGGAGAGGAAGACGAGGGATGTCGGCGAAGTCAAATGCATCAAGGACGGAGATGATCAGCTTCTTGTGAAGGATGAGCCGATCAAGCGTAGATGGCGGGAGTACTTTGACAACCTTTACAATGGAGAGGTTGACAGCTCTACCATTGAGCTAGACGACTCCTTTGATGATACCAGCATGTGCTTTGTGCGACGTATCCAGGAGTGTGAGGTTAAGGAGGCGTTAAAAAGGATGAAAGTAGGCAAGGCGATGGGTCCTGATGGTATCCCCATCGAGGTGTGGAGAGGCCTTGGAGACATAGCGATAGTATGGCTAACTAAGTTTTTCAACCTCATTTTTCGGTGAAACAAGATGCCCGAAGAATGGAGGCGGAGTATTTTAGTACCAATCTTTAAGAACAAGGGGGATGTTCAAAGTTGTACTAATTACCGCGGAATCAAGCCGATGAGCCATACTATGAAACTATGGGAGAGAGTCATTGAACACCGCTTAAGAAGGTTGACAAGCGTGACCAAAACCAATTCAGTTTCATGCTTGGCAGGTCTACCATGGAAACCATCTTCTTGGTATGACAGCTGATGGAGAGATACAGGGAGCAAAAGAAGGACCTTCATATGGTGTTCATTGATTTGGAGAAGGCCTATGATAAGATACCTCGGAATGTCATGTGGTGGGCCTTGGAGAAACACAAAGTCCCAACAAAGTACATTACTCTCATCAAGGATATGTATGATAATGTTGTGACAAGTGTTCGAACAAGTGATGGCGACACCGATGACTTTCCGATTAGAATAGGGCTACACCAAGGGTCATCTTTGAGCCCTTATCTTTTTGATTTGGTGATGGATGAGGTCACAAGGGATATACAAGGAGATATCCCATGGTGTATGCTCTTTGCGGATGATGTGGTGCTAGTCAATGATAGCCGAACGGGGGTTAAGAGTTAGAGTTATGGAGGCGGACTCTAGAATCGAAAGGTTTTAGGCTTAGTAGAACTAAAATTGAATACATGAGGTGCAGTTTTATTGCTACTAGGCACGAGGATGGAGAGGTTAGCCTTGGTGGGCAGGTGGTACCGGAGAGAGACACGTTTTGATATTTGGGGTCCATGTTGCGGAAGGAAGGCAATATCGATGAAGACATGGGCCACCGAATCAAGGCTGGGTGGATGAAGTGGCGCCAAACTTCTGGCGTACTCTGTGACAAGAGAGTGCCACAAAAGCTAAAAGGCAGGTTTTATAGGACAGCTATCCAACCTGCGATGTTGTATGGTGCAGAGTGTTGGCCAACCAAGAGACGACATATCCAACAGTTAGGTGTAGCAGAGATGCAAATGTTGAGACGGATATGTGGCCACACAAGGAAGGATCGGGTACAGAATGACGATATATGAGAGAGACTTAGGGTAGCACCAATTGAAGAGAAGCTGGTCCAGCATCGTCTCAGATGGTTTGGACATATTCAACGGAGGCCACCGGAAGCGCCGGTGCATAGCGGATGGATAAAGCGTGCTGAGAATGTTAAGAGGGGTCATGGTAGACCAAACTTGACATGGGAGGAGTCCGTTAAGAGAGACCTGAAGGTTTGGAATATCGACAAAGACTTAGCCATGGATAGGGGTCCGTGGAAGTTAGCTATCCACGTTCCAGAGCCAGGAGTTGGCTTCGAGATCTTATGGGTTTCAACTCTAGCCTACCCCAACTTGTTTGGGACTGAAAGGCTTGGTTGTTGTTGTTGTTGTTTGCGTATTATTCTTCGTTATCTCTTGTGAAAATTGGGCATTGTCGTCAATCCACCGAAAAGGGGAGATTGAAAGAACATTTCCGTCTCTCATAAATTTGGTAGTTGATGACAATGTATTTTGTGGACTAACCTTATGCATTGAGCATTCAGATATTCTTATGGGACAAGACGTTTAATTCGCCTCGCTGCTAGAAAGAGTGAATATGGGTTTCCAACATTCCTTTTTGATTACTTTGAGTCGTAGGAAATTCATATTATCTAGAGGGGGTCTACTTTGGAAAGGTATTGGTGGAATCAACAAGTACACAACCACATATGCACCCACTTCCCCCCCCCCCAACATGGATGTTCATCTGTTTTTTCATGGGAAAGTTTATTGCACCCAAGCGGTACTTCTTCTCGTTAGCACGGTAGTACCGCTTACTACCGTTGTGTACTACCACAGTCCCTACCGCTTGGAGAGAGTTCTTTCTAAAACTCTGTGTTACATGTTTTTAATTAGTGGTAGTAGAGCGGTATTAGAGTGGTAGTACCTCCTAAGCGGTAGTTCGACATTGTACTACCGTTGTGAGTACCGGTTGGAGAAATTCATGTGTGCGCATTTTCATTTCCCGTTTTGCCTTCGATTAGGTTGGTGACACTTGATCCGTGTTGGGTTTTCCAATATGAGGAGTGGGTAATTGCAGCACAATGCGAGTAAGTATTTCCCTTAGTTAAGAAAACAAAGTTTATCGAACCAATAGGAATATCAATCCTCAACCGACTTTAATGGATGCAGACAAAAGAGCAAACAACTTGCAGCCAACGCGGGCAAAAGGGTTGTCAATACCCTTGATCTTGTTATATGCAAGTGAATGACGTGTGTACATAATTGTAAATTGCAAAATAATATAAAAGAAAAATAAGAACAACAAGGTAAAGATAAGTTTTGTCAATATATAAGTGAATAGACCTGGGGTCATAGTGTTCTCTAGTGGCATCTCTCATTAGAGCAACGTATGGTGGGTAAACAAATTAGTGTTGGGAAATTGATAGGAAAACACATAGTTATGTGATTTTCACGGAAATGATCATTTGTATATAGGCATCACGTCCATAAGAAAATAGGCCGACTCCTGCCTTCACTTACTACTATTACTCCACTTAAATAGTGCTTCTATGCTTGCCTCTCTACGTATTAAGTTCATGAGAAACATAGTAATGCTTGGAGAACTATGACATCATGTAGATAAGGTAAACTCAACCAATATGAATAATCCCCATAATTTTATCCTTAGTAGAAACAACACAAGGACATATCTCGTCCCCTTCTGTCACTGGGATACAGAAACTCGTCATGTTGAACGCACTACAACACAGCCCTCTCACTGAAGAAATATCAAGATACTTGGCCAAAGTAATTGAATAGATCGGAAAGATTTACGAAGCTATGATGATCATGGAAATAAGAATCATAATAATTAGAGAATACTCAAATACTTTTCATGAATAATGTGAACATAAAACCATAGTCCATCGGATGCCAACAAACGCACCATATAAAAAATTACATCAGATGGATCAAAGAAAAGATGTGATGACCATTGTATTGACTATCAAGAGAGAGAGAGAGATAGACATCTAGGTACTAACTACGGACCCGTAGGTCTATAGTGAATTTCTCGCACATCATCACGAGGGCAACACGGTTGATGAAGAGGCCCTCCGTGATCGATCCCCCTTCGGAGGGTGCTGGAACGGATCTCCGGATGGGATCACCGTGGAACAGAGACTTGCAGGGGTGGAAAAAGTGGTTCATGATGGTCCTTAGGGTTTGCGGAATATATGTGAATTTATGGGCCATAGAACGGAGGTAGAGGGGCCACCACGGAGGGACAAGCCATCAGGGTGCGCCGACCCCCAGGATGCACCCTGTTGGCTTGTGCCTCCCCCGTGTGGCGTGTGGTCTTCTCCTGAGGCTTCTAGATCGGCTTTTGGTCCACAACAATTATAAAAAAGTTTCAGACCAATTCGACTTCATTTGGTACTGCTAACGTGAAAGGAAAAAAACACATAGAAAACAGTAACTGGCACTGGGAACTTGGTAAATAGTTAATGCTAAAAAACAATATAAATTGGTAAATTATTACTCAAAAAGTATCCTAGAAGGATGATATAATAGAATGGAACAATAAAAAATTATAGATATGTTGGAGACGAATCAAGCATCCCCAAGCTTAATTCCTTCTCGTCTCGAGTAGATAAATGATAAAAACAGAATTTTTGATGTGACATGTACCCAATATGTAATCTTTTTCATGTACGCTCACTGAGAAACGATAAATTAACAAACATAAACATAATAATATTTATAAGCATAAGAAACAAAATCGTTAAACTTTCAAAGTATATGATCCTAAAAGAATGTTATACCCACATTTATCTTATCATATTAGCAAGGCATGGCTCCATATTCACCACACTAATACAAATGTCAAGCACCATGGTGTCCTAGTGAGGCAACATAATTTTTCAATGTGAATCAACTTTTTATTTTCTTCATGCAATACATGAGCGTGAACTATGGACATGGCATAAGGGTAGAATAGAATATGGTGGTAGATATCAAAGGGGTAAAAATAGGAGAAGATAGTGTGACCTAAACTAGACGTTCCAAGAGGCTATGGAGATGCCCATTGGTAGATGTCAATGCAAGGAGTAGGGAGTGCCATGTAAATGATGCAGTAGAGCTATAAGTGTCTGAAAGCTCAGCTGAAGCTAAGTGGGGTGTGCATCCAAATTGCTTGCTCATGAAGACCTCAGACATTTGTGGAAGGCTGTCATCGGAATATACAAGACAAGTCGATAATATTGAAAAAGTGATTAGCATATGAAAATAACATATCATGAGACTCTATATGAGGAACAAGGTGCCACTTTGAGGCACAAGTGCGATAAAGGATAGACAAGTCGATTCTCTCTTTATCTCTCATTTCTTTTTTTTTGTGGGATCATTTGGTCCCCCCATTTTTATTTCCTCACTAGGGCAATGCTCTAATAATGATGATGATCACACTATTATTTACTTACAACTCAATGAGAACTCGATATGAAGAGCTATGAAGCAATATGACTCAATATGAATGCCTCTGGCAGTGTTCCAGGATGTGCAGTGATCTAGCATGACATGTATTACCAATATGATGAACGATGGCTTTTCTACAGATGTTATGTCATCTATATATGATCATGAAAAGCAATATGAGGATGAATGAGCTAGTCATATGATGTAATGGTGGAATTTGCATGACAATATATATCCAAATGGCTATGGAAATGCCATGATAGGTAGGTATTGTGGCTGTTTTGAGGAAGACATGGGAAGCTTTATGTGTGATGGAGCGTCTCATGTCATGGGTTTTGGTTGCACCGGTGAAATTTGCACCGATCCTCGAAGTAAGAATGGGCAATGCAAAGTACCGAAGAGGCTAGCAAAATATGAGGAGGCGAGATTGCGTATGTCCATGGTTTCACATTAGTCATGAAGAACTCATATACTTATTGCAAAATTTTATTAGTTTTAGCGAAAATCAAAGCACTACTCGCACTCCCCAAGGGAGGGGGTTGGGAGGAGTTAACCATCGCGCGCCTCCAACCCAAAACAACACTAGTATTTTAACGAGGAATAAAGATGCTCCCACATCTCCACCATGCAGTTTTAATATTCGTACAAACAAGAAATTAACACCTCTTAACACCGATATTTCTACAAATCAACAATCACGCACTCACACATTTTTCATATTACCACATCAATATCATTGACCCACAATTTCTCTTTATGTGCTACATGATGGTTTTGATTATCACTCATTGCATTCCCATTAAAATTGAACTAGCCTTATGAGCCATGAAAATTACCATTACTTTTCATTAACTCTCAAACAAATATAAGTGAAGAACGAGAGTGCAAATATTTGTAAAAAATCTATACGCCGCCGTGCTCAAAAAAATATAAGTCAAGTACTTGAGGAACTTCTAAGCACAAAAGATATAATTGAAGCACATAGATTATTCTAAGGAATCATGATGAATGTCTATCTCTCTCAAATAGGTAGGTCCAGAAAATTATTATTGTGGAAAATGAAAAATAAAAGCAAACGACGCTCCAAGAAAAACTCATATCATGTGACGAATAAAAATGTAGCTCCAAGTGACATACCGATGGATTGAAACGAAATAGGGGATGCCTTGCGGGGCATACGAAATCTTAGACGCTTGTGTCTTCCTAGAATATTACCTTGGGGTGCCTTGGGCATCCCCAAGATTAGGCTCTTGTCGCTCCTTATACCTTTGTCCATCGCAATAACACCCAAAAGTTGAAAACATCAATCACACAAAACTCAACCAAACTTTGTGAGATCCGTTAGTATAAGAAACATATCAGACACTTTAGTTACTGTTATAAATTGATTCATATTTCATTATTGCATGATGGGTACTATATTCTAACTTGTCCATGGCTTATACCCCCCCCCCCCGATACAATCCATAGCATCATCAAAACAAGCAAACTATGCAAGCAAAAATAGAATTTGTCTAAAACATAATAGGCTGTAGTGATTTTTAAAGAATCTATAATTCTGTAACTCCAAAAATTCTGGGAATTTAATATGATGTAAGGAATTTTCAAAACAATATTGTGTAAAATATTCAGCTTAAAAATATGTTCAAGTAAAATCATAGAAATTCTACATTGGACATCAAATTTTCTGTTTTTGCACCGTATCAATTCTACTCATCATACAAGTCATACCAAAGGCTTTACTTGGCACACGCACTAATTTAAACATAAAAACACAATCATTACAGAGGAAAAAAATCATGTCATCACACCAGAACAGAAAGTAAAAGGCAAAACTAAGATGACTATTGGCTTGCCTCCCAACAGTCGCTATTGTTTTATGCCCCTAGGTAGGCATAATGCATATGATCAAGTGTTGTCACCTTGACACTCAACCAATAAGTAGCCCTCATGATGGATCCATAAGCTGTTTTTATTATATTTGTATGGAAGTGTTCCATCCATTTTTTAATGGAAATTGGAACCTTATGTTTCCCTCTTTTTTATTAATAATTGTACCTATAGTTCATAGGAAAGGTCTTCCTATTATTGGATAAGTAGGATTGCAATCAATATCAAGCACAATGAAATCTACATGAACATAATTCTAATTTGCAATAATAATAACATCATTGATTCTACCTAAGGGTTTCCGAATGGTAGAATCCACAAGATGCAAGTTCAGGGAACACTCTTGAATATTAGTGAGACCAAGCACATCACAAAGGGATTTAGGTATTGTTGAAGCACTAGCACCAAGGTCACACAAAGCATTGCATTCATATTTATTTATATTTATTTTATAGTAGGTTCCCACTCATCATGCAAGTTTCTAGGAATAAAAACTTCAAGCTCAAGTTTCCCATCATATGGTTTAATCATTGCTTCCACTATATGATTAGTGAAAGCCTTGTTTTGTTCATAAGCATTGGGTGGGATAATAATGGGTTGTAACAAGGAAATACATTCTACTAAAGAGAAACTTTCATAATTAAAGTCCTCGTAATTGAAGATAGTGGGTACATCACTAGTTAAAGTCTTAACCTCTCCAAACCCACTTTTTCAGTTCTAGCATTAGAATCATCACTCTCCAAGCAAACGAGACGCTCTCTAGCTAAAGTTGACTCATATCGAGTCCCTTTATCATTTGTATTCATAGAAGTAAATAAGGATTCAATGGGAGAAGTACTAATCATTTGAAAATCTACATCATGGTTATTAATAGGGAAAGATTCCGGCTTAGCGGTCTGAGATCTTTGCCATCAACTCTTTGGTTTTAGCAAATTGTGATTGGAGATTAGACACTTCCGTATTGGCTTTATCAAGTCGATTAGTGATGCTAGCAAACTTAAATGTTCCCTAATTTCAAAAGAAAATGATTTATTATGCTCATATTGTGAAGTCATGAAAGTTTTTGTAGAGCTTTGTCTTTCCAACATTATTTGGTAATAAGAGATATTCTGGAATGTATCTTGGGACATGGTGACCGAGCAAGCAAGGTGACAAGTGGGACAAGTAAAATTGCGAGCAAAGAAATAAACTAGTGACAAGCAAAGGTAATTTTTTTGTATTTTTGATTTATTTTCAAGCAAACTAAATATAACATCAAATAAAAATAGGAACAAGTGAATGATAATTTGTGTGAAGTTACTTCATAATTGGTTATGAATTCCCCGTCAACAGCGCAAGAAATCCTTCCTGATACTTTTGATCTGCAATGGGTTTTCATGAAAAGGAACGGGTAATTGCATCACCATACAAGTAAGTATTTCTGTTGGGGATATACCCCATGGATTGAGCCATGCAACAAACAACACGGCTCGACTATCACTTGGGCTGGAGGTCCATAAACCCAAAGGCACAGGAATGCCGACTCAAAGGCAAAGTTGGATTTAACATTCACATTTGAGGTGTGTTCTTCATTTCTCAGTATGGAGTTTAACATGGATGAATCCAAATTTAACTGGGGCTAATGTTGGGGATATACCCCATGGATTGACCCCCAAGGGAACAACTTGGCTGAACTATCACTTGGGCTGGAGGCCCATAAACACAAAGGCCCGAGAGGCGGCTCTACGTTGAGAAGGCAGGCTCACAGTCCATCACCTAGCAGGGCAGCTCAAGAAGGAAGACATGGAAAACTTTCCCGTAGCTAAGATAGAAGTTGAATACGTCACGAGTTGTAGTACGACCCGGATGTTGTAGTAATCTCACGTTCTCAACCTATATATAAATGGGAGCCCTTGAGGTACAGAGGACAAGTTAGAAACCCTCAAGAGCTAGGTTAGACATTGTGCACCCTTGTAATCGAGATCATCATCAATAAACATCAAACACAAGACATAAGCTTTTACCTCCACCGGAGGGGCCGAACTTTGGTAAATTCGCGCCTCTCGATTTCGATCAACCCCGTTCAAGCTGACACCTAGTTGCGATGGACTCACACCTAAGTCCTTTCACGAGGACATCTGCCGTGAAAAAACCACAACAGCTGGTGCCCACCATGGGGCCAGCTCACGATAGTGTTGAGTTCTTGAAGGGAGTGATGCGTCTCCAACGTATCTATAATTTTTTATCGTTCCATGCTATTATCTTGACAAACTTTGGATGTTTGTATGCCTTTTATATATTTTTGGGGACTAACTTATTAACTCAGTGCCAAGTGCCAGTTCCTATTTTGTCCGTGTTTTTGACCCTTTTCAGAGGAGAATTTTAAACGGTGTCCAAATGGAATAAAACTTCCCAAAAGATTTTTTCCGGAATAGAAGATACGCACGTGACGTGAGAACCAAGGCAGAGGCTACCCGGGGAGGCCACAAGCCCCCTAGGCGCTGCCAGGGGCGCGCCTAGCAGGCTTGTGGGCCCCCTGTGACTCGACCTCCCTACCTCTTGTGCATATAAATTCCCGAAAAATCCAAAACTCCGCGAGGGATCCACGAAAATACTTTTCCACCGCCGCAAGGTTCTGTCTCCACAAGATCCCATCTGGGGCATGTTCTGGTGCCTTGTCGGAGGGGGGCTTCGGATACGGAAGGCTTCTTCATCAACACCATTTCCTCTCCGATGACGCGTGAGTAGTTCACCATAGACCTTCGGGTCCATAGCTAGTAGCTAGATGGCTTCTTCTTTCTCTTGGATCTTCAATACAAAGTTCTCCACGATCTTGATGGAGATCTATCAGATGTAATCTTCTTTTGCGGTGTGTTTGTCGAGATCCGATGAATTGTGGATTTATGATCAGATTATCTATGAATCTTATTTGAGCTTCTTTTGATCTCTTATATGCATGATTTCATATCCTTGTAATTCTCTTCGAGTTGTGGGTTTGTTTGGCCAACTTGATCTATGATTCTTGCAATGGGAGGAGTGCTTCGTTTTGGGTTCATACCGTGCAGTGACCTCACCCAGTGACATAAGGGGTAGTGATGCACGCATTGTGTTGTTGCCACCTAGGGTAAAAGGATGGGCTTTACCCCCACTCATGGTTAATGGAACTACCTTAACTTTGGAACATGTGATGCGTAGGCTGGATATCATTGAAAATAAAGTTGCTACGATTGAACTAATTGAGAATTTGGATAAAAAGATCCACAATCAAATCACTCAGTACGGATCCAAGGTGGGAATGACTTTGAAAAATCTAAAGGAGAGGGAACCCACAGTTAACGAAAAACTAGGTCATGATTCCGCTAGGATTGGCAAACTAGAGGATGTTATAACCAACTTGGGCTCCGCTTTTGCCGCTGTGCAGAACACTCCAATTTTTGCCCACAATAAGGCCACCAAGTCTGTTTTTGTTCCTAAAAATAGTGGTGAACCATCTAGTAAGAGAGATGAAGACCTTAAGATGACGAGGGCTACTTATGGTTTGAGTACCAAAGACGACGATACGTGATTCCATCAGCTTATGCCTAGCTAAGGGCGTTAAACAATAGCGCTTGTTGGGAGGCAACCAAATGAATTTATATTTTTATTTCTGTTTTGTTGCATCCACAGCATCATAATTATGTTATGATTGTGTCTTTTGTGTTTCTTTTTGTGTTTGAGCCAAGCAAAACCTTTACGACTAGTTTGGTGTTGGTTGTTTGATCCTGCTGGAAAAAGACAGAAACTTTTCGCTCACGAAATTATTTTTAATTTTTATCCAGAAAGAGATTTTGAGTTCATTATTTTTTGCTTCTGGTTGATATGCCTTCTGCCCAGGCTGTCGTAATTTTTCAGAAATTTTTAGATACCAGAAGTATACTAATTATACAGATTGCTACAGACTGGTCTGTTTTTGACAGATGTTGTTTTTGTTGTGTTGGTTGCTTGTTTTGATGAAACTATGTATAGTATCGGGGGGTACTAGCCATGGAAAAGTGAGAATACAGTAATCTAACTCCAATATAAATAGAAATCAAGATTGCTACAGTACCTCAATAGGTGGTAGTTTGTTTTCTTGTGCTTATGATATCATGAGTTTCTGTTTAAGTTTTGTGTTGTGAAGTTTTCAAGTTTTGGGTGATGTTCTCATGGACAAAGGGATAAAGAGTGGAAAGAGCTCAAGCTTGGGGATGCCCAAGGCATCCCAAGCCAAATTCAAGGACACCAAAAAGCCTAAGCTTGGGGATGCCCCGGGAAGGCATCCCCTCTTTCGTCTTCAATCCATTAGTAACATTACTTGGAGCTATATTTTTATTCACCACATGATATGTGTTTTTCTTGGAGCATTTTGTATCGTACGAGTCTTTTATTTTTGTTGTGTCACAATCATCCTTGCTGCGCACACTCATCATGAATTTGCTAGAATACTCGTTGTGCTTCACTTATATCTTTTGAGCTAGACAATTTTTCCCTATGTGCTGCACTTAGATCTTTTAGAGCACGGCGGTGCGTAACTTGGTAGTTGGCTTGTGCTATTAAAGTAGTCCCAAAGGTGATAGGAACCCAAAGAGGATACAATAAAACTTCCATCTTCATGTGCATTGAGTAGAAATAGAAGTTTGATTCCTCTCAATTAGTTTTGAGACGTGGATTCAGTAATATTAAGAGTTATGTTAGTAGGGTGTTGTGAATCTATAAATACTTGTGTTGAAGTTAGTGATTCCCGTAACATGCACGTATGGTGAACCTCTATGTTAGGAAGTCGGAGCATAATTGATCTATTGGTTGTCATCCTTTGTGTTGCGGTCGGGATCGCGCGATGGTTAACACCTACCAACCCTTCCCCTAGGAGTATGCGTTTTGCACTTTGTCTCGATTACTACTAAAAACTTTCGCAATAAGTATGTGAGTTCTTCATGACTAATGTGAGTCCATGGTATAGATGCACTTTCACCTTCCACCATTGCTAGCCTCTCTAGTGCCGCGCAATTTTCACCAGTGCACAAACCCACCATATGCCTTCCTCAAAACAGCCACCATACCTACCTACTATGACATATTCATAGCCATTCCGAGATATATTGCCATGCAACTCCCACCGTTCCGTCTCATGACTTGTGCCGTCACTCTCACATTGCCATTATATGATCTTAAGATAGCTAGCGAGATGTTTCAGCGTCATACGCCAAGCTAGATCGTTGCACATCCGGGTGCACTACCGGAGGCATTTCCTATAGAGTCATCATCGTTGTAAGCTTTGAGCTGTGAGTAAATAAAAGTGTGATGATCATCATTATTAGAGCATTGTCCCATGTGAGTAAACGAAAAGAGGCCAAAGTTGCCCACAAAAAAATAGATATGGAAAGAGGCCAAAGAGCCCAAATACAAAAAAGAAAAAAGAGACAAGGGACAATGCTACTATCTCTTTCCACACTTGTGCTTCATAATAGCACCATGTTCTTTATGATTGAGAGCCTCTCGTTTTGTCACCACCATATGCTAATGGGAATCTTCATTATATAACTTGCCTTGTATATTCCAATGATGGGCTTCCTCAAAATTGCCCTAGGTCTTCGTGAGCAAGCAAGTTGGATGCACACCCACTAGTTCTCCTTTTTGAGCTTTCACATACTTATAGCTCTAGTGCATCCGTTGTATGGCAATCCCTACTCATTCACATTGATATCTATTAATGGGCATCTCCATAGACCTTTGATACACCGAGTCGATGTGAACATCTCCTCCTTTTTGTCTCACAACCTCCACCACACTCTATTCCACCTATAGTGCTATATCCATGGCTCACGCTCATGTATTGCGTAAGAGTTGAAAAAGTTTTGAGAAAGTAAGAGTGCAAAAACAATTACTTGGTCAATACCAGGGTTGTGCATGATTTAAATTAGTTGTGTGGGGATGATGGAGCATAGCCAGACTATATGATTTTGTAGGGATAACTTTCTTTGGCCTTGTTGTTTTGAAAGTTCATGATTACCTTGCTAGTTTGCTTGAAGTATTATTGTTTTCATGTCAATAGTAAACTATTGTTTTGTATCTTACGAATCTGAACATTCATGTCACATGAAAGAAGTTACAAAGGACAACGATGCTAGGTAGCATTCCACATCAAAAATTTAGTCTTTATCACTTCCCTACTCGAGGACGAGCAGGAGTTAAGCTTGGGGATGCTTGATATGTCTCCAACGTATCTATAACTTTTTATGGTTCCATGCTATTATCTTGTCAAACTTTTTGGGGACTAACTTATTAACTCAGTGCCAAGTGCCAGTTCCTGTTTTTTCCGTGTTTTTGACCCTTTTCAGAGGAGAATTTTAAACGGTGTCCAAACGGAATAAAACTTCTGAAAAGATTTTTTTCCACAACAGAAAACACGCAGGGGACGTGAGAACCAAGGCAGAGGCCACCAGGAGAGGCCACAAGCCCCCTCGGCGCGGCCAGGGGGGCACCCCTAGCAGGCTTGTGGGCCCCCGTGGCTTGTCTGCCCTGCCTCTTCCGCCTATAAATTCTCGAAAAATCCAAAACTGCGCGAGGGATCCACGAAAATACTTTTCCGCCGCCGCAAGCTTCGGTCTCTGCGAGGTCCCATCTGGGGCACGTTCTGGTGCCCTGTCGGAGGGGGGATTCGGATACGGAGGGCTTCTTCATCAACAACATGGCCTCTCCGATGATGCGTGAGTAGTTCACCATAGACCTTCGGGTCCATAGCTAGTAGCTAGATGGCTTCTTCTCTCTCTTGGATCTTCAATACAAAGTTCTCCACGATCTTGATGGAGATCTATCAGATGTAATCTTCTTTGGCGGTGTGTTTGTCGAGATCCGATGAATTGTGGACTTATGATCAGATTATCTATGAATCTTATTTGAGTTTCTTGTTATCTCTTATATGCATGATTTTATATCCTTGTAATTCTCTTCGAGTTGTGGGTTTGTTTGGCCAACTTGATCTATGATTCTTGCAATGGGAGAAGTGCTTGGTTTTGGGTTCATACCGTGCGGTGACCTCACCTAGTGACAGAAGAGGTAGCGAGGCACGCATCGTGTTGTTGCCATCAAGGATAAAAAGATGGGGTTTACATCATTGGTTTGATTTTATCCCTCTACATCATGTCATCTTGCTTATGGCGTTACTCTGTTCGTCATGAACTCAATACACTAGATGCATGCTGGATAGCGGTCGATGTGTGGAGTAATAGTAGTAGATGCAGACAGTATCAGTCTACTTGTCTCGGACGTGATGCCTATATGTATGATCATTGCCTTAGATATCGTCATGACTTTGCGCGGTTCTATCAATTGCTCGACAATAATTTGTTCACCCACTGTAATATTTGCTATTTTGAGAGAAGCTTCTAGTGAACAGTATGGCCCCCGGGTCTACTTCACACCATATTTTCAGCCTTACACTTTTACTTCGTTGCACTTTCCGCCTTTAGATCTCACTTTGCAATCAATCTTGAAGGGATTGACAACCCCTTTATAGCGTTGGGTGCATGCTTGTTTGTGTTTTCACAGGTACTCTGGACACTTAGTTGATTCTCCTACTGGACTGATAACTTGGTTCTCAAAACTTAGGGAAATACTTTTTGCTACTGTGCTGCATCGCCCTTTCCTCTTCAAGGGAAAAACCAACGCAAGCTCAAGAGGTAGCAGGGAGCTCTCCCGAGGATCGAGGGATATGTGATCGGGCAGATGACCAAGAGTCGCCGTGGTAAGCTTTACATCGACAACTCAGACTCGGGCCCTGAGGCCGGCTCAATTGAGTACACGATCGGGCCCCCTTCGATAGGATCCACTTGTTCATCGGCAAGACCCGCGCGTCAGGACCCGAGCCGGACACCTACACCAACATCATCGAGTTGTATCTACACAAGCAACCAGGTCATGTTCAAGCCGGTCGGAAGCATGTCTTCGTTGGATTAACTCGAGGTATTGAGATCACATATAACTCCATATCAACGGGGATACTCTTGTTAACTCTCGTGGTGAATCCTCAGTTGGAAACACTGAGTCAATCTGTTCTCTTTTTCATGGCAGGCTTGGGGGCTGTCATGATGATCTAAAATTCTCGAAGCTGCCAAGTCAAGCCGTCGTATACATTGCACGGACCGCGAGGGATCATTATTCTACTACAGCAAGAGCAGCCAATGATGATGATGGGTCAATACAAGCTCAAGAGGCCGCTGGGTCGAGCAATACGCTATCCCAAGCTATGGACGATTTGATGGCAGAGATGACCAAACTCCTGGAAGCATGAGAGACACCGGAAAATTAGGAGGAATATAACAAGGAGTTTGATAAACACAGTGCACATATGACCAAGATTCTGGAGGAGATTGATGCTAAGAACGCTTGTATGGCAGAATTACAAGCTGATATCCACAACGAGGCCGAACAATTGAAGGCAGAAGCCTGGTATCTGGGTATTTGTCAAGATGCCTCGGAGGTAGTTCATCAGAGGAGACACGAGAGTCGGATTCCCCTAATATTGAGCTGGCACACCTTGTTGACACTCCACTATACACCCGAGGAACCGAACAATCTCGGGAAAATCAACCTCGCCAGCCAACTCAGCAACGCGAGACGGATCAACCGTCGGCGGCTGTATCGCCGTCTCGATGTTTGCACACACCGGCGTGTCACTTTTCAAACTCAGTGGTTAACATGCTGTCGGTGACTCGCACTTTCAAGGCACTCCCGATCACAACAATTACCTCGATTGAAGTCGAAGCCAGGAACATCATTGATATACTAAAAACTGCGATCACCCAACACACGGAATATTCTTATGGATGAAACCGGGTTCACTCTACTCTTTATGCAGGTCATAGTAAGAGCCACCACAATTCACCAGCAGTGTCTAGTAGTGGTCGCAGGCAACAACCCCATAATTCTCCAACCCGGCATATGGTTTCAGATGCACAAGCAATTGTAGACGCAGGTAGGGTTTCATAACAAGATGAGGCAGTAGCGGCGGCAGGTCAGGTGCCACTTCCCGCAACCCATACTCTCTCCTTGATGAAGGGTCTAAGCAGCAGGATAATTGGCTTACCTTGCCTTGTGTCGGCTCTATGGAATGAACGTATGCCCAAGGATTTTGAAGGCCCTCGCAAGGTTCCAAAATACACGGATGATCTTGATTCGGTGCTTGGATTGAGAGTTATGAGATAGCCATGGACATGGTGGATGTCAGTGATGCGGTTTGTGCTAAGTACCTGACCATGATGTTAGAAGGGTCGGCTCGCACATGGTTGAAAAACGTACCTCCTAACTCACTAAACCCTTGGGCAGCATTGAAGGAGCGATTCATAAATAATTTCAAGGTACATGCAAGCGCCCGACGATGATTGTTGATTTACAACACTTCATTCAACAAAGAGATGAATCTGGTCATCAACGGACTTGCCTAGTTGCGGAAATCATTCACTCTTCGGACAGTATCACAGCTGCCCAAGCCGTTCTCATAGTGGAGAATAATGTCATTTTCAACCACTCATTCAGAAGCTTGGGCACCACAAGCGAAAGGTTCAAGATATGGGAGACCGCATGGATATCCTTACTAGATATGATGAGTCAGACAACACAAAGGATCCCAGTGAAGATGATGATAAGTCTTGCAAAGGAAAGAAGGATGACAATAACAAGGGTCATCAGCAACACAATTCTGGGCACCATGGAAACCATAACAATCGAGGAAATTGTGGAAAAACCAAGCATCATGACGACGGGTTATTATTTTTTGCGAGCACCAACAAGGGTTTCAAGAAGCAACGACAGAATAATAACTCTGGCAGTGGTTAGAACGGGAACAAGCTCCATAATTATGAGGAGGCATTCAAAGCACCTTGTCCAAAACACAGCTTCCCAGATAAGTCAGCTACTCACTCAGGGAAAGTTGTTATATCATGTAGGACTTCTGTAGCCAAGCATTCCAGAGTCACCATGGAGGTGTCAATGGGAGAAATCGGGTCATCCCGGTGCCGGCGGGTCAGAGGTCGGCTCCTGTGGTGGTTTTGCAGGTGAAGGCTTTCAAGGTTCACGCGGCTTGGGCAGAAATTTTGAAGGTCACGACAACAACAAATGGTGGTCATCAATGCTCGGGATAGAGCAACCACTAGTAGAACAATCAAGCCAGATTTCAGAGAAATCCAAAGGATATAAAGAGGGTTAATATTATGTGTTTACACCTAGTACCTACATAAGTGATCAAAAGCTTCAACATAGAGCCATCAATGTGCTGGAACCGGCTGTCCCAACGTACCTAAATTGGTCTCAGTACCCAATCACTTGGAGCAGAAAGGATCACCCTCCCCGGGTTGACAATCCAGGTGACTTATCCCTAGTAGTGGCACCTCGAGTTCGGGGTTATACACTTACAAAGTCACAAATGGATGGGCGTAGCAGCATTAACATCTTATATCATGACATGTTCCGATGGTTGAATCTTTCTCAGAGTAAGTTGTAGTCTTCGACCACCATTTTTCATGGAATTGTGCCTGGCAACTCAGCATATCCAATTGGACGGATCGTGCTGAGTGTAACTTTCAGAACAGAGATTAACTATCGGTGTGAGTCCCTGAATTTGGGGTGGTGAAAATGAAGAGTCCTTATCATGCCCTCTTCACACGATCGACTTATGCATGTTTTATGGCGTGTACTTGCTATGTATATCTCGAGCTCAAGAAGCCTGGGCCGCGTAGAACAATTACCATGGATGGGAACTGGAAAACTTCTCAGGAGTGTGAGGAAGGAGACGCAGTCTACGTCGAGTCATCTTGTGTAGCACAAGAGTTGAAGTTTTACACAGACGATGTTGACCCGACCGATATGACCTCCCTCAAGAAACCCACCACAAGGTCTAAACCCGCACTAAAGTTTAAGCCGTCCTAGGAAAATAAACAGATTGATTTTACTGCTGGTGATTCTTCCGAGCAGTTCACTATTAGGGCATGCATGGATCCTAAATAGGAAAGCATGCTCATCGAGTTCATCCATGAGAATCAGGACATTTCTGCATGGAAACCTTCTGACATGCCTAGAGTACCGAGAGAACTCGCTAAGCACCACCTTAACATTGATCATAAAATGAAACCTGATAGAGAATTCCTCATTCGTTTTAACGCGCAGAGACAAAAGGCTATTGGTGAAGAGGTAGCTTGGCTCCTAGATACCGGGTTCATCATTGAAGTGTTTCACCCAGAGTGGTTAGCAAATCCAGTGCTCGTTCTGAAGAAAAATGACACTTGGTGGACGTGTGTTGATTACACTGAACTTAATAAAGCTTGTCCCAAGGATCCGTATGATCTCCCTCACATTGACCAGATCATTGACTACACAACCAGTTATGAGCATCTTTGCTTCTTGGATTCTTACTCTGGTTATCATCAGATCAAAAAGGCTGTTGAGGATCAAGAGAATACGCCATTCATCACCCCCTTTGGTGCTTTCTGCCACGTCTTGATGCCTTTTGGGCTTAAGAGCGCGGGGGCTACATATCATTGCAGTGTTCAGAACTGCTTACACACCCAGATTGGACACAATGTTCATGCTTATGTCGATGAGATTGTGGTTAAATCAGAGAAGAAGGAGACTCCAGTGGATGACCTTAAGGAAACATTTGACAACCTTCGTGTATACATACAGAATGAAGCTTAACCCGCTAAATGTATTTTTGGAGTACCTGCACACAAGTTATTGGGTTTCCTGGTCTCAGAATATGTCATTTAGGCTAACACAGAAAATAAATCAAAGGAGTTACCTCGCTTGCTAAATCGGCAAACATCAGTGATGTCCAGCATATGGCGGGTCGCATTGCGGCCATGAGCCGGTTTATAAGCCGCCTTGGTGAGAAAGCGGTCCCTTATATCATCCAGTGAAAAAGACAGATACCTTCATCTGGATAGATGTTTTCAACAATGTGTTTGAAGCCCTCAAGAAACACCTGGTTGAGCCGCTTGTTTTAGTCGTCCCAATTGACAAAGAGCCTATGCTCATGTACATCGCTGCAAACAATAAAGCAGTGAGTGTAGAAGTTGTCGTTGAGAGCAAGGAGGCAAGAAAAGAGTTTCCAGTGCAAAGACATGTGCATTATGTTAGCAAAGTTTGGACCTTATTCAAACAGAGATACCCACACTGACAGAAGGTAGTTTTTGGCGTCTTCATGGCTAGTCACAAGCTCAAACACTATTTCCAGGAACATCCAGAAACCGTTGTCGGTTTAGCTCCTCTTGGAGATATCATATAGAATAGAGAGGCCACAACCGGATTGCTAAATGGGCAATCGATCTTGGACCACACCACGTGAAGTATGTGCCTCAGACTGCCATCAAATCTCAAGATTTGGTGGAATTTATTAACGATTGGACTGAGTTACAAGTTTCCGAAGAAAATCCAGATAACACATACTGTACAATACACTATGATGGGTCAAGATAGCTGGAAGGGTTGGGGGTTGGAGTTATTTTATCTTCCCCATGAGGTGGCAAGTTTTGTTACGTCTTACCACTCATGTTTCCTTGCTCTACCAATGTAGCTGAGTATGAAGCTCTCCTTCATGGACTTAGCAAAGCCAAGGAGATGATCCTTAGCGAGATCAGGTGTTTGGCCGACTCAGATTTGGTGGCTCAATAAGTACCAGGGACTTGGGAGTCCAAAGACCCTCTCATGGCGGCTTATCGACATGTAGTTGCAAGTATTGCAGGTCATTTTCAATGTTACCAGGTTGATTACATTGACCACTGATACATCCATTTTGCATCATGCTTTTATGTTGATATTTATCACTTTAGGGGCTGTTATTACACATTACTATCTTATGTCTTTTCTCTCTTATTTTATAAGGTTTACATGAAGAGGGAGTATGCCGGCAGCTGGAATTCTAGGCTGGAAAAGGAGCAAGTTTGAGATACCTATTCTGCACAACTCCAAAAGTCGTGAAAATCAACGAGGAATTATTTTGGATTTTATAAAAAATACTGGACGGAAGAAGTACTGGAAGGGAGTAACCAAGAGGCCACAAGCCTGCCAGGCGCGGCCTACCCCCATGGCCGCGCCTGGGTGGCTTGTGGGCCCCCTGTTACCCCTCCGGCTCCCATCTTCTGCTATAAGGAGGGTTTCGTCCTAGAAAAAATGTGAGAGAAGGCTTTCTGGAGGAACTGCCGCCGCCACGAGGTGGAACTTGAGCAGAACCAATCTAGAGCTCCGACAGGGCAGTCCTGCCGGGGAAACTTCCCTCCCGGAGGGGGAAATGGTCGCCATCGTCATCACCAACACTCCTCTCACCGGATGGGACTCATCTCCATCAACATCTTCATCAGCACCATCTCATCTCCAAACCCTAGTTCATCTCTCGTAACCAATCTCTGTCTCACGACTCTGATTGGTACTTGTAAGGTTGCTAGTAGTGATAATTACTCTCGGTAGTTGATGCTAGTTGGATTACTCGATGGAAGATCATATGTTCAGATCCTTAATGCTACTCAATACCTCTCTAGTCATGAACATAATTATTCTTTGTGATTAGTCACTTTTGTTCCTGAGGACATGGGATAAGTCTTGCTACAAGTAGTCATGTGAATTTGGTATTCGTTCCATATTTTTATGCGATGTATGTTGTCTTTCCTCTAGTGGTCTTATGTGAACGTCGACTACATGACACTTCACCATTATTTGGGCCTAGAGGAAGGCATTGGGAAATAATAAGTAGATGATGGGTTGCTAGAGTGACGGAAGCTTAAACCCTAGTTTATGCGTTGCTTCGTAAGGGGCTGATTTGGATCCACTAGTTTAATGCTATGGTTAGACTTTGTCTTAATTCTTATTTCGTAGTTGCGGATGCTTGTGAGAGGGGTTAATCATAAGTGGGATGTTTGTCCAAGTAAGGACAGCACCCAAGCACCGGTCCACCCACATATCAAACTATCAAAGTAGCGAACGCGAATCATATGAACATGATGAAAACTAGCTTGACAGAATTCCCATGTGTCCTCGAGAGCGCTCACCTCATATAAGAGTTCGTCCAGTATTGTCCCTTGCTACAAAAGGGATTGGGCCACCTTTCTGCACCTTTGTTACTATTGTTACTTGCTACTCGCTACGAATTATCTTATCACACAATTATCTGTTACCGGTAATTTCAGTGCCTGCAGAGAATACCTTGCTGAAAACCACTTGGCAGTTCCTTCTGCTCCTCGTTGGGTTTGACACTCTTACTTATTGAAAGGACTACGATAGATCCCCTACACTTTTGGGTCATCAATACTCTTTTCTGGCGCCGTTGCCGGGGAGCGAAGCGCCTTTGGTAAGTGGGATTTGGTAAGGAAACATTTATATAGTGTGCTGAAATTTATTATCACTTGTCACTATGGAAACTAATCCTTTGAGGAGCTTTTTCGGGGTATCTTCACCTCGACCGGAAGCACAAGGAGTTTCTCCTCAACCTACTGCACCTACTGAAAATATTTATTATGAAATTTCTTCGGGTATGCTAGAGAAACTGTTGGCTAATCCTTTTACACGAGATGGAACAACACATCCTGACTTGCATCTAATCTATGTAGATGAAGTTTCTAGTTTATTTAAGCTTGCAGGTTTGCACGAGGATGAGGTCAAGAAGAAGGCCTTTCCCTTATCTTTGAGGGATAAAGCATTGACATGGTATAGGCTATGTGATGATACTGGATCATGGAACTACAACTGATTGAAATTGGAATTTCATCAAAAGTTTTATCCTATGCATTTGGTACATCGTGATCGGAATTATATCTATAATTTTTGGCCTCGTGATAGAGAAAGTATCGCCCAAGCTTGGGGGAGGCTTAAGTCAATGTTATATTCATGCCCCAACCATGAGCTCTCGAGAGAAATTATTATTCAGAACTTCTATGCTCAGCTTTCTCATGATAATCGCACCATGCTTGACACTTCTTGTACCGGTTCTTTTATGAAGAGAGATATTGACTTCAAATGGGATTTATTGGAAAGGATTAAACGCAACTCTGAAGATTGGGAGTTTGATGAAGGTAAGGAGTCAGGTATGAATCTTAAGTTCGATTGCGTTAAATCCTTCGTTGAAACAAATAATTGTTGTGATTTTAGCGCTAAACATGAACTTGACTCTGAGATAGTACCATCATTATGTGAATCATTTGCTGCTCATATTAGTCTTCCTAAAGAGAAGTGGTTTAAATATCATCCTCCCATAGAAGTCATTGTAGTTAACCAAATCTAGTTTAAGAGAAAGTCATTGCTTATAATGATCCTATTGTTCCTAGTGCTTGCATTGAGAAACCACCTTTCCCTGTTAGAACAAAGGATCATGCTAAAGCTTCAACTGTGATACGTAAGGGCTACATTAGAACACCTACACCCCCTGAGCAAATTCAAGTTGAACCTATCATTGGTATTATCAAAGATCTCTTGTCCGACAATATTGATGGGCATGTTATTCACTTCTGTGAAGATGCTGCTAGAATTGCTAAACCTCATGCTAGAGACAAACATAAGCCTGTTGTTGGCATGCCTGTGGTTTCTGTTAAGATAGGAGATCATTGTTATCATGGTTTATGTGACGTGGGTGCTAGTGTTAGTGCAATACCTCGATCTTTATATGATGGAATTAAAGACGAGATTGCACCTGTCGAGATGGAATCTATTGATGTTACTATTCAGCTTGCCAATAGAGATACTATCTGCCCTTTGGGAATTGTTAGAGATGTTGAAGTCTTGTGTGGTAAAACTAAGTATCCTACCGATTTTCTCGTTCTTGCTACCACACAAGATAGCTTTTGTCCCATCATATTTGGCAGAACTTTCCTCAGTACTGTTAATTCTCAGATTGATTGTGAGAAACAAACTGTCAATGTTGGCTTTGAAGGTGTGTCACATGAATTCAATTTCTCCAAGTTTGGTAGACAACCTCATGAAAAAGAATTGTCTAGTAAGGATGAAATTATTTCCCTAGCTTCTATTGATGTGTATCCTACTAATCCTTTATAGCAATACTTGCTTGAGCATGAAAATGATATGCATATGGATGAAAGGAATGAGATAGATAGAGTTATCTTTGAAAAACATCCTATCCTTAAAAATAATTTGCCTGTTGAACTACTTGGAGATCCACCCCCACCAAAGGGTGATCCCGTGTTTGAGCTTAAATAGTTACCTGATACACTTAAGTATGCTTATCTCGATGATAAAGAGATATATCCTGTTATTATTACTGCTAGCCTTTCAGAGCATGAAGAAAAGAAATTATTGAAAACTGTGAGGAAGCACCGTGCCGCTATTGGATATACTCTTGATGATCTTTAGGGCATTATTCCCACTCTATGCGAGCATAAAATTAAAACAGATCTTGATTCCAAACCAGTTGCCGATCATCAACGAAGATTAAATCCTAAGATGAAAGAGGTGGTAAGAAAAACAAATACTAAAGCTCCTGGAAGCAGGTATTATCTATCATGTTGCTCATAGTGATTGGGTAAGTCCGATGCATTGCGTCCCTAAGAAGGGAGGTATTACCGTTGTCCCTAATGATAAAGATGAATTGATCCCACGGAGAATTGTTACTGGCTATAGGATGGTAATTTATTTTAGGAAATTGAATAAATCCACTAGGAAATATCATTACCCTTTGCCTTTTATTGACCAAATGCTGGAAAGATTGTCTAAACAAACACACTTTTGCTTTCTAGATGGTTATTCTGGTTTCTCCCAAATACATGTTGCACAATGTGATCAGGAGAAAACCACTTTTACCTGCCCTTTCGGTACCTTTGCTTATAGACGTATGCCTTTTGGCTTATGTAATGCACCTGCTACCTTTCAAAGATGTATGATGGCTATATTCTCTGACTTCTGTGAAAAGATTGTTGAGGTTTTCATGGATGATTTCTCCGTTTATGGGTCTTGTTTTGATGATTGCCTGAGCAACCTTGATCGACTTTTGCAGAGATGTAAAGATACCAACCTTGTCTTGAATTGGGAGAAGTGTCACTTTATGGTTAATGAAGGCATCGTCTTAGGACATAAAATTTCTGAAAGAGGTATTGAAGTCGATAATGGTAAAGTTGATGCGATCGAGAAAATGCCATGCCCTACAGATATTAAAGGTATAAGAAGTTTCCTTGGTCATGCTGGTTTCTATAGAAGGTTCATTAAAGTCTTCTCTAAGATTTCTAGGCCTCTTACCAATATCTTGCAAAAAGATATTCCTTTTGTTTTTGACGATGATTGTGAGGAAGCATTTGAAATACTTAAGAAGGCCTTGATAATTGCACCTATTGTTCAACCACCTGATTGGAACCTACCTTTTGATATTATGTTTCATGCTAGTGATTATGTTGTTGGTGCTGTTCTAGGACAAAACGTTGATAAGAAATTGAATGGCATTCATTATGCTAGTAAAACTTTAGACACTGCCCAAAGAAACTATGCTACTACTGAAAAGGAATTTTTAGTAGTCGTGTTTGCACGTGAAAAGTTCAGATCTTATATTGTTGATTCCAAGGTTACTATTCAAACTGATCATGATGCTATTAAGTATCTCATGGAAAAGAAAGATGCTAAACCTAGACTTATCAGATGGGTTCTCTTGCTACAAGAATTTGATTTGCATGTTGTTGATAGGAAGGGTGCTGAAAACCCCGTAGCACATAACTTGTCTAGGTTGGAGAATGTTCTTGATGACCCACAACCTATTGATGATCGCTTTCCTGATGAACAACTGAATGTCATCAATGCTTCACGTAGTACACCTTGGTATGCTGATTATGCAAATTATATTGTTGCCAAATATTTACCACCGAGTTTCACATACCAACAAAAGAAGAATTTCTTCTTTGATTTGAGACATTACTTTTGGGATGATCCTCACCTTTATAAAGAAGGACTAGATGGTTTTATTAGACGTTGTGTATGTGAGCATGAACAGGGACAGATCCTACAGAAGTGTCACTCCGAGGCTTACGGAGGACACCATGCGGGAGATAGAACTGCACATAAGGTATTGCAATCCGCATTTTATTGGCCAACTCTCTTCAAGGATGCCCGTAAGTTTGTCTTGTCTTGTGATGAATGTCAAAGAATAGGTAATATCAGTAAACGTCAGGAAATGCCTATGAATTATTCACTTGTTATTGAACCATTTGATCTTTGGGTTTTTTTATTATATGGGACCTTTTCCAAAGTCTAACGGGTATACACATATTCTAGTTATTGTTGATTACGTTACTAAGTGGGTGGAAGCTATCCCAACTAGTAGTGGTGATCATAACACCTCTATTAGGATGCTTAAAGAAATTATATTCCCTAGATTTGGAGTCCCTAGATATTTAATGACTGATGGTGGTTCACATTTTATTCATGCTGCTTTCTGTAAAACGCTTGCGAAGTATGATGTCAACCATAGAATTGTACCTCCTTATCATCCCCAGTCCAGTGGTCAAGTAGAGCTAAGTAATAGAGAAATTAAACTAATTCTGCAAAAGACTGTTAATAGGTCTAGAAAGAATTGGTCTAAGAAGCTTGATGATGCACTATGGGCTTATAGAGCTGCTTATAAGAATCCCATGGGCATGTCTCCGTACAAAATGGTTTACGGTAAAGAATGTCATTTACCTCTTGAGCTAGAGCGTAAAGCTTATTGGGCAATCAAAGAACTCAACTTTGATTTCAAACTTGCTTGTGAGAAGAGGTTATTTGATATTAGCTCACTTGATGAATGGAGAACTCAGGCATATGAAAATGCCAAGTTGTTTAAAGAAAAAGTTAAGAGGTGGCATGATAAAAGGATACAAAAACGTGAGTCCAATCTAGGTGATTATGTCTTGCTATACCATTCTCGTTTAAGACTTTTTTTACAGGCAAGCTTCTCTCTAAATGGGAAGGTCCTTACATTATCGAAGAAGTGTATCATTCCGGTGCCATCAAAATCAACAACACGGAAGGGAATTTTCCGAGAGTTGTAAATGGGCAAAGGATCAAGCGTTATATCTCAGGTACTCCCATAAATGTTGAAAGCAATATTATTAATACCATAACTCCGGAGGAGTACATAAGGGATATTTATCAGCCTGTTTCAGACTCCAAAAACGAAGAGGTATGTGATTCGGTAAGTAAACTAACTCCCAAACTTTTCGAGTAGCAATTTTTCTCCGTTTTTGATTTTTTAGAAAAATAGAAAAATTTAAAGTAGTTCGGAAAGCGCACGAGGAGGCGACAAGCCTGCCAGGCGCGGCCTACCCCCCTGGTCGTGCCTGGGTGGCTTGTGATCATCTCGTGTGTCTCCCGGACCCGTTTTCTTGTGGAATAGTCCTTTCGGTCAGTAAAAAATCATTATATATTCTCCCGAAAGGTTTGACCCTCGTATCATGCAAATATCCTCTCTTCCATCTCGAGCCTGTTTCTGCCGCAGATTTAGGGCAAGAATGTCATCTCAAGAATTTGTCGGGGAGAATGATTTCCCTCAAGTCTATGAAGGAGTAAATGTTGATCTGAAAAGAATGGAGGTCATGGAGGCCAAGGAAGGGCTGCTGGAAGAAACTAAGGGCAAAGCTAAGGAGGTGAATCCGGCGTCGGACGAAGGGCAATCTGTGCTCAACAAGGAAGAATCAGAGGAAGAGGATTTTCTTCAACCCTACCTCCACCTACTATCTCCATCCATGTTCGAACTCTTGAGGTTATGTGAAATAACTCGTGTTCGTAATAATTTTCTCACCCGTGAAGTTGTTTTGCTGGAGAAACAAATCACAGAGCTCCAAAGTATAAATCGAAGATTGATAGCCCTCTTCGGATTAAAAGACAGGACAACTCCAGCACCATCACCTTCGAAGGAAGACAACTAAGCACGGGTATGGGCACTCCTATTGGCTTGTGCCAAGCTTGGGGGAGTTGCCCCGGTATCGTATCACCATCACATCTTTTTCCTTTACCTTTTTCTTAGTTCGATCCTTTTTGGTTTTATCTTTTCCTAGTAGAATAAAGTTCTTAGTATGATCTAGGCTTGAGTTTTGCTTTGTGTTACCCCCAATGTATTCGAGTTCGTGAGTCATACAATAAAGAGTGTTCTAGTTAAGGGCCTTGCTTCATGCCATGATCTAAAGAAAAGAATAATAAAAGAACAAAAGCATGAAAGATCATGTAATGATCTTATGGGAAGTGATGGCTTCACATATAAAAAGAATGTTGATTGAAACTTGTTGTGGGTGGACAAACGTAGACCTTGGTGATTGTTGCAATTAATAGGAAGTAATAAAGAAAGAGAGGTTCACATATAAATATATCATCTTTGGCACCGTCTATGATTGTGAACACTCATTAAACTATTACCTGCTTAGAAGTAGATGTTGTACAAGCAAGACAACATAATGAATTATTTTTGCTTGGTTCCGAACAATGTTATATGACTAGAGATCCCTTAGCATGTGACGCTTACTTCCACCTCATATCAGCCAAAACTTCCGCACTAAGTAAAGATACTACTTGTGCATCCATAAACCTTCATCCCAGTTTTTCCATGAGAGTCCACCATACCTACCTATGGATTGAATAAGATCCCTTAAGTAAGTTATCATCGGTTCAAGCAATAAAAATTGCTCCCTAAATATGTATGATCTATTAGTGTGCGGAAAATAAGCTTTGTACGAACCTGTGATGAGGAAGACATAAAAGCGACAGACTACATAATAAAGTTCTTTATCATAGGAGGCAATATAAAGTGACGTTCCTTCACACTAAGAGGTCACACATCCAAACCTCAAAAGCGCATGACAACCTCTGCTTCCCTCTGCGAAGGGCCTATCTTGTACCTTTACTTTTTATCCTTAAAAGAGTCGTGGTGATCGACACCAATTCCTTATTTCGCCATTATCTTGGCAAGTGTTATGTGCTAGGGAAAGATCTATATTCATATGTCAACTTGGAAGTAAGTATTCATGAATTATTATTGTTGACATTACCCTTGAGGTAAGTGGTTGGGAGGCGAAACTATAAGCCCCTATCTTTCTCTGTGTCCAACAGAAACTTTGATCATATGAGTACCACGTGAGTTTTAGCAATTGTAGAAGACGAAAGGATGATTGAGTATGTGGATTTGCTTTATAAGCTCTTATTTGACTCTTTCTGATGTTATGATAAATTGCAATTGCTTCAATGACTAAAGGCTATTGGTCGTTAATTCTCAATAAGGTTCTTGATCCATACTTTACTTTGTGAAGGAATTGTCACTTTAGCATAAGAGATTATATGACGATATTGTTGTTCTAAATATGATCATGATGCCTGCATGTCCGTATTTTGTTTTATCGACACCTCTATCTCCAAACTTGTGGGCATATTTATTGATCTCGGCTTCCGCTTGAGGACAAGCGAGGTCTAATCTTGGGGGAGTTGATACGTCCATTTTGCATCATGCTTTTATGTTGATATTTATCGCTTTATGGGCTGTTATTACACATTACGGTACAATACTTATGCCTTTTCTCTCTTATTTTATAAGGTTTACATGAAGAGGGAGAATGCCGGCAGCTGGAATTCTGTGCTGGAAAAGGAGCAAGTTTGAGATACCTATTCTGCACAACTACAAAATTCGTGAAAATCAACGAGGAATTATTTTGGATTTTATAAAAAATACTAGATGGAAGAAGTACTAGAGGGGAACCACCAGGAGGCCACAAGCCTGCCAGGCGCGGCCTACCCCCCCTGGCCGCACCTGGGTGGCTTGTGGGCCCCCTGTTACCCCTTTGGCTCCCATCTTTTGCTATAAGGAGGGTTTCGTCCCAGAAAAATGCGAGACAAGGCTCTCGGGAGGAATCGCCACCGCCACGAGGCGGAACTTGAGCAGAACCAATCTAGAGCTCCGGCAGGGCCGTCCTGCCGGGGAAACTTCCCTCCCGGAGGGGGAAATCGTCGCCATCATCATCACAACACTCCTCTCATCAGAGGGGGCTCATCTCCATCAACATCTTCATCAGCACCATCTCATCTCCAAACCCAAGTTCATCTCTTGTAACCAATCTCCGCCTCACTACTCCGATTGGTACTTGTAAGGTTGCTAGTAGTGTTAATTACTCTTTGAAGTTGATGCTAGTTGGATTACTCGGTGGAAGATCATATGTTCAGATCCTTAATGCTATTCAATACCTTGCTGGTCATGAACATAATTATTCTTTGTGAGTAGTCACTTTTGTTCCTGAGGACATGGGATAAGTCTTCCTATAAGTAGTCATGTGAATTTGGTATTCGTTCGATATTTTTATGCGATGTATGTTGTCTTTCCTCTAGTGGAGTTTTGTGAACGTCGACTACATGACACTTCACCATTATTTGGGCCTAGAGGAAGGGATTGGGAAGTAATAAGTAGATTATGGGTTGCTAGAGTGACAGAAGCTTAAACCCTAGTTTATGTATTGCTTCATAAGGGGCTGATTTGGATACACTAGTTTAATGCTATGGTTAGACTTTGTCTTAATTCTTCTTTCATTGTTGTGGATGCTTGCGAGAGGGGTTAATCATAAGTGGGATGTTTGTCCAAGTAAGGAAAGCACCCAAGAACCGGTCCACCCACATATCAAACTATCAAAGTAGAGAACACGAATCATATGAACATGATGAAAACTAGCTTGACAGAATTCCCATGTGTCCTCGGGAGCACTTCACCTCATATAAGAGTTCGTCCAGGCTTGTCCCTTGCTACAAAATGGATTGGGCCACCTTGTTGTACCCTTTTTACTATTGTTACTTGCTACTCGCTATGAATTAGCTTATCACACAACTATATGTTACCGATAATTTCAGTGCCTACAGAGAATGCCTTGCTGAAAACCACTTGGCAGTTCCTTCTACTCCTCGTTGGGTTCGACACTCTTACTTATTGAAAGGACTATGATAGATCCCCTACACTTGCGGGTTATCAACCACCGACTCAACGAGGCTGCTGATGCCTTGTCCACACTGGGCTCATAGCGTAATCAAGTCCCACCCAAAGTTTTCCTTGATGTGCTCCACAATCCTTCAATCAAGTTACATTCAAAGGAGGATATAGCTATCCCAGATCCACATGCATAACTTGTGGTAGATCTCCGTGCAATCCACGATTGGAATGTGCCTTATTTGGCTTATTTGACCCGAGGCGAGCTCCCTGATGAGGAAATTATCACCCGAAAAATTATCACGCGTTGCAAGTCCATGAATATAGTCGATGGGGAGTTACACTGTCGACGCATCACTATCATATTTCTCCTGCAGAAGGCCAATCCTTATTGAGATCAACGCTGGAGATTGTGGTCATTATGTCGACTCAAGGTCGTTGGTAGCCAAGGATTATCGTCATGGTTTTTATTGGCTTACTGCTGATGCTTATGCAAAAGACATTGTGCGAAAGCGTGATGGTTGCCAAAATTTGGCAAGACGTGATCATGCATCAGTTCAAGAAATACATATGATTCCAATTACTTTCTCATTTGCAGCCTCGGGGCTTGACATGGTGGATTCGTTCAAAATGTCGTTAGATGAAAAGACACTCCTCTTGGTTGTAGTCGACAAATTTACCAAGTGGATTGAAGCAGAGCCAATCAGCAACTGTAATGCTAAAACTGCAGCAAAATTCCTGAAAAGGTTGATTTATCATTTTGGATATCCACACAACATCATCACGGTTAATGGCACAAATATGTTCAAAGGAGCTATGGAACAATTTTGTCAACAACAACACATTAGACTTTTTTAGCCTCTGTTGCACATCCATAGTCCAATGGACAAGCTGAGTGAGCCAACTAGGAGATATTGCATGTAATCAAACCCCGGCTTGTTCTTCCCCTTGATCGGACTCCTCGTTGTTGGGTTAAAGAACTCCCCACGGTACTATGGAGCATAAGGACTACCTCGACCAAATCCACACGCTATACACTGTTTTTTCCTGGTCTATGGAGCAAAAGTTGTTTTAGCAAGTGATATCATACACGATTCCCCTAGAGTCACCACTTATGTCGAGGTTGATAATTAACAAGCTCGTCAAGATTCTTCAGACACACTCGAGGAGGAACCTGATCTCGCAGCATCCAGGTTAGCTATATATCAACAAGACCTAAGCCGCTATCATAGCTGTAGAGTTCACAATCGAACTTTCCACGAAGGTGACTTAGTGATCCCTTTGATTCAAGACCAAACATGCATGCATAAGCTTTTAGCACCTTGGAAAGGTCCTTTTGTCATCAGCAAGACCTGAACAATGGGTCATATTACCCAGTTGGCGGGAATACGAGAAGTCCCATACCTCTCAAGAGGAGACCCACATGCTTTGGAACATTGCTCATCTTTGGCCTTATTTTAGTTAGAGCCACTAGCTCCACATCATTGTACACACCTATGTATATAACTTCGTATTCAATATAATAAAGTCGCAACCCTCGAAACTTGGGGTCTCTGTCGTTTCATATCAAAATTGGGCACGAGCCTTAATTATTTGATCATAAGTCACTTGGAGGCTCCCGACTCAACGAGTTAGCCTTTAATATCCCACTTCACCTGGAAAAATCCACTATAATCTTGGTTAAACCTACATATTTTCCCTATGCGACTTTGAAAAGGTGACCTGGTGTACTCTGATAAGTTAATCCATATGGACCCTGAACTTATACAGGTTAAAACACTAGCTTAATTCACGTGAGATCTGGCTAACAAAGAGCAAGGATAAACCATGAGGTATCATGCGAGCTTCATTGAAGCCAAGACTTGAGCCTCGAAAGCTAGTCTTTAAAATCGGTCTGAAAAGTCGACTTATAATTTATGTATTGTGCATTATTGTGTACTCACTTGCAGGAACCAATTTTAAATTTCATATTTACCGGGCATAAATAAGACCGTTGGGTTATTATACTAGATC